>NC_135477.1:12257383-12560938 GCF_052094955.1 Ictidomys tridecemlineatus
CAGAGTACCCAGATTCACCTTCCTTGGAAATATGGTGAGCCTGGGCCAACCACCATTCACTCCTGAAGTATTTAGTGAACCAACAGAACAGAGTTCAGAAACAGATGCTCATATATATGATCACCTGGCTGGTAATGAAAGTGTGTCCGCATTGTGTGGAGGAAGGGTGGTCCACACACCTTGAGGCCAGGCTGCATCTACATGGACAAGCAGCTATTAGTGACCCCAACCTCACACCATACAGAAAATTTAAACCCAGATGGGAGTTAGACCTAAATGTGAAGATTAAACAAAGAAGCTTCTGGAAGGTAATATAGAGAATATCTTCATGGCCTTGGGTAGGCAAAACTTTCTTAATAGGAGATAAAAAGCAATAATCATAAAGGAAAAATTGACACCTTGTACTTTCACAAAAATTAAGAATTTCTCCACAATCAAAAAATATAAAATGAATGTAGGAAATAAAATTCTAAAGGAAATAATTTATATTATGTTTCAACCTTTTACCTTTATTAGTATCTATTAAAATGTGCTTAACTTATTCAAAACTCTGAGAATTTCTGCTTAACAAAGGCAGCAGGAAGAAAGTGAGAAGATTGGCCTGAGACTCATACTCAGAATATATAAAGAACTCGTAGAATTCAATAAGAAAAATGGCAGTAACTTGGTTAAAAAAAGCGGGGGGTTGGGGGAGGGCAGGTGTCAAAGTCTTAAACAGGCATTTCAAAAAAACCTGAATATTCAATGGCCTATACTTACAAGAAAAAAGCTCAACATGAAGAACCATTAAGGAAATACTTACTGTATCACAAAGAGAAACACTACACACATACTGGAACAACTAAGGAGGAAAAGTAGGGGTTGGTAAAAAAAAAAAAAAAAGAAAGAAAGAAAAAGGGAGAGAGAGAGAGAGAGAGAGAGAGAGAGGGAACATCAACTCTTGGCAAGGATAAAAGGGGTCACTATGGAGTTCAAAGGACAGAATAGTTTCCTGATGACCAGGACAACCCGGCCACTCAGAAAGACACCAAGCACCTGGCTGGGTGCTGGCATCCCCTGTGAGCAG
The DNA here is from genome assembly GCF_052094955.1 of Ictidomys tridecemlineatus. Taxonomy (NCBI): domain Eukaryota; kingdom Metazoa; phylum Chordata; class Mammalia; order Rodentia; family Sciuridae; genus Ictidomys; species Ictidomys tridecemlineatus. The sequence continues at coordinate 12,258,450 of NC_135477.1, forward strand.
GAAGATGCTGGAGAGGTCCAATTCCCAGGGTGGGCAGCAGCAATAATGCCTGTGGTTGGTACCAGCCTTCCATGAAGTCCCAGTGAAACCAGGTGACAAGGTCCACCTACCAACCCACAGAGTACATCAGTCTGTGTCACGACAAGTGGTCCCCTGCTCTTGTTATCAGGCCTGACAATTTTTTAATCCAATCCCCTAACACTTTGTCTATCAGGAAAAAAAGAAAAGCATGGATATTATTAAGGAAAACAAATAAAATGTTTTCATCTAAACACACACACACACACACACACACACACACACACAGCCAAGGATCCAGGAGCTCTTGGTTTCCCCATCAGTGGGCTCAAGCTGGCTTCATGGAAGCCCCTAGCTGTCCCTTCCACCCTCATGTCACCCTCTCGGGTCCAGCCCTCCATGTCCCTCTGTACAGCCAGACTCTCTCTTTGGCCACCACAGGTTTTTCCACGACCCTCTGGGAGTGGTCTGCAGCCTTCACACTTCCTGGAGACGCCACCCAGACAACACCACTGTGTGTGGCTGGGACCGACACCTCTCAGGCCCCTCTTGGGCAAGTCATTCCACTCCGGGGTCCTGAGCCTTCCAAGCAGGTGCCGGGGGGAGTGGGCCCGAGCACTCGGCCTTGCCAGCCTCCAAACGAAGAAGACTGTTTCCGGCTCCCTGAGGCCACTCACAGGGAGGGAAGGAGTGGGAAAGGGGAGAAGGACGTGGGGTCCTAGGCCACATTCAATGAGGAAGCCTGGGAGGAGCAGGAGAGGGACACTGCCCTGAGGAAGGTCAGGGGGGCCAGGAACAGCTTGAGGCTTGGCGTCCCTGAGCACTGCCCTGATTCTAAAACCAGAACTCCAGAAAGTGCAGCAGGAGGGGCTGGGAAGGCCAGCGGAGCTCTGGACTCACCAGCCCCCAGGGGATCTGCCTGGCCCTCCATGCCTAGGCAGAAACCATCCCAGAGAGGCTAAGGGACACCAGGGGAGCCCCAGGATGGACCCCGAGGAAGGAGATGTGCAGGGGTTGTGTTGGGATGGCGTCCTTCCTCCAGGAAAGCAGGGTCCCAGGTGGACCGCCACCCGACGGCCTGACAGCCAGCTGCCCACCCTCTCAGAGGCCTGCAGCTCTGGAATCTGACAGAACCAGGACCAAGAGGAGGCCTTGGGGGGTGGGTGTGCATCTCCACCTGGTCTGTCCTTAACGCCCAACTGGTGACGGAGAGGAAGCAGTGAGAACAGACCTGAATGCAGACACCAGGAAGCCCCCGAGCCTGGAGCCCCTGGCTGCGGCCTTCCTATGTGCCTTTGGGATGGGGAGGCCACTCACTGGTCCTGCTCCTGCTCTTCACTTGGGCCTGACTCAAGGCAGGAGCCAGCGCACAGCAGTTGGAAGCTCAGTCTCCAGTTCAAATCCTGGCCCCGCCACTCCCTCGTCAAGGAACCATGAATCACGGCCTCCTCTGCGGCAGAGAGAAATGGCTGCCTCCCCACCGGGTTCAGTGGTGCAGGTCAAGCAGGGGGACGTCACCCACACAGAGCAAGCTCAGGACCACGGAAAACAAGTGTTCAGTCGGTGTCTGCTGAGTGCCGGGCGCCAGCCTGGTTCACACAGATCCTTCCACTCAACGGTTGCCTCGGGGTTCTAGAATCCAGTTCCCGTACAGATAAACTTGACATCGTGTCCCAAATCAAACAGCTAGAGTCGGGTTGGATGCAGGTTTCCCACTCCAGAGGACAAGCTCTGAGCCCCTGCCCTGTGCTGTCCCCTGTTACGAAGGAGCTGTTATGTCAGGATGAGTCCCTTTTTCATCTCCATCAAATTGAATAATTATCTGCCTCTGGGATTTGGACACAGAGAGGCCGGCCGATGGGAGGCCCAGCTCCCTCCACCAGCACAGAAGAGAGAGAGACACTGGCATGAGTGCTTGTCCCCTCTGCTGAGCAGAGGCACAGTCGAGGAGTCCCTCACTGAAGCACTCTCCCAATCTGCTCCATGATTCACTCCTCCCCCAGGGACAAGTCACAACTTTCCAGAGATTGAGTCATCCCAACCACCCCAGATTAGAAATTTGGGTGTCTTTGGGAACATGGGTTTATCATTTCTGTCTTTTATCTCTGTAAAGTAAAAATACAGGCAGTCGCATGCAGTGACGGCTAGATACTTAATGACACTGTTCAGGACATTCCAGACTTGGCTTTGGTCATCTCCCAGCTGAAGTGCTGTAAGTGGCTCCTGGCTGCTCTTCTCCCATCTATCATATCATGTGTCTTCTTCAACATCCAGCCTCACACTTGCCAGGACCCTTCTGGGCCTCTCAGGGTTCACAGCAATGCTAAGGACACCACCTCCTGGGTTGGAGGTCCCCCATCACCGTCTCAGTATAAAGGACTTCTCATCTGAGTCCCTTGGAGATACGCTCCAACTGACCTACCTCCATGTTCTGCAAACCTCCATCTCACTAAAGCATGAGTGGTGTGGTCTGGACCTCACATAGTTTTTCCAGGATTGAGTCTGCAAGCAGCTCACCGCCCACCTTCCTGGTAGTAATGTGGCCCTGCCGTCTCTTCACCTCAGAGCCCTGGTGTGTTCCAATCCCCGTGGCCCGCCTGTTATTTCAGCAACAGTTTAAGCCTGAAAGCAAGATCCATGACTGAAAAGATTGCTTAACAAAGCAATAAATCATATCATCTTACATCATCCCCTGATCCGGCACCTCTCACCGCCCAACCCCTCCGCAGACTCCAGGACCCTCGGGCTCACTCCAAGGAAAGCACAGGGTTGTCGCTGCCTTAGGCAGAGATGTCAGCTTCTCCCTTCACATAGTCAACTACTTTTGTAGCATTTGCTCCTGCCTGGCTTTATTTCTAGCAACCAAATGTAAACAGCTAAACAGAAGCACAGGACGTATTTGTTTCCTTGGCTTCCATAACCAATGACCACAAACGTGCTGGCTTAAATCTACAGAAATGTATTCTTTCGTGGTTCTGGAGGCCAGGAGTCCAAACTCAGGGGTGAGCAGGATCATGCTCCATCTTAAGGTTTGAGGGGAGAATCCTTTCTTGCCTCTTCCTGCTCCAGATGGCCCTTGGCTTTGGCTGGTTCGTAGCTGACTGCCCCCATCTCTGCCTCCTTCCCTTGGTGTCTCTGCGTCGTTCTCTCTTTCTGCAGATTCCAGTCTTCAGATTTCATGGCCACCCTAAATCCAAGATGATTTCATCTCAAGATCTTTACCTAAACATCTGCAAAGACCCAGTTTCCAAGGAAGGTCAGATTCTGGATTTCTGGGGGAGCATGAGTTTGGAGGAATGCTATTCTTCCCACTTCACAGGATGTAGAAGGATTTGGTGCTTTCCTCCCAAGACGTGAGTCTTTGATACCCTGCTCCTCCAAGCCTGCCCTTCCTCCTTCAGCAATAGCAGCATGGATTCTCCTTGGTTGATTATAAAATGTTTTTTTAAATGACCATGGTTGTTAGAGTTAAACTGAAATTGGTATTAAGGGAACTTATCGGTCTGCCAGTCTGGGAAATGGGTCCAGCAATGCCACACTCACAGGAGATTGCAAGGCCTAACCCAACGCACCCAGGTGCTATGCCCAGGACCAAGAGCGGGGCCACGGGAGCTGCTCAGGCTGGGTAGTTCGCCCCACCTCAAGTTCTCAGGCCCAGTGTTTCTGAACTCTCCTGTGAGAACAAGAAAGGAGATCAGAACATGTAAACCAGGCATTGTGGATGTTGTAGCTATGGAGGGAGAAGTGGCAAATGGCAGCTCCGGTGACCACCAGGTTCCATTTCACATCACCAGATCCTCTGAGCCGTGCTGGGTACCCCACCCTCTCCTGGCCCTGGCCAGCGGATATTACATCCAATCTATGTATTAAAAACAGAGGTAGTTGGAGTTAAATGTATGTGACTTTGCCAGTGTGTATGTTGAAAACTTGCGGTTACGGTTTCAAGCAAGCCCAGGACCTGGTGGGACCTTTCCAGCTCACTCTGGGGTCTGAGCTGGGGCTCCAGGTTGTCAAGGGTGCTCCAAGAGGGATGACTCCCAGAATCAGAGGGATGTGTCAGAGTTTTGTTTGCAGACACGTGCTCCGGGCTCAGGCCCTGAGAATAACAAAACAGCAAAGCAAAATGTAGAAAATGAAGCCAAACCAGTTACTTGCTTCAGTTAAAAGAAAAAAATGCGAATCCAATCTATTATTTCTTCTTTAATTTTGTCACATCTATTTATACAGACAGACATGGAATTTAGACTTGGAGGGTGGTAACCCAAGTCTTAAAAATAGTGCCCCACCAGGAGGAGAAATATGACCTTAGGGGTCCCTAATTCCAGAAAAATTCTAGACTGTTCTCTGGCTCTCAATAGACTGCAAGTTTGGAGGCTTCTGAGTCATTTTCAAGTGCAGGAAGTTTTGCGGTGAGGTTGGAGCCCCCCTGACCGTGGCCACCTCCACCGGCGTCAGCCCGATCCCCAGCCTCTTTCCCATGAACAGGATCTCCAGGAACTCAAAACCACAGCAAACCTTCCATCTGAAGCCAGAACTTCATTTAGGGGCTGGGATGTAGCTCAGTGGCAAAGCGTCTGCCTTGCAATCGCAAAGCCCTGGGTTTGACCCCCCAGTTCCAAAAAAGACAAAAAAAAAAAAAAAAAGAAAGAAAGAACAAAACGTCATTTGGGGCCCAGAATTCCATGAAGCCAACTCGCTCTCGAAGAAGCGACGAGTGGGTTTGGATTTGTTTTCTGCCTGTCTCAGGCTGCTCATTCCGTGTGCAGAGACCTGGGTGTAAACACTGCGGCGGAACAAGGAGCGCGCCTCTTTCCCGTCTCTAAAACTGTACCCTGCTCCTTCTCACACTGCTACAATTTCCTCTGGCACTTGAGACAGACATATGTTATTTTCAGTTCCACCACTTTCTCGTTCGCTATGTCACCGCACACATGGCCCCGGCTCTGCGAATATAAATACACACACGGGCGTCTGCATTTCAACCGCTGGACTCCAGCCACTTTTTTTTTTTTTTTTTAATGCAACGTAACTCAAGTGGATTGTCATCGAAGCCAAGCAGCGTGACAGAGTCCTCCAATAGTCAGTGGTTTCCAATCCCAGACCCCCTTCCCACTCCCTAACTCCTGCCGTTTCCCACCCAAGCCCCCAGTCCAGCAAATGTCCAAATCGGATCCAGTGGGCAAAATCCTTTAATGATCCTTTTATTACTCTCACCTGCTAGGAAGCAGTCTAATAAATAAATACACTAATTGGGCTTTGCAAAGACAGAGCTTCCCCAACAGGACTGATTGCAGCATAATGGAAACCCATGACAAGCTTCAGCTTCACAGATCCTCTGATAGTAAACAAGAGATAATTTGCAAATTCAAATGTGCTGGACAGGCTGGCACCCTTTCAGGTAGCCGTGGGTTTAGGCTGTGTGCCAAGCTGTGGGAAAGGGAGACCTTGTAAAACCCACCCCTTCCTGCCCCCTCTTTGGGATATGCGCTAGAGGCGGGTGGCTGGGCAGGGGCACACCGATGCAGAGACAAATGTTGGATATCCCCCACCCCCCCAGGATCTGCAGATGCCCCAGCATCTAGATGATGCAGGGTGGCTTGATGACAAGAAAACAGTAGTTTCCGTTCAATGTGTGCTTCCCATGAGCCATTTGCCTTATTTTTGTTTCACAAGTAATTATCCCCACATAACAGACAGGAAAACTGAGGCTAAGGCCAATAAAACCTTTCGCCAAGATTGCCCAGTAAAACCTTTCTCCAAGATTGCCCAATGAAGCCAAGAATCTGTCCGTGGGAGCTCCAGAATGTGCACCTAACACCACCTCCTAACAGAATATTTGTGTCTAACAGTTCTGTGTGCATTTTGTGTTGGTTATTTATCGAATGTAATCTCACAAACCCTGCAGCATAGATATGATCAGCATTTTACAGATGGCAGAGTTCGTCTCAGAGAAGGTAAACAACTCACACAGGGTGACCTGGACACTAAATGAGCAGGCATTTGAGCCAAATGGTGAAGCTCCAAAGCCTGAAACCATGAGCCAACGCACTTTTTCTCTAGAGGGCCAGACAGTAAGTATTTTGTGCTATTTGTCCCAGTCGCAAAAAATATGTACATGTTGGGTGTGGAGGCTGCCCAGTTTGGGCAAAGGGGCCACAGCAGCTGACTGACCCTTACTCCAAGACACTGCATCAAACATGCCATGACTGTGTCAAGGCCAGGCGATGCTGGACACAGGCTGGAGACTCTCCTGACCACATCTCCTAGGTCTCCTCCCCTTGCTTTTCCGGCTCCAGCCTCTGTGCTGCTGTCCAAATGAACCTGGCCTCCTCCTGCCTCAGGACTTTTGTACCTGCTGTCCATCCATCCTGGAGCAGCCATTCTTCCAGATTTCTCCATGGTTCATCCCTGTATCATCTTCTCACCTTTGCTCCAGGTCAATTTTTCTATAAGCCCTTCCCCAGCTACCCTATCAGACACTGCCACTCACACAGGCCTGTGCTTCCTTTCTCCCTGCCCCCATCTCTCCATGACTTGCCTCCCTCATCCGTCATCATTGAACTTCACCGGTTTCCTGTCTGCACCTCCCACCAGGAGAAGGTGAGCTCTGGGAGGGTTGTTGTTCTGGTTTGTCGGTTGATGTCCTGCAATATAGCCCCAAATCCTAGACTAATAGTTGGCACAGCAGCACCCAGAAAAAAAGGGATGACTCAATAAGTTAGGGAGTGACCACAGCCCATCCTTAGAAGGACCAGAATGTGGTCCCAGAAGAGCTGCTCTGGAGCTTGGGGGTCTGGCTGTGCTCTGCTCTGGAGCTTGGGGGTCTGGCTGTGCTGACTTCCGGACCCCAGGGCATGGCCCAGGATGCAGCCAGTGGCTGCGGCACCCTCAGCATCTGCAACACCTCTATTGCCCACACAAAGCGCAGGGGCAGTGGAGACAGGGTTGGAGGGGACAGGGTGGAGGAACAGCGAAGTGGAGCCACGCCACCCCACCGAAGCTCCACGCTCAACATCCGTCCACCTGGGGGATGGTCCAGGGCCTCCCAAGCCCCATGAAGCCTCCCTTCCTCTGTACATCACGCTCAATCTAGAGGGACACCCAGCTGATACCTGCTGTAGGAAGCGATGAGGCAGGAGGCAAGCCCAGAGGGGCTCTCCAGCAGCCCCTGCCAATCCTCTCCATCAGGAAGGCCTTTGGGGCCATCACCCGACACTTTGTTTTACAAATGAGCTAATTTTCCATGGGTACCTTCAAACTGGGAAATATCCCAGAAGTGGTCTGACCTTTAACATTAGGGATAATTAAGGATTAGCCAAGTCACGAAACCCATGAAGCACCAAAGTCCAGAGATAATAAATCCCTCCACTGTGGGACTTTTCCCATGGTGAGAGTCCCCGGGGGGGAAGAGCCATCCCTAAGACCTGGGAGGCCAGGCAGTGAATGTGTAGGGCTTGGGGTAGGGCCTGGGCACCTGTCACAAGTGGCCCTCCAGATGCCCAGCAGGTGAGAGAGGCCAGAGCCAATGCCAGGTGGCCTCTGGTACCATCCCCCATAGCAGTGTCCTCTCTGGCCTCAGGACACAATTCTGCCCCATGGATAGAGCTCCCTGCAGGAGTGCTCAGCTCTTTACAGACCAGGATGTCTCTCTGACACTTATCACAACAACTGGTGGTCTCTATTTTACAGATGTGGAAACTGAGGCTCACAGGTTCAGTGATTTGCCCGAGGTCCTCAACTAGTAAGTGACAGAGCCAGAACTGTACCGGACTCTGAAGCCCAGGTGTTTGATCACAAAACTGTAGAACTTAAGTTGTCTTTCTAAACCAAACTGGGAGTTTGTGCATGGGGTAAGGAGTTTTGTTCTTTTTGTTTAATTGTAAGAACAAAAACAATCTCTTTCCATCCATGGTGAGCAGAGTTAGGATTTCCTTTCCCAGAATTTAGTGTAAAACTGGAGTGGGGAAGATGGGGGGATTGCTAAGCCATCAAGGGACCCTTGTGACTACTTTGGGGACCTCTCTGTCCAGCCACAGCTCCCAGCTTGAGAGAGGTCTCACATGACAGTGGGTGGTCCCATCTGACACCAGCTTACCCTGCTGCACACAGAAAAGTCCAGAAAAAGGGTGCTATGGAGGATCTTCAAAAATGAAACGTAATTGCTACATATCTATCCATTTCACTTTTAAGTATATGCCCAAAATATGTGATATGTGGACACACAGACACGCATACACACAACACACACACACACACACACACACACACACACACTATATATATATATATATATATATATATATATATATAGAGAGAGAGAGAGAGAGAGAGAGAGAGAGAGAGAGGAGAGATTCATATGGATATCTCTGCACACCAATATTATAAATATATTAACATATATATATAAATATATATAATAATATATAATATTTATTATTATATACGCTCCTGCCAGAGCACAGGCCCATAACCTCCTGTTCCCAGCAGCCAGAGTCATGGCCTCAGAACTGTCACCCCTGTGCCACCTGCACATTGTCCAGGTTGAATCCAGATTTTGTTGCAACCAAAAAGAGATGAGAGTCCAAGTCACTGGAGAAGCCCGGCCAACGCTGTGTCTGGCCCGTCCTCTGTTTCTCTTCCTGGTGCCTAGCTTGGCCTCTGGTTTCCTGGGCAACCCTGGGCACGTTCCCCAGTTCCTGCAGTCCCTGTGAGAGTACAAAAGGAGTAGGCCCCAGGACCCCAGGGTCCCACAAGCCCTGAGGTTCTCAGGAGACCCTCCTTCCTCTCCCCCAGTCTCTTCGACAGTGCTTCCAGCCCTGGGCCTGGGCAGGCGCCTCCCCATCAGTGTGGAGTCCTGGTCAGCCCTCATGATGTCCTGCTCCTGCAAGGAGCACCTAGCCCTGTCTGGGGACCCATGCACCTGGCTTTCACATCCACTGGGCAGGCCCTGAGGAGAGGGACTCAGTCTCCCTCCTCACCCAGGGTGCTGGACTGTTCATGATCCCTGGGCACACTTCCCCCGCCCTGTCCCCGGAGACATCTCCAGAGTTGCTTTATGAGCGAGGCTGGGGAAATCTATTAATGAGAGCGGTAATTGTTACCTTTGGGCACTGAAGGCTGATTTACTGCAGTTAATGCCCCAGATTCCAAAGGCATAAATTTCGGCTCCTCTACCCTGTTGCCTGGAGGGAAACAGAATCCAGGAGCTCGCAGACCCGGGGCTACAGATGGCAGGCTGAATAGGACTCACTTGTGCAGTGGGGCTGGTGGGGCTGGTTGGGGGGACGCTTCCTAGGCCATTTGCATGCGGAATATGGACCTGCCTTTCTACCTCAGCTCATCCGGGGAGGCTCAGCATATTGGTCGAGGAGGGGTCGCGGCCCCAAAGCAGCACCTGGGGCATGAACCATCAGAGGCAAGGATGCTGACCCCATTTCCTTCCCAAACAGGGATCAGGGGGAATTGGAAACCCAGGAAAGATTTTTGCTTTGGGGATTCATTTAGTTGGAGTTCCCAGAATCTCCTGTAAGGACTATGAATGCACAGGGACTTCCTTCCCAAAGAGGAAAAGCAGGTTCACTTCCTAAGATGCAAAGGGGAGACGCACACCCGCACCCTGCTCACTGTTAGGACCCTGCCCTTCCACCGGGGCTCGCAGATGCCCCCAGCTCAGGCCAGCAAGTGGCCTTGGCACTAGATAGTCAAGCGCTCCAGCACCCTCCATGTCCCAGACAGCCCTGGGGTCTTGACCTTCAACCCCCCTTCCAGGGGCCCCATCAGAATCTGAGGCTGGGACTTAAAATAGCACAGCCCAAGTGCTGTGTCTCCTTGCATTACAATCCACACAAGCCCCCAGGATTCCAGTCATTCAATACATAATGGCCGCATGTCTGGTGTGTGAGGCACAAACGAACAGGCCAATAGGGATTTCTAGCCCACCCTTAGGCCAGTTTCCAGAGAGTTCCATAACAGCTCATCTCTGTCTCTTGTGTAATTCTTTCCAAAGCCTATAACATATTTGAGTATCCCAACAGCCCAATAAAGTGGATATCCTCATGCTCACATTACAAAGAAAGAAGAGTATGCTCAGAGCAGCAAAGAGACTTGCCTAAGGTCACACAGCAAAGTTGGTATTATAACTCATGCACCATGATCACTGAGAAAGGACCAAGGGGACAATTAAACCATCACCTCGTGGAGTAAAAGATGTCTTTGTTTTTAAAAAAATGAGATTTTTTTTTTTAGGTGGGGGGTTTAAATGTATGAGTGTATGAGTAGATGGAACAGCTTTCCCTGCCCTGTGTGAGAAGCCATGGTGAGAAGATGTGGCAGCTGCTATTGGATTTCTTAATTCTGAAATCACCCCAAGAAGCCTGAGATGGGGAGGCTGTAAAGTACCGACCCTTTGCTTTAGAGACAGGAATTCTGGGCCCAGGGGAGGAGCCAGCCCCCACTCACCAGATCAGAGCTGGCTCTGGAGCCCCGCTGTCCCAGTAGCTGCCCTTTCCCCTCCACCAGCCACCACGTTGTCCCCTGGGGAGAAAAGACTCACCTCAGAGCAAAACATCCAAATTCTTCAGAGTCCTCACCTCTTCCCTTCCTGGTTTTTCCTCTCAGTCCAGCATGGAAGGCAAGAGGGAAGCTCCTGGCCCCAGACCAACCCTCCTCGCAGCGAGGGAAGATTGAAGGACGGCCACAGGCCTCTACGGAAGGAGAAGGGTCTTCACAGCCAGCGTCCTCCCCCAGCCCATGGCGAGGCCCTTGAGGGCCGGAAGTGCCCCTGTGACGCAGGCAAACGGGACAGGGAGAGAGGCTGGGCGCGAGTTAATGAAGTGCCCTGGGATTTCTGGATCAGCTCCCCTGATGCGTCACTGGGCGCTTCCTCCAAACTAAGGCAGTGGGGACTCCCCAGCCCCCCAGGCCCCAGAAGTTCAGAGGCAGAAAGGGCAGAGCAGGTGCCTACCACACCAAGGTCCCACCCCGTGACACCTGCTGGTCAGCGTCTTCATCCACTGACGTGGGCAGCCAAAGCCAACCCGATGGATTCGGATGCGAACAGAAAGCAATTACTGTGTTGGCCCCCTCCTGCCTGGGGTCGGCCTGGCATCCCTTACTTCAGGAAAGACCTCACCTACTGGGCCCCCGCAGTCAAGGAAGAGGCCACGCCCACTCCCTCAGCTAGCCAATCAGTGTACCCCAGTCTCCATCCTTAGCTCTTGATTGGGAAGGGCACTGCCCAAGTTTGCCAATCAGAGTCTTCCTGGGGGTTCAGATGGATGATCCCTCTGGGATCCTGGCCATGAGGAAGAGGCAAGTTTGGGCTTCCAGGGAGCGAGGACATGGCAGTACAGCAGAGACAAGGGGAGGAGAGGAACCCCGGTGACATTGTTTAGACCCTGGATCCGGTCGGCCTGAAGCCCTGCTTTCTTGTTCTGTGGCACAGTGCAAGTCTATCCATGCCACATCTTGGCGGGGGACTCATCTAACTCAGCTTTGCCCAGCATCTACCTGGGCCCTGCACCTGTTGGGTTCCCCACCCCACCCCCGCAGCTGCTGCATCCCTGCACCCTCTAGCTCCATTCATAACTCCCAGGGCTAGACAGGAGCTCAGCTGGCCCCAAGAAGACCCTTTGCAACTCACCCACAGACCCTCAGGGAGAACAGCCCCCAAGGGATTCCTCAGAGCCTCAGTCCTCACGTGCAAGTACCAGTAAACAAGCAAAGAAAAAGTAGACCCGGAAGGAGCCCAGCTTTATCTTTAAAGAAATAAAATTCCTCATTGGTCAACACAAAAATGTGGCCATGTGAATTGGTATATAATTTGCTGGTGCCATGGATTTGTGCCCTTGGTTTAGTTGGTCATGAGTTCACAGCTCCAGCCTGGGGACTGGGAGGTGACTGGTACCAGAAACTACCTTTTGAAAAATGGCCTGCAAACTCATTTTGGATGTTGTCACATGCCAGGCATTGCCAGGTATGTGTCAGAGTGTTCTCAGGGCAATCAATTTTTTTAATTTGTTCTAATTGGTTATACAAGACAGCAGAATGCTCTTCAATTCATTATACACAAATGGAACACAATTTTTGACTTCTCTAGTTGTACCCAAAGTAGGGTCACACCATTCATTGCAATCATGCATGTACCTAGGGTAATGATGTCCGTCTCATTTCACCATCCTTTCTACCCCCATGTCAGGACAATCAATTTTGAGAGTAACAAAAAGAATAGAAAAGACAGTGGTGAACCAGAAGCATTTAGGAATTAATTCCCAGAAGAGATGCTTTGGAGAGAATGCTGCTTTTAGACTAGGTCTTTCTACATCCTAGAGAGTGAAATCTCCATCCACAAAGAGGTTCAGATAGAGATAACTGGATGAGTCCCACCCCTAGGACCTTGAGTGAGCCAATGCTTTGGGTTGCCAAGGACAAAAATACAAGTCAAAAAGTGTAAGCTCATTTAACCATGGGTGGCCTTCAAGCATGGCTGAATCCAGGTATACAAACAATGTCAAAAGGATATGTCTTTGTCTCTGCACTCTCCTTTCTAATTGCTTCATTTTCAGTCAGCTTCCCTCTTGTGGCTACTAATACTTTCAGGCTTGCATACTACCCAGAACCTCTAGTGAAGGAATTGTCTCACTCCTGGCAGTACCAAGAAAAATCCTGGATTCAACCTCATCAAATGGGCTGGGGTGGGCGCCTCTCACCATGGCCCAGGGGGAGTGGAACACTCTGGACTAGAGTGAGACACCAGCCCACTCAAACCTAATGAATTGAGACTAGAAAGGAACGATTTTGTTCCAGAAAAATAAAATAGGTCTGTTTCCCAGTTAAGGAAAAATGGATACTGAACTAATTATTTATCTTGATCACCTACACCCGCCTCCCACCATACTAGAGATCTGTGACTTGGTTGGCACGGCTTCTTGGCCAGCATGTTCCTTTTTGCCCTGTATGTGTGACATCATATTCACATGATGTCTTTTTGTATTCCTAAGACAGAATCTTCCAATCATTGATGCACAGGTATCTGGCCCCAAATGGCTGCACCTACATCCATCCACATTACTACACATTCAGGGACCCAGATGGATCCAGGCAGATGCACTGAGGAGGCAAACATTTCCTCTATAATAAACCCCCTGGACAGCTGAAGTTGTAGGGACAGCTCAGTTCTCTGCCAGAAATTCCCCATCAGACTTTGAGTGGACCTCAATGTCCCGCCTTATTTCCATCCTTGGCAAAGGACAAAACCCCCCAAATTCACCCTCTTCCCCTTCCTCTGTGAGGCACAGTGCAAAAGCTGCCAGCTTCTGCCCCATTCTGCAAGACAGTTTCCATCCTACAGTGAGAGTCGGAGTCCTTGTCCTGATATCCCAAGCCTCTTCCCTTTCTGAGATCCTCCATCCCAGAGGCTCCAAAGACCAGTCCCCTCCATTCTCAGCAGGACGCTGGGCAAGCACCCACCTCATTCATGCCAGGAAGAAGCAGACTCCATGACAAGAGGAGTATGTGGGTCACTGTACTCAGAGCTGTGTAATTGGTGGAGAGGTAGCATGTCACTGCTTTTGGCAAAGCCTTTGGGTTCCTGTCAGCATTGGACCAATAAAATTGCTAGTTCCTTATAAGAAAGAGAAAGATGTGATTCTCCAACCCCAGGTTCCAGAAATCACCTGCTTTCAATACCTCTGACAGGTGAGGAAAAGGGGAAATTCACGGGTAGGCAAGGTGAGTCTAAACCGCTTAAGGAAATGCTAACCTCAGAACGGGCAGCTGGCGTGGGAGAGTCCCAGGGAACTATGAGTACCTGCTGCCCAAGATGTCCTTGTGGGGACCATTTATTAAGTGTGGGTTGTGTGCCAGGCTCCCTGTCAGCATGCACCTTGCTCATCAGCTCAGCGAATCCCCCCACAACAGGGAGACCAGGGCTGTCACTGTCCCCTTTTTACAGATAAGGAAATGTGGGTTCAGAGAGGTCACATGCTTGCTCTGGGGCACACAGCTCGTCTCAGGTGTGGCTGGAGGCTGTGCCAGGTGCTGCTCACCCTGCCCTTCCAGGAGGCACCTCTCCCGTTACCTTGACATTAGCTATCTCTGGGGACCAGACCATTATTTTTGACCTGAGACTGCTAAGGGCCTCAAAGGTTAGAAGCTCTGCTCTTTTAATTACTCATCCACCTGACAAACGTCTCCTTCACTCGCAGGCTCTCCCAAAGCAAAGGCAGCTGGCAGGGGCTGGCCTAGCAGGCCACTGGGTGGTGCCTTCCAATGCACAGTCACTGAGTCTTTGAGAATTCTTCCTGCCTCTTGTCTTTCCTGCTGCACCGACCCACAGTGCTGATCTTCGTCCCTCACACCTGGACGTCCCAGCCCCTGCAAGTGGATGATATCTCTGCCCCAGCCTGTGCCCACCTCGTAGCTGACACTGTGCTGTTGTTAGAAACCACCCATGACCCCAATGCCACAGGACATGGTGGCAAGCCATCCACCATCACCTGGGGCCCACACAATGCCGGCCCAGCTGCCTGTCAACCCCCTGCTCCCCACTTCCCAGCCTTAGTTCGACAAGAGCCCTTGCTCCCCAGAAGCCCACAGCCTAGTCCTCACTTCCTGGAGCATTGCTGACCACTGCAGGGCCTGAGCAGAGAGGCCCACCCTCCACAGGGACTCTGGCAGATGTGGCAGGCTGCCACTCAGCCCTGTGCTGTGGTTCTTCAGAACTCCTCCCTCAGAAAGCCATGTGGCGGGTGGAAGAAATGACTCAGGTGTACATGTGATGTCAGTTTCTTAATTTTGAATAAAACACACAGCGATGCGTGGATAAATATAGATTTGCATGTAAACACAGTTTAAGGGTCTAGAGAAATACACTGACAGATAACTGTGGTCACCTCGCAGAGGACACAGTGACAGTGGGCCCAGAGGGTCAACACATTCCAACTTAATCTTTTAGATACATAGATAGATAGATAGATAGATAGATAGATAGATAGATAGATAGATAGATATAGATAGATATAGATATAAATATAGATATAGATATTAGTTGCAGATGGACACAATATATTTATTTTTATTTATTTATTTATTTTTATGTGGTGCTGAGGATTGAACCCAGGACCCCACATGTGCAAGGCAAGCGCTCTACCACTGAGCCACAACCTCAGCTCCCAACTTAATCTTTTAATGCTCTATTTAAATATATACATATATATATGGCTTCATTGAATAATGGATATATATTTTAATATTCTCTGGAAATTCCCATCTCTTGCTTCAAATGGAGAAGCTGTGCCCTCCGCCTTGGTCTGATTTTCTTGGCTATTTGAGGGGGAGAATGAATACCGACTGGTTTTTGGAAAGGTCTTCCCTCTGGCTGTCCTCACTGTGCTCCCCCCGTCCCCAGGCCTGTGCCACACCTGTCTGGTTATTGGGTGTCCTGATCCCTCCCACCAGCCCAGAAGCCCATGAAGTCAGAGCTGCACCTCATGTCCCTGGCAATGCCCCCTGGTGTTCCATCTGACCTCTCCCTGGCAAGGGGTATGGATCCAGCTGCAGGGAAAGTCTGGTGGCCAAGGTGGTGCCCCTCACCCACAGCCCCAAGAGGAGGCCCAGAAAAACAGCCCTGTCCAGGAACACAGTTACCTAAGAGCTGAGGAGTCCACCCAGTGAGAAAGAGGGCGGCGGGTTGGTGACAGGCCTAGAGCCCGTGGGGGACAGGCCTCGGGGACATCAGTGCTGGACAGGGGCCTGGTGGGTTTCCACTGAGCCCTTGGACTGGAGCAGGAGTGGAAGAAGGAGGAAGGGGAGGTAGATGGAGGTGGAGGGAGGGCTCTGTGGCCTCCTCACAGGAAGCCAGCATGGAGCCTCCTACATGGGAGACACTGGGTCACTGTGGAGTCAAAGAAAATGAAGTCACTTGACCTGCCAAGGGCAGGGCTGCACCCAAAGACCCTGGCAAGCTTCTGTCCTCGTCCATTTCACAACAAAGAGACAAGAGCACTCAATTGCCCTCTGAATATGACTTCCTGAGTTTGGGCCACTTCACTCCACGCTCTCCTTCCACACCAGAGGCCGTCCTGTGCCCAGTTGGTAGCAAGCGTGTGTAGGCTGGGTCATCTCGCCAGCCTCTCCCCTCCCCCACCTGCTCCCCATCCAACCCCAGCGGGATTTCAAGGCCTGCCACCAGCTGTGTTTTTTGAACACAGGCCTCAGAGACTTACAAGCCTCTTGGGGGAGACCACTGTTCAAGCACCTTAGAATATAGATCATTAAAACTGTGTACATGGTGATGGGTCACCAGGGAGCCCTAAGATGCTACTATAATTTGAATTGGAACTCTGAAATGGATGGTGTAGGATATAGAAGGTGTAGGGAGGATTAGCACAACTTCAGAATTTAATTGTTTTTTTTTTTTAACTTGGGAGAAGTATTTTCTTTGCAAAATGGGCTTGTTGGTTAGGATGAACAGTCTCTTCCCCACCTATGGGGACCAGAAAAGAAGGAGGAAGGTGATTAGATGTCTGTACCGCTGCATGTTCCAAAAGCACAGGTGTCAGGAGCCAGAAAGAAACTCATAATTGAGTCCTGCTGTTTTTGTGTTTCTCATTTTCTGTAAGTTTCGCTAGCACGTTCTAGATTCTACAGAGCTTTCATTCATTGGCCCATTGGGTGAGAGGCTTGTCCGTGGTGTCTTACTTTTGGATGAGCCAACAGATATATGAAAATCTTTATTTTCACCTCTCCTCTGGGGAGAGCACCAGACTTTTCCAAATCCAACCTCATTCAATTTTCTCCATTTACTGATCATGAATTTGAGTCTCAAAAATAAAACACCCAGAAATCAAAATCAGGGCTTCTCTTATCTTTTGGCCCAGTCCTTTCCACCATACCCCTTTGAAATATTTGAAGCTTATTTCAAAACCACCTGACTCTTATTTCCATATTTTCCACATAGAAAAGTCGGGCTACAAGCAAAAAGCAACCCTCCTGCTACTCTCTTCGCCACCATGTTCTCAAGTGTACCAAAGCTGCTCATTTGAAAGCATGGGCTAAAGATAATCCCAAATAATTTTTAATTAAAGATCATCATTTAAAATGTATAATTTTGTAAGTCTAACAGCGATTAACTACATTAGGGATTTTGGTGACACGTCACAATTAAGTGTTTTCGGTGTTGAGCCAATTAAGGGTTAACAGGCTGCAAATACCATCTTTGCACATTTTTGCTTAATGAATTCGTGGTGGGAAACTATTCTCATTAGGTTAATTTGTCAACACAATCAAAGTACATCACCAGGATTTTCCTTTGAGTTCACAAATTTAAGTGCCTTTGTGTCATTGTGATGCATGCTTTTGCATTTGATTATGGCCATTGGAATAGAACACTTTTTCCATGGAAAGGAAGAAGTTGAGAATTTTTAGATCTTGGTCTTAATTCTCACCCTCTAGATATAGGCATGTTTATTCTGTTTTCTTACTCTCTGGGGCTTTCTCTCTGTTATTTCCCTAGTAGGTTGTCAAGCCAGAGAGTAAAACACGCATCTGTGTCCTGGTACAGTGAGGGAAACAGCCCCTACCATGGGCAAGGTGGCCACAGGGAAAACTGCCACCCCTTCCCCACAATTCACCCAGCCAGGTAAGGTAGCATCCTTTCTCCCACACACTTGAAATCACACCCTTTCCTCCAGGAGTCTTCCTCTTCCTTCTGATCTAGTTAGTTCTGGTCTTGGCAGAAGAGAAAATTGCTTTCCCTCTCCAAAGCTGTCTACACGATAATTAGTCTATTTAGTGGGGGACTAAATAGGCAATCTCATTGTTGAGTCTTTTCTAGAACAAGAAATCTCATTCTCCACTTGGATTTGGGGTTCCATGTTGTCCTTATCTTATGTTATGTCCCAAGCAGGTGCTCGGGTCATTTTCAGTGTCAAAAGGAGCGGAAATAATCTCCATGCCCAATCCTGATGAACTGCATGGTAAAGCCATATTACAGTCAGAATATGAAGAAGCCTTTGAAAATTATGACATGGTTAAGTTTATTAATGTGGAAACATGTCCACAGTGTGACAATAACTGACAGAAGCATGTTATAAAGCAGTATTAAGTGATGACAAAGATGCATTTTTAAATGTGTATGTGTTTGCATATGCTAGGAAATTTTGGGAAGAATATGCCCAACTCTTATGGTGGGGGTTTTCTCTCGGGAGCACACTTAAATGTAGTTTTGATTTTCTTCCTGTTTTTACCCTCCTATGTTTTCAGATTCTTTACTGTAAGAATATACTACTTTGGTGATCAGAACACAGCTGTTTTTATTAAGAAAGGAGAGAGCCAGTGAGCCCCCGTAGCCTGGGAATTAGTGTGGGAGGAAGAACCCACCAGCTCTCACCAATAAAATGCAAGAATCCAAAGAAGAAATGTGGAATCATGGTGCCCAGATTTTTTTTCCTCCCAAAGTTACTTTGACTGATGTTTCTTTACACAAAATGACAAGTTTGGGGGGAAGGGATCTGATCCGGTTTGCATTAGGTTTCAATTTCACTCAGTGGCCTTCTTAAAGGTCACCCAGAAAATGGAGGAAATGGCAGGAAGCTGGAAAACTCCTCATTTGAGTGTTTCTCCCTCCACTTACTCAGCGCTCACCCCCATCAAAGCTCCTTCCTGGGTGGAGTTGGGGGTGAATGGGGCAAGCCCCGCCCCGCGCAGCCCCGTCCACCGTTGAGCCCCTCAATCTAAAGAGGCAGGTCTGTAAGCGAGAGAGTGAATCCTGGTGGCCAGCCTGGGAGCACAGAGGCAGGACTAACCCAGACTAGCCTGGTAAGGGAGAGGAGTCCTAAGGTGAGACCTAAAAGTACCATGCACAGTGGGCTTTAGGGTGCCTGCAGAGGCAATGGCCCGCAGTGCAGGGCGGACTCTGCACCCACGCCAGGACCCGCCCAGGAAGCTGCACCGCACCGCTATCTGCTCTCAGCTCTATCTGTGCATCTCTCCCTCCTAAAAGCAAACTGTAGGGAAAAAATATTGAATATTCGGATTTTCCAGTCTGGACGCTGGGTAAATTAAGTCCGCAGGTGTGACTAAAGACGATGTGGGGCCTCGCCTGCCCTCCCAGTGTCCCAGAGGCTGATCTTTGGCCTATTTAGTTCACAGGTTGGTCAAGTGGAAGCTGGGGCTCACTCTCCCAAGACTACACGAACCCAGAGTCCTGGACACCTGGCTAAGAAGGGGACGATGCTTCCTAGGGTCCCCAGGGTGGTGGTGTCTTCATAACTGCCGTGCTGCTTTTCAAGCCTGTACGCATGTCCAGTGTGTGACTAATCTCATGTCCTTTAATTTGATGCTATCATAACTCTGCCTGCTGTCCTGGTCCCACCACAAAACCTCCATAAAGCCTGCACCCCAGGACCGCAGCTCCTACTGAGGCTCCAGCTCTCTCTAGACACCAGTTACCCTCAACTTGTCCCTTCAGCCCTATAGAAACAGCTTCCCATTGTTACCAGGCTGCGAGTGACCCTACAACCTTGTGTGTCCCCTTTACCCAGCCCAACCTGTGGGAGTCCTCCTTCAATGAAAGCTATGGAACCACTTCAGGGAATTTTGCTGCTTGCTGGGACTGGGCCCTGAGCTGGTTCAGCGTGTACATGTGTTCGTGTGTGTGTATGTACATAGTGTGCAGGTATGTGAACGTGTGGGTGCATGTGTAGAAGCATGTTTGAGAATGAAGTTTTGTGAATGTATGGGCATGTGCATGTGTGTGCTAGGTCACACCGTAAAATTCACTTCTTACTGTGGGTCACAATCAAAGAAGTTTAAGAATCCCAGCCTGGAAGAACTGTAATGCGAAACAGCTTGGGTCCAGCAGGAGTGAGAAGTGGAGATGAGGCTGGGTGGAGAGGCCCGAGGAGAGGTTTGGACTAAAGAGCAGCAGGCTGGGCATCAGGACCCTGGGGCTTCCCTGGCCTCCTTCCCTTGGCCAGCATGTGGGCACTAGACCCCCTTCCTTCTGGGCTCCAGCAAGTGAAAACAGTCTAAGAGTCTGTTTTGGGAGCTGATTTATTTGCATATTCTAAGACACACATCTAATAACATCATACATACATTTAATCTAAGAAAATATCCAAATGACATCTATAGCTTGCTTAAAGTAATTAATCGTCCTCCTTGGCCTCTTCCTGTGAGGATCAAGTTTCTTTCACACCGTGGTGGCCACTTGGATTTTGTACTAAAACCACAATAATGACAAGAATCACGCGTGTCCCCTCTAACTTCCCAATTATGAGTCATTGTCTTCCCCTGAATATTTTTATACCTAACTCATGACCAAGCTTCTTTGCCAAAGCTGTGAGCACAAACTGTCCACAGCCACTCCTCCAAGAGAGGGGCTTGAGGACCTGGACAACTCCTGCAGACTCTCATGAGGAGTCCCCGAGTCCAAGTCCCACAGGCCCCAAGGAAAAAAAAATGCCCCTGGGGGAAGAGGGTCCCCCTCCTGAGCCCACTCCACAGAGGATGGCCAAGAGCCAGGCACGGAGTCATGCAGATCACGATGTGCATAATCAGACCATGGTGTCCGTGGCATTCTCTGTGGGATTTCCCCCAGGAATCTCCAGATTTTCCAACCATGATGACAGTGTGGCTTCCTATCAAATGACAGTGCATTTGGCAAATGCGTCTAGCCCGACTTTGGGAGGGCAAGCCCATGATTTTGACAGAGATACTTGTTTCACCAGCAAGAGGGACAGCACACCCACAAGCCTGGTGTGGGTCCAAATTTTCTGTTGATGGTTCCCAGCCTGGACCTAGACTGAACACACGCGTACCATGACGAGACGCACCTTGGCCTCCAGGGGACCCGAGTTAAAACCCTGGACCTACCATTTCTTAACCGTAGGACTCGGGTGCATCCTTTAACCTCACTGAGCAGCTGTGTCCTCGTCCATAAAACCGGGATGATAATAGCTACTTCAAAGGGTTACAGTGAGAATTAAATAAAGCCTTATGTGAAAAGTACTTAGCACCTAATAGGCACTCAATAAATATCTGTTATGAAGTGTTTGAACATTCAGACGCTGGAGTGAGTTGCCTGCCACTGAAGCTCTGCCACTTATGCGCCCTGGGATGGCTCTGGGCAATTTACTTAATCCTGCTGAGCCTCTGTTTTCTCATCTGTAAAGTGGGGAACATATCAGCGCCTACCTTCCAAAGTCCCATGTTGGCCTTGGGGAATAACTTAATTGAATGAAATGAATGGTAAAAGAAACTATGTAGTCGAATAATGCTCACAATTTTTTAAACTGCTTCTTTTGGAATAGGTGGCTTACAAAAAGTTATGAGTGGGATATAGAATTGCATCTACCCGTCCATATTCTAGCTCCTGCAAGTGTAAATTTACCCACGTTTTATCTCTCTGTGTCTCCCTCCTTATATGTATAAACATATGGGCATAAATTTAATTTTCTTCTGAAACTTTTGAGAGGAAGTAGAAACTATGATGTCCTTTTATCTCCCAATACTTCAAAGTCTATTTCCTAAAAACAGGGTCACTGACATATATAACCACAGCGCAATTATGAAAATCATGAATCTGGCCTTGATAAAATAGCATTATCTAATCCAACACAGGGTCACATTTCCATTGCCTCCTCTTGTCTCTCTAGTCTTCCTGAACCTACAACAGCCTTCAGCTTTTCTGTCTCTTTCTTGACCATTTTGAAGAGGGAGCATGGGTATTTTGTAGAATGACCATCCATTAAGTGTGCCTGATCACATGATCAGACTAAGCTGGGCACCTTCAGCAACAATGTCACGGTAGGAAGTTGAGCTTTCTCACAGCATCATATCCAGGGTACACCATGTTGATTGGTCCCTGTTCCTGCTAATGGTGACACTGATCTCGGTTCTGTGGTACCTGCCAGGTTTCTGTACCATAGACACTTCCCCTCTATCATTCATAACATCTTGTGGAAAGAGACTTTAAAACTACCTGGATATCCTGTTTCTCATCATAATCTCAGCCAAAACTTTATCATCCATTGATGAATCTTGCCTGAAACAATTACTACTGTAGTAGCTGTCAAATTGTAATTTTCAATTCCATCCTTTTTATCAATTATTTGAAAGCTACTATAATGAAAAAGTTCCCCTTTATTTATTTACTTATTTATTTCTATTGTATGAATTCATAAATCTGTAATTATGCCCTTCAAGCTCATGAATTAAGGTAGATGTTAGAGTTTGCATTAGTAGGCATACTCTCTATTGCCATCAACAATACATGTTGTTAATTACCATGATGGACAATATTTCCTAAGCATTTGATTTATATTATCTCATTTAATTCTCACAATCTCATAATTCTAGATGAGGAAGCTTTGCCTCAGAAAGGTTAATATATAGAATCGACATTATGTATGTTGAAGAATCAGGAACACCATCTGTCTCCTGAGTCCTTGCTCTTAATTACTTTCATCTGGAAACTTCAAAAAGTACTGGAGAGGTGGTTCTGCCTTGGCCCAGCTCCCCAGCCTGGGCAGGAGTCCAGGACACCTCCCTCACACCCTTAGCTTCCAGGACCTCAAAGCTCTGCATGAGCACAGCCAGGGACGCGGTAACCATCCATCGTTAAAGGCCTCCAGGGGTGTCACTGCATCCTAGAAGGTCAAAGGTCAGGGACCCCTGAGATCCTCTCCACTGGCCCCCTCCACTGACAGATGGGGACTAAGATGAGATATCCCTTGTCCAGGATCTCACAATATGTCAAGGGCCCAGCAACAACTGTCAAAACTAGAGCAAACAGAGGCAGCGCTGATCCCAGAGCCATCTCTGCAGTGACCCAAGACCATGGCACTGAGCCAGAGAAACTGCCAACCATCACACCCCAGCTCCCCTTGTCTGACCTGATTCATTGCCCACCAAAGAGCCTTATCCTTGCCAATGCCTCTGCCATACCTGTGCCCCCTTCCACGCAGCCCTTGGGTCAGGACATAACGTGGTCCCTCATTCCTGTCTACAACTGACCACAGGGTACCTGTTTGGCCTAAATTAGGACCAAATGGCTTTTGTATTGTAGCAAAATATTTGTAGCATCAACTTTATTGTTTTGACGTGTGTGTATGTGTGTGTGTGTGTGTGTGTGTGTGACTGAAGATGGAACCCAGGGTCTCACACATGCTAGACAAAGGAGCTCCACCTCCAGCTCTTTTTACCCAGACAGGGTCTCACTAAGTTGCCCAGGCTGGCCTGGAACTTGTGATCCTCCTGCCTTGGCCTCCTGAGTAGCTGGGGTGATAGGCGTGCACTGCCGTGCCTGCCTGGACTATTTTTATACGTACAGCTCAGTGGCCTTGAGCACACTCCAACTATTGTGCGGCTGTCACCACTGTCCACCTTTTCATCACCCTAAACTGGAAATCTACACCCACTAAATAACAGCCTCCCTCCTCTACTCCTCTACTGCCCTCTATTCCACTTTCTAGCCCTGTGGATTTGGCTGCTCTAGGACCCTCGTGTAAATGGAGTCATACAGTATTTGTCCTTTTGTGCCCGACTTATTTCATGTAGCATAGTGTGTCCAAGGTTCATGTCACAACATGCATCATGCTACACAAAGGATTTCATTTTCTGTATGTCTGAATAATATTCCTATACGTGTACATACCATATTTTGCTTATCCATTCGTCCCTTGATGGACATTTGGTTTGTTTTCAACTTTTGGCGATTGTGAATAATACCCTTATGAACTAAGTGTACAAATATCTGTTCAAATACATCCTTCAATTCTTTCAGCTATATCCAGAAACAAGTTGTGGCCTTGTATGGTAATTCCATGTTTTACCTTTTGAGGAAGTGCCACACTATATTCCAACACTCAGGTGGCTTTCAACACACCCGTGCCTAAGATACCCCCTTCTCCACCTGCCTGCTTTATTTCAGAACCATGGGATGGATTACAGTAATGAGCTTCAGCTCTAGCCTCCAGGGATGGAGAGAGCCACTGAAAACACCCCTGTGCCCAAAGGCCTCTCAATAAGAACTGCCCCATGTGTGGGGACGGAGCTTGGACACTCGGTAACGTCCTTGGCGACTTCCACTGGGCAAGGAGAGATCCTTCCCCAAAGAAGGACGCAGAGGTGGTGTGCCACTCCCCAGCCCTGGCAGACAATGGAAACGCACACCAAGAGCCAGATCCACAAAAATACAGGCGTCTGCTCTGTCCCTCTGTCTAATTATGATCCAGTGTCTCCATGCTCTCTGGGGACTGGGGACTTGTTTGTTCTCACTGACATATCTATTATTACTCTTCAGGTAGTTAGGAGAATCATTTGTAGCATTCATTAACAAGTAGCACCTCGTGGACTGCTAAACGGCAGCTCTGCTTCGGCTAATGAGCCCCAATAGTGTAATACTTTACATATTTTATAGCAAGACAATTAAGCAATGTCTTCTTTTATAGCAGGCCTTAAAATAAATCATTTGAGATACAAAAAGGAAACAGAAGTAACGGTGTGTAGTGTATGTCTGTGGTTAGAATTAGGGAAGAGGAACTTTTCACCCATTCTCCTGATTCACACAAACACATGTACTCAATCAACAGAGAGACGACAGGTGTGCAGGGCTTCCTTGACCCATTTCCCAGCTTCATGATTTACCAAGCATTTAAGTAAAATGTGTGTGGTCCCCATGCAGAGAAGAGGGGGAAGGGACAAGAGTGTTGACTTTGTAGCAGGGAGGGGCAGGAATGGCCAGAGTGTTGAATGTGCTCCTAGGTAGGTATTCTTATCCATCTTTCATTCAATGTCATGTTAGGGTTCTAACATGAAGATCAGAGTTTCTAGAAGTTTCTTCTAGATGGAGAAGAAACTGAGACTTAGGAAGGTTGTCATTTACTAAAGGCCATGCAGCTTGGAAGTGGCTATGCCAGGATTTCATGCTGGCACAGATGCTGCCAGTTTATCTGCAGTTTCTGAAAGACCCTCACTATGCGGGCTTGGCATAACCTACAAAACACAAATGAACTGCGCTCACTCTGGGGCTGAAGGACAGACAGCCCCCTTCCTGTGTCTCATTTGCCCCTTTGGCAAGACCCCTCCTCTGCTCAAGACCCCACTGCTCCATCTCATGAGCCAATCAGAAAGATGTCAACGACTGACAATGAATTTTCGAGTTCAGCTGCCAGATAAATAGGGTCCCCTCTACCCTGCAACCCCAGCAGTAAGAAATGGGAGAATTTCAGACTCAGTGCCACATTTAATAAAGAAGAGACTCCAGCGATGAGAGTTTCAATATCAACCACACCACCACCCACCCACCCACACATTAGGTCTTCTGTTTCATGTGCCCCTCCAAGCACATTAGGTCTTAGGGCTGCGGTAGGACAGGAGCCTGTGTGTGCAGCTGCCCTGAGCACGGGCCAGGCCACCTACAAGTCTCCAGGTGCACCCAGGAATTCAAGACTCGCCAGGACACAGCTTCCCCATCTGTGGGATGACAACAGGTCCTTCTTCTTTGCCTTCAAAGTATGAGTCTTTAGCCACTGGTAGAGTCTCATAACTCCATCCCTGAGGGGGGACATTGTCTCCATGGCTGGTCCTAGTCCCGTTTACCCTAATGGCTCTCTAGGGACTGTGGCCAGCCTTCCATGACTGCAGGCCACCTGCCAAGAGGGAGGTTCTTACCATGGATGAGGCCAACAGGGAGAGCCTTCCCAGGCTGTTGAAACCTCTGCTTAGGGGCTGGGGTGTGACTCAGTGGTGGAGCGCTCTCCCAGCAGGTGGGCGGCACTGGGTTCAGTCCTCAGCATCACATAAAAATAAATAAACAAAATATTAAGGTATCCATTTACAACTAAAAATATTTTTAAATTTTTTTAATGTTTATTTATTTATTTATTTATTTTAGATGTAGATGGACACATCACAATGCCCTTATTTTTATGTGGTGCTGAGGATTGAACCCAGGTCCTGCCTATGCTAGGCTAGTGCTCTAACACTGAGCCACAATCCCAGCCCCTAAATGTTTTTAAAATAGATTTTTAAAAAATGGAGGTATTGTGTCTATGTACAACTAGGGAAAATATTTTTAAAAATAAACAAACAAAAAAAAACTCTGCTACTTTAGCAACTCAGATGTCCCTCTGCAGGAGCCTGGTTAAAGATACACATTTTAGGGCTGAGGCTATAGCTCAGCGGTAGAGCACTCACCTAGCACATGCAGGGCTCTGGGTTCGATCCTCAGCACCACATAAAAATAAATAAAATAAAGGTATTGGGTCCAACTACAACTTAAAAATAAATATTTTTTAAAAAATAAGAAAATATATGTATTTTATACATCTATGAATGATCTGTTGTACAATAG
This sequence comes from Ictidomys tridecemlineatus, assembly GCF_052094955.1. Lineage (NCBI taxonomy): Eukaryota > Metazoa > Chordata > Mammalia > Rodentia > Sciuridae > Ictidomys > Ictidomys tridecemlineatus. The sequence goes on from NC_135477.1 coordinate 12,284,824, forward strand.
AATGCTATGAAGCTATAACCAAACACATTGGCCAGGTCACTCTGAACAGGAATGGAAATATCTTCAAGCTGTATTCTGCAGTGAAAAAGTTACAGAGCATCTACCTTTATTATCATAAAACTGAAAAAAGTAAGAATTCACATTCACACCTGCTTGTGCATATTTTAATACCTGAAGTATATACAAGATAGGGGAAAAGAAGTCACTTCTAATAGATGCCTTCCAGACAGGAAATTCTGGGTAGACAAAGGACAAAATTGGTAAGAATTTCATCAGCTATACCTTGGAGCATTGAGCCCTGCAAAAGTACTGTTTTTGAAATGTTATATTTTAAATCTCATAGAATAGGGTAGAGCTCAAACAAGTATGTGTGATTGTCCAGCCACATCCTGCCATCTTGGTCCTCAAGGGCATTGACCTGCACCTGATGGACTCAGAATAAGTGTTTTCCTGACAATGACACCAGGAGGTCCACCCATCCTGATGGGACACTAAGTCACAGAGATTTGGCCCCAATTCATTAACTGCATTTGAAGGGGACTAGCTGGGATATACAGAGGGCAGAGGTGTTCTAGAAAAGTCTCATTTGAATCTGTCATCACCTGGTTATAAGTCACATCTCAGCAATCTGGGAAGGTCCCCAGGCCACCTCCATCTTGCTCCCACAGTGAACTCAGCTATGCCCAGGTTGGACAGCATAGCCTCCCCGGTTCTTCGGCATTGTTCACTGACCCCTCAGGGGCCTTTCCAAAACCAGCCCCCGTGGTGACTCCTTCTGGAGGCTCATGTCTGGTTGCCAGCACTGGGCGTGGGCTCCCTGAGGGTACAGACCCCGTGTGGCATTGGGCATCTCCATTCCCGTGACAAGTGTGTGCTCAGGAGGGTTTCACAGGGTGTCTGCTGGTGAGTGTCCAAGCCACCTGAATAAGCAACTGTTTTGATCCCCATTTTACTAGAAAAGAAATTAATGTGATTAGAAACAGGATATTGAAGGGAAGACTCAATGGCAATGAGTGATGACGGTCGACAGCAAAATCAAAAGCCATCGAAAGCAGACCCAAGGTTCCCACTGCTCTCCAACCAGGAGCCGCTTGGCCCTGTGGTCACTGGGTTCACGCTGCTGCCCATCTTGCAAGCTCCAAGCCTTGAAGCCAAAGACTGTGTTCTGTAGGTTCTTCCTAATAAGGAAATGAACATGGAAAAGACATTTGGAAATACATGAATGAAAACACTCAGTGGTCTAGTAAATTCTCTACCCAGGGAATTTAGACTTCTCATACTGTATTGTGTTCACTGCGGCACTCCTGACATGGATACGGCATTACAACACTCCTCACCGACAAGAGTCACGTTCTCCAGTTAGGCCGCTTGCTCAAATGTGCCTGAGCTTTGCCAGTGCCCCTCCAAGACTCCACCTGGGCGCCATCTGGTTAATCCCACACGGGACAGAAGGGGAGTTCTGGGCAGTGGTGAGGCCCCAGAAAGGAAGGTGAAGGATGTCCTCATATAAGTATGGCATCCAGGCTTTGTGTCCTGGGAGGACTATGGAATTCCACAGGAACAGAAAGCAACCTTTAATGAATGCTAAGCAAAATAATAGCTTCCTGGACTCTTATTCTACTCTCTCTCACAAAAAAAAAAAAAAAAAAAAAAAAAAAAAAAATGCTCCCAGATCATTTATTCTTGTCATTTGAATGCCTTAATAGAATTTCTTCTTCTCTGAGTCCAGGTCCTCTGGACAAATGATGAATGGGAACAGGGAACATAGTGCCCAGAAGGCCACCATGTCCACTGCTGTGCAGGTCAGGCTGCCTCCTGGACAGGCAGTGGCCACCATTGCTGTATAGGACCAAACACAGAGACCTTGATGAGCCGCCATATTGGATGCTGTAGCCTGTACTTGAACAGCAAGTCTGCCACATCATAAAGACCAAATCCCACTAGGCCTGGGTCTGAAAATGAGGTCGGTCAACACTGCCCTCAGGCACATGACTGGATACCTGTCATGTATCAGCTGCTGATATGGTGTGGACATTCCCTGGGGACCTGTGGGATGGATGACAACAAGAAAGGAGCATGTCTTCTCTCACAAAGAACTAGGACTGTTGAAGTGGAAGGAAGCATCAAGCAGAGCATTCTGGAACACAAGAAATTAGGCAACGGGGAGAAATTGGGTGGTGGGCACAATATGAACAACTGCCATTTCCTGAGGGCCTGTGAGGTGCCAGCTGCTGTTCTAGAGACACAGTGATGCCTGAGACAGACAAGGCCCTTGATCTTGTCCAGCTTATTCTATAGATCTAGACCGACAACCCACAACTAAACACATAAACTGAAGAATGACAGGTTCTGGGAAGAACCTGGAGCAGCATGATGAGCGAGTGACAGGGTTGGCCTTCAGAGCAGGCACTTGGGCAAGACCTCTCCGATGAGGTGATAACCTGAATTGAGGTTAGACTTCCTAGGACACTGCAGCCATGTTGAGATCTGAGGATGGATCATTCCAGAGCACAGAGCAAGGGAGGGACAAGCTTCCAAGTGGGAGTAACAAAAGGAACACCAGAAACGGTGGAGTGAGGGAAGGTGACGAAGGAGGGGTGGCAGGGGGGTCAGAGATGTCAGTCATGGAGTTTTGATGGCAGGAGTCGGAATCCCCGGCAAGAAGCCTAGATTTATTTCCAAGTATGATGAGGACACCACTAGAATCTGGAAGAAAGACAGGGATGCAGTCAATCTCTGTCAAAAGGCAGGAGCAGGACCTGAAGAACCAGGTGAGAGGCTTCCAGGAGCCAAGGAAAGGTGGTGGTGGCCCAGACTTGGAAAGGAGCAGTGGAGGTGGACAGGGAAGTCAACTTCAAAAGATATTTTTAAGACCAATATTTTTTAACTCCTTGCACATGGGGTGGAAGTGGGAGGGGTGGGGGAGCAAAAGGAATCTATTGAGACCCCAAGTCACTTCTGTTTGTCCCCTAGTGCTAGCACATACATTGCCCACAATAGGAACTAACTGTCACTTGGATACTTGGTTGTCTGTTGGCAAGTTCAGTTGTGGTTTATTTGTTTAAATGGTTGGTTGATTGGGTAGTTGGTTAATGGCTGGATGGATAGCTGGTTAACAGGTAAATGGGTAGTTGACTGGTTGAGGGAGTGGTTGGATAGTTAGATGCATGGATGGTGGATGAAGGATTGGTTGATGATTTGGCAAATGGGTAGTAAAGAGGTTGGTTCATTCACTGACTGGCTTAATATCTGCCCTGCTCACTACACAGCCTCTTCTTTCAGGATCCTGGTCATCCAACCAACTCCCTTCAGCCTGGCTCTTTGACCAACACCCAGCACTTACCATGTCACCCCAATACTTGCTGTTTCCTCCAAGTCTTGCATCCTCAAGGTCTTCAGGGCCACTGAACAACCAATGCTGAGCTCCAGATCCCACGAGATCTTTCCGTGCATGGACGGATGTACTCAGGCAGCCCTACACTTGGTCGGAACCCAGCTTTGCCTCTTATTGGCCAGGTGGCCCTGGGTAGGTCACTGTACCTCAGGTCCACTTGGGTGAAGTACAGCCGAGAACATCTGACCCACCTACTCACAGGCTCATGAGAATTGAATGGGAAATGATATGTGAGGCTGTTCAACAGATGTATTATTCTCATTACCCTGCTGTTGCAGTTAAAGAACAACAGTTTCCTGCCTGGAGCAGGCTCTTCCAAGTTCTAGGTCCTTCAGTCTTCTTCACCTGCCACCACACTGTCAGCCAATCTGAACCTGAAGCTCAGACCTTTGCATGGGTCATAGTCACCATTTTCTTGGTTTGCCCTTCTCTGCCTTGGATGGCCCATTTTCCCCTTGTGTCAATGTCCACCACTCACAGGTCTCCTTTGGACAAAGCTTCTGCCATGCTATCTGTCTTCTGGGTCTCTATAAAAAATAACACTGTCCCCTACCTCCAAATCTCAAGCCTAGCCCATAGCACAATGTCTAGAACACAGTAAGAGCTGCTTAAGTGCACGTGCATGAATAAGGCCTCACTGCTTTTCCAAACTATCTTTTGCCTCAGTGTGTTCATGGACTTTTGCAGTATAAGCAAACACTCCAACAATGTACTAGAACAAGTACTAGTTCTTATGCTCTGTGGCTAGACAGTCGTTCTTTTGATCTGGACTGGAAGATGGAGGGCAGCCTCATTCCTGTGTCCAGGACTGCTGGGTGCCTGGGCCTCGGTCCACCTGGTCTCTTAATTCTCAAGGATGCTAACTCAGTTTTCTCACAAGCTGGAAAATGAGTTCCCAGCAGCAAGAGAACACAATCTCTGCACACAAGAACTAAAGAAGCATCATGCTGTCACTATCTACTGGCTAGGTGAGTCACATAGCCAAGCCCAGGGTCAATCTGGAAAAGGACCACGGAAGGGCACTGACACGGGAGGCATAATTCATTGGAGGTCATTAATGCAACAACCTACCACACCAGATAACTCAGAAGGCTTGACTGTTCCCACATCCCATAAACTTCTCTGACAAGCACAGCGTCATAGACCACCAGGGAACCAGGGAGACTAAGAAGCAGCTGCCTATGAGCTGTCAAGTCTGGCTGGAATCCTGAGAAAGGAACTGAATCTCTCAACATGATTATGTGCACTCACCGCATGCACAAACACACACACACACACACACACACACACACACACACACACACAGCTTTTTCCTGTGTATCAGTCAGCTATTATCACATAATGCTGCATAACAAACAGCTTTGAAACATCAATGCCTTACATCACATATTCACCTTTCTTGCTCATGAATCCCGTGAGTCACTTGGGATTCAGTTTTGTTTTAGGCTCAGCTGAGGTTGCTACCTTTTCCATGTCGCCTTCTAGGTTTAGACTGAGAGAGCACACACTTCTCCTGGAAATGGCAGTGGTACAAGGGAGAGTACCCAATGTGCAATCACATTTCTGTCTTCTGCTCACGTCACACCTGTGGCATTCCACTGGCCAAAGCCAGTTACATGGCTAAGCTCAATGTCAAAGAACCGCCCTGTCTCTCATGGAACTATGACCAGGTGTGGCTATAGAAGACTCCTACAGGGACATGTAAGAATTTGGTCCAACTTTTCAATCTGCCACAACATGCCTCCCTGTCCCTCCTGATCTTTATTTCCCCAACCCCGTCTCCATCTCTTTGAAGCTGGAGATAACCAGCAGGGTAGCCAGCCTTGCCTTGGCAGGGGAACAGCGTCCCCCCTGAAGCTTTTCTGTACCCCGGTGCCACCACAGAAATGACCAAAAAGATGATATGTGGGTAAAATTCTATCTTTCCACAGAGGAGAAAGTTCTGAGGCCATGAGGCTACATTTCACAAGAGGAGCACCCAATTACACCGATTGTGACACTCATTACTAGTATCCAGTGTCACCAACATCTGACTGACAAGATTGAACGCAGGGATATTGGCTGAGCTCCGTATCTGACAGAGGCTCTTGTCTGGGGCATATTTTTATTGTTAAACCTCTTCTAATACTTGAAACAGCAGTACATTTTTGAGGTGATTGGTCAAAACTTCCTCAGGAAACATGTTGATTTCAACCATCTGCTTAGAGCAGATGCCCTGGTCTTCTTTTTATCTTGTTGAGCACCTTTATTGATTTATTGCCTTCTCCTGTGTAAGGGAAGATACACTTCATCGGCTCAAAGAGCTTCTCCAGGCCCTGGGAATTGAGAGCTGGGGATGCTAGGAAGCAAGGACATGTTGGGGTGCACCTGCTAAATGCCAGGCACTGTATCAGGAGCTTTGGGGACACAAGCCATGGCAAGGCCTTGTCCTCACCCTCACAGCACATGCTTTCAAGGTAGAATCATAAGAAGAGAAGGCAGCCCTTGGTGCAGATGATAAATCCTGTAAGAGTCTTGAGGATGGGGGTGGGGGGGGTTCTGACTGGACAGGGCTCATCAATGCTTGATGTACAGAGACTAAGACTGAGGAGGATGACCTGACTGGCACAAGCTTTGGGAACCAGAATTCACACTCAGTTCTACTGAATGTGGGTCCCAGGTTCATCCAGGAGGTCAGAGTCTTTCCCCTTGCTAACAACCTTCCCGGAGGGTCTTGCTCTGTCTTGTCTCAAGATTACATAGTGGAGATAGATGAACATGAACCCATCTTAACTTCCCAAGACGAGGCTCTGGGCCTGGCTTCACCACTTTCCAGTCATTTAACTCTCAGCAAGTCCTTCTGTTGGATCCTGGTCTTCTTCGCCTGTAGAGAGAGTGTAAAAACAGAAGACATCAGAATTATCAGAGAGATTGCAGGCCGTCTAGTCCAGCCAGCCGCAGGATGCTTGAAGCCCATTTCAGTGGAAGAGATGGAGCCTATCCTTGAATATTTCTGATGATGGAGAACTCCCACTCTCTGGGAAGCCTTTATCCTCCTTGGACAGGTCCACTGGAAGGTCCTTCCTTACAGAAGGCTGATATCTATTTCTCTGCTTGCCCCCGTGGTTGACCTCCCTCTTGAGATGGGCAGAGTGTGTTCCTCCATAGGTAGGTCTGACCTGCTTTGAGGACTCAATCCACGAGACCCTTGAACTTCTTCTCTGCCTGTTAGACACCCTTCATCCTTCCCAGCACTGATCTCAAGATCTGGTTCCAAGTCTTCAGCACCTCCATCTCTCATCTCCATCTTCCGCTCACATCCCACCTGTGGCATTCTGGATGGGCTTCCACTTCTTCCCAGAACTCCAAAGCCACGGATAGAAGCCAGTGGCCAGTGCTCACCAGCCCTCTGCAGGGAAGTCCTCCCCTTTGCAGCAGCAGCATTTCTGTCCTAACAGTGGATTGGCATTTCCCGCCGCACTTCGTGTTGATAAATCACATGCCCCTGTTTTACATTAGGTGGTTGCATCTGGATTAATCCAAATACGGAATCATATGCTTACCTTGGGTATCCTCCATCTTCCTCAACTCAGTGCTCGGCTGCAATATGCAAAGAGCCATTTGTGTGCTTCGGATTTGTTTGCTGTTGATTTGACTTGCACCGAGTGCTTTGGCTTCAAAATTTGAGCATGTTGAGGCCTAAAAGAGCCAATGCAACCCTCTCCTGTATTTATGTTTTATTTATGTGTGATTTTTTTTTAATTACAAAAGTTAGAGGAAATATTATGAATGGATATTTCACAGGAAAAGAACTACTAATGGCTCTTAAATATACGAACAGATGTCAACCCTCATGCATAATAAATGAAGATTACCCACCAAATATGTAAAGATCAAAAAGTTGCCAAAAGTGTAGGAAAGAGATATGCACTCACATCAATGGTGGAAATATAAACAGAGCCCTTGATGAGAGCAATATAAAAATGTCTAACAAACTAAAAATGCAAAAAAAAAATAATAATAAAAATGCACATGCCATTTAGCCCCCCTTTAATCTATTGAGAATTCACTTGACAAATATACTCAGAAATGAGTTAGGTATGGTGACCTCCTCTACAACGTTGTTTATAAAAGGTAAGGATTGGAAACATAAAGTATTATCAATCATGAACTGGTTAAATAAATTTGGTACACACAAAGGAATATTGTACAGATGCTTTAAAATGAAGGGGTTTCTTCCACAGTCTGTGATGGAATAACTAGGCCTAGCTTTATAAACAATTAAAAAACTGGATTAAGGTAATCAATTTTTTTCACATTAAACAATAGGCATTATAGCACTGTGGTCCCTGAGAAAGGAGAGATGAAAATTATGTGCACTTACATAAATACAACTTTCTGCCTGGGGAGTAAGGGACACTTTTTAGATGGTGGCACAGGAAAAGAAAGCTCAAGCAGAGCATAGTCGTCATGCTGAGTAAGGAAACAGAGACTGGGGTTCAGAGCAGTTAGGTTAGCCAGGATTTGTGAGATAGAACGCTAGAGAAGAAGAAACCACCCAAAGAAAGGCTTAGAAATTGCTATAGAGACCCCACAAACCTTTGCCTTACTACTAAGCAGTGCGTACATGGAGTGAGACTCCACAGGCCAGGTAAAGAACAATCCCCAGGATAAGAAAAGCTACCAGAGTTCACACAGGACTCGGAGATGTTCAAGTACCAAGTAGCCAGATTGTCCACATTTCCTTCAATATCCAAGCATCCCATGGAGACCCAGAAATCTCAGGCCTTAGGAGTATGTCTAAATAAGTCCTAAACTAAAGTGTATTGAACATGAAGATTGTTTAAAATGATGGCACTGTTCCCCCAAATAAAGGAGATCCCTGGAGAACAAAAGACAACACTCTTTAAATGAAGTCAATAAAATCCACAACTGAACATGATAATCACATGTCTAGCATCCAATCATGTATCACTAGGCAACAAAGAAGCAAGAAAATGTCACCTATAGCTAGAAAAAAAAAGTCAGTAAAAATAGATCCATAAATGGTCTAGATGACAAGATTAGCAGAGAAAAAAATCTTAAAACAATAACGATAATTTCAAGGACCGAAAGTAGACAGGAACATAATTTGAAGAAAAAGGAAATATTATGAAAAAAAAAACCCCAAAGCTTTTAAACTGAAAATTTTAACATATAAGATAAAAAGTTCACTGGATGGGCTTAATAGCACATTAGACAACAGAAGAGAAGATCATCAAACTAGAAGACAGGTCACAGAAGCAACTCAATCTGATGCCCCAAGCTGATGGGGGCAGGTGGTAAAAAGAATGAACAGAACCAAAGCAACCTTCAGCCCAACCCTGAGCAGCCCAACAGGCACACAACTGCAATTCCAAAATTCAAAAGGGTGGGAATGCATGAAGAAACAACGGCTGAAATGTTTCTCCCAGATCTGATGAAAAGTTCAATCCACATTCCCAAGAATGTCAGTGAATCCCAAGAAGAATGAACAAAAATAAAACCATACCATGTCACATCATAATCAAATTGCTGGGAACAAGTTAATTGAAATCTTATTAATTAATGAATTAGAGCTAATAATTTAATTAATTAGAACTAATTAATTAATTAAAATCTTAGAAAACAGACAAGCAAAATTTGCAAAAGAACAGAGTAAAAAGGACCAATGACTCCTTTGAAGAAAAATGTAACATAAGAGCAAATGGAAGAACAAGTTGGAAAGCTGAAAGTAACACAGAGGGGTGGATGATAGATAGGCTGTCTAACAAGAAGTCTGTATCCAGTAAGAAAAAAAATCATTCAGAAAGGAAGATGAGCCTGGCACAGTGACACACGCCTGTAATCCCAGGGGCTTGGGAGTCTGAGACAGGAGGATCCCGAGTTCAAAGCCGGCCTCAGCCAAAGCAAGGCACTAAGCAACTCAGTGAGACCCTGTCTCTAAATAAAATATAAAATAGGGCTGGGGATGTGGCTCAGTGGTCGAGTGTCCCTGAGTTCAATCCCTGGTATCCTACCCCTGAAAAAAAAAAAGAAGAAAAAATAAAAACATCTTCATGCCCTCCCACAAACAAAAGGATAAGAAAGTATATAGCCAGCAGATCTGCACTCCCAAGAAACTGAAAAAAACATGACAGGACACCAGGCAAATTCAGACTTCCATGAAGGAATCAGAAGGAACACACAATAAATATGCAGATAAATAAGTATATTTTCCCATTTTCAGTTTCTTTAAAAGAAAATTGATGAAAAGTCATGAAGGTAATGATTCTGTGTTGTGGGGCTTATTATATACATCCAATAAGAAAAATGAGCAGAGATTGAAAATGTTTGATCATAAAATTAGTTCACTATATAGAAGTGAAATAAACCTGTTCAGAATGTATGGTGATAAAATTAAAGATGCATATTGTGGGCTGGGGATGTGGCTCAAGCAGTAGCGCACTTGCCTGGCATACGTGCGGCCCCAGGTTCAATCCTCAGCACCACATACAAAAACAAAGATGTTGTGCCCACTAAGAACTAAAAAATAAATATTAAAATTCTCTCTCTTGGGGCTGGGGATGTGGCTCAAGCAGTAGCACACTTGCCTGGCATGCGTGCGACCCGGGTTCGATCCTCAGCACCGCATACAAAAATAAAGATGTTGTGTCCGCCAAGAACTAAAAAATAAATATTAAAATACTCTCTCTCTCTCTCTCTCTCTCTCTCTCTCTCTCTCTCTTTCTTTTAAAAAAAAGATGCATATTGTAAGCCCTTGAGTCATTATGAAGAAAAGGAAAAAAGAAAGAGATATAACTAAGAAGCCAATAGAGAAGATAAAATAAAATACCAAAAATATCTGAACTATTTTAAAAAATCAGGAATGAAGAAAAAAACAGATGACACAAAGTCAACAAAGAGCAAAATATCAGACTCAAACCCAACCATATCCTTATTACGTTAGGTTGAAATGGAATAATCACACCCATTAAAGGGAAGATGTTGTCAAACAAAATTAAAACATCAAGACCCGACTATAGTCTGTCCAAGAAACACACTTAGAGGATAAAGACACAGATACATCAACAGTAAAAAAGAAATGAGGTTGGGGACGTAGCTCAGTGGCAGGTCCTTCGTTCAATTCTTGACCCTTTCCCCATCTCTCCCCAAAACTTAAAAGAATGGATAAACATGCACAAAAATAGTAAGCCTAAGACAGATAGTGTCTGTATTAAAGTCAGACAAATTAGATTTCAGGATGAGGACATTTCTTAGTAATAAAGGGGTCAATTAATTAGCAAGACATAATAATCCTAAGTGTCTACCTATCTACTAACAGAGCCTTACATTACATGAGGCAGTAATCAGAATGGAAAGGAGAAATAGACAGATTCATTATAGTTGGTAACTTCAACATTCCTCTCTTATTAACAAATAAGTAAAATGTAGGTAATAATATAGAATTCTGAACAACCCTAGCAACCAATTCTAGCTAATAGTTACACACTGTATCAACAACTATTCAGTGCACACAGAACCTTCACCAAGGTCGACCATCTACCACCTCAATAAACACATCTCATAAATATAAAAGGACAGTCATATGGAGTATGTTCTCTCGCAGCAAAAATCAAATTAGAAATCAATAACAAAAAGATGCCTGGAAATTTTTCAACTATTTAAAATTAAACGACATACACATTAAAAAAATAAAAATCAACTGATTGGTTATACAAATATATCAAAATCCTGTATTAGCAGGAAACACTTAAAATGTGATTTTAAAATCAATTTATAAACAGCAACAGGAATGAAAGTTTTAAAATGTGTGAGATATCTATATTGAAACTTACCAAACATTGCCAAAAGAAATTAATAATTTCTGAAGAAAACTAAGTAAATGGAAGAATAGACCATGTCTTCACTTTGAAAAACTCAAAATTGTTATGCTATTGAATGACCCCAAATTAATCTACCAGTATAAGGTAACCCTAATAAGACTCCCATCAGGTTCTGTTGTAGAGATTGAAATGCTGATGATTAAAGTTGGTATGGAAATATAAAGACCATTGGACAGCCAGAAGTATAAAGAATAAGCTAAGCAAATTGCATTACTTGATTTCTTATAACTGTAACTTATACAAGTCATAAACACACACACACACACACACACACACACACACACACCTTAGAGAGCTACAGTAATTAAAGCAGCGTGGCATTAGGGTAGGAACAGACATATGGAGTCCAGAAGCAGATATGCATGTAATGGTCAATTGATGTTTGACAGAGGCACCAGGCCAATTCAACAGGGAAAGGAAGGTCTTCTCATCAAACAGTGCTGGAAAAAAAAAAATAGCTATCCATAAATTAGGAAAAAATGAATCTTGACCCATAACTCACAGTATGCACAAAAATAAGCTCAAAATGAAACATAAGCCTAGACATAAAAGTTAAAATTACAAAATTTCTAGAAGACAGAAGAAAAAAATTTCTGACCTTGAGGTCAGCTAAGATTTCTTAAGTGGGGCACATGCTCACACACGCCCGCGCATGCGCGCGCACACACACACACACACACACACACACACACACACACCACATTTTTAAATGAAGTGGATTTAATCAAAATTTTAAACTTCTGCTTTTCTCTATTAAGAAAAACAACAGGCAAGCAACAAACGGTAAGAAAAAATTCAAGTTGAGCATGGTGGTGTACAGCAATAATCCCAGCAATTTGGGACGCTGAAACAGGAGAATCACAAGTTCAAGGCCATTCAGCCACTTATGTAGACCCTGTCTCAAAAAAAAAAAAAAAAAAACAAAACTGAGGATGTAGCTCAATGGTATGCAAAAGAAGGAAGGATGAAAGAGAGAAAAACAGATTTACCATACATACCACACATATGTCTCACAAAGAATGTGTATCCAGAATATATAAAGAATTTTACAACTCAGTAAGAAAACAAACAATCCAAGGCCGGGGTGGGGGTGGGAATGGACAAAAGATTTGAGTAGAAATTTCACAAAAAAGACACTGATAATGCTCAGCATTATTAGTCATTAGAGAAATGAAAATTAAAAGGATAATGAGATTGCACTACACAACCACAACTACTGCTAAACACCAACAAATCGGAGTGAGCAACGCCCACGTTGAGGTTATTATCCTCCCCTGGAAGTTCCCACTTTGGGAACGGGAACACATCTGGACTACCAAAAGCCATCTCCCCAGTTCGGGTACTTGGCCAAGACTCTCAGAGGGGTTACTGATTTGAGACTTAGTGATGCCAGTAAAAGAATCTGCTGAGAATGTGAAGAATTTGCTGAAACAGTCATGAAGTGAAAATTCTAAGCATTTCGAAACACAGTCCTCTTGAATATTATTGTACACACAAATCGTGAACGATCTGCAGGGGATTCTAATGTTACCGATGTCCCCCTCCCTTAATCCATATAACTAAGCAAGGGTCACATTAGGGTGGTTAGAAGCAAAACTCTGAGTAACATGAACCTGGCCTCCAGCTCCATCCCCACCACTGAGTTCACTGAGCCCTTGGGCAAGTTATTTAGTTTGAGCCTCAGTCACCTCCTGCATAAAATAGAGCTAACGCTATTTACCTCATAGAATTGTCATAAAAGGTTCTGTTCAGCCAGGCATGGTGGCACATGTCTATAGTCCCAACTATTCAGAAGACTGAGGTGGAAGGATTCCTTGAGCTCAAGAGTTCAAGACCAGCCTGGGCAACATAGAGAGACCCCGTCTCCACAAAAACAAACAAACAAAAAGATTCCATGAAGTCAAGGATCACTTGGCCCATGGTAAATTGTCAATAAATGGTTCATGTTACTGTTACTGACACCCTGCCTGGCTTTCTGGTGCTCTTGAGGTGTGACAGTGGTCCTACGTGCAGTGACCTTTACTGTTCTGTGCTAGGATGCTGGACCGTGCTGCACTGTCCGCGCTCAGATCTTTACTGCCCTCTTATCCTGCTCTGAATCACAGCAGGGTCCACACTACAAGCTGCATCCCCCAGGTTTCTGCACTAGCTAATGGGAGGCACCGGTGAGAGGTCGACTGATCAGGGAAGACAGACCCAGGGTCCCGCAGCCTCTCTGCAGCTCCTCTGTAGCCCCAGCTGCCACCCAGCAGGCTTGCAGACCACACTGGGCTCCAAGAACTGTCTCTTCCCTTTGTTTCTCCAGCCTGGGCTGGTTGTGGCTTCCTGCCTTGCTCAACCCTAGGGTACTTCACTGAAGTGACCTTGTTTGGCTTCTGGGCTCCTCCACATCACCTGTGTAACAAATTCCCTGTATTACATTCCCTCTGTTATAAGTACCTGGCATGGTTCCTGGTCAGCCCCTAATCGTACAGATGGTTGGTCACCTGGTATATAGGACCCTTGAGATTTGCAGAACACTAATTGTAATTGCTTATTCACTTGTTCGGAGTCTACTGCAAGTGCCAGTTCTCTATCAGTCGCTTACTGAGGAAGATTTGCATCCTCCCGATCCTTTTAGTAAAGTGCCTGCTGCTAATTACTGATTACCCAAGGGGATGGGATGGCTTGTCTCTGTTTTAGAGGCTTTGTGGCCAGATGCCTGGCTTTGGGTATTTGTTTCTGGAGTCCCTCTCTGGCATAGAAATTGGGGAGAGCACTTGATGCCTTTCCTCTAGTTGAGAAGAGCAACTTCCTGAGTGAGATTCCAGGTAACAGCCCTTTCTCCCGCTCACCATTGGGCAAAAACCTGGACACCCCATTTCTTCCTGGGTCACGCATAAGACACCTCACAGACCCACCTGCACGCCACACACATGCCCAGCAGCTCAGCCTCTGCTGTTTAACAGTTTTACATACAACATGGTTGGATTTTTACGGTACTGGCTTCCAGGGAGACACAAGGGTTTGTTCTACAAAGATGCTCCCACCAGAATTGGCTCCATAATTTGCAGGGCCTGGTGCAAGCTGAAAAGGCAGGGTATCTTATTCAAATACGATCCAGCTGGCAACAGCAGAGCATTAAATCTAGTGCAAGATGCTGAGCAAGTACACAGATGCATCCGGGCACTGGCTCCTCCCCACCCTCCCTGCACAGCACCATGAGATCTCAGGGGAACTGGGTTTAAGTACCTAACACAGCGCTAAATGGCATGGGAGACATGACTAGGGTTCCCTTGGCCACATAGGCAGCATGCAGGAAGGGTGGGAATGGAGGAAAGGGGCAGAGCTGTGTACCCCGCAACTCAACCAAGGCAAGGGGACCTCTTTTACCAAATAATCAAGCTATAGGCCATTTGGCTCCTCCACGGCACGACCTCTACTTTGGTCCCCAATCACCTTCCTCATGTGCACTAGCCGTGTGACTGTGCTAGCTGCCCAAGATCCAAAAATGCTCAGAGAAAAGGGAACTCTTAACCTGGGCCAGCAGCATATCAATCAATCATGATAGCATTCCACACAGACATGGAATTGACCAATATACAGAGCACACAAAGTTATGGAAGACACCTGACCCCTGGGGACAGGCCCAGCTCAGGACTGACACGCAGCAGGGGTTTCCTCTGTTGGGAATTGCTCCTTCTCCTGCTATTGAGGACACCAAACCCTGTGTTTCCAGAGATTCCTCCCATTCAGAAATTCTCAACTGGGATCACATTGTCCCTCCAGCTAAGACCAACTGTCTCCTGCAGGTCTCTCTGGCTCATGGAAAGACCTACATACCCAGGTCTCCAATCCCAGGGGACATTCTGCATGGTAGCCACATTGCTTTGATTATTTGCAAATAGAGATGTGAATTAATTCAGAAATCATGGGATTTAGTCAACACATGGTCCTTGGAAAATAGTTCTTAAAAGAGGGTACCATGAAAAGGGGGTTGACTGGACAGGGAGCAGATCAATCCTGGCTTTTAGTACCATATCCACAGCTCCAGAGGAGATGGATTTAGGAGGCCAAGAGAGAAGGCAGGAAGCCTGATCAGGAAACTGCTCCAGCACTGGGGAGAAGGCTAGGATGGGCCTGGGTCCTCCTGCACTGCACCACCATCCACTCATCCAGTTAATACGTTTTCATTGATCAGCTATGATACACCCAGCAAGGTGTTATGTGCTAGGATGACCACAAAGACAGAGCCTGCACTTACAGAGCATGCAGTCCATGAGGAAGCAACTGGTCGGCCATTGCACAAATGGACATGTGATTACAGAGCAAGATGGGTTCTATGGAGATAAAGTACTAGGAGAGAACAGGGTTCTGATGTTGATCATATTACTGTTTTTAAGACTATGGGGAGATACATAGAGCCCCAACGGTGACATGCTGGGAAAATGCATCATCCGTAACCAAAAAAAAATTCACTGCTTCTTATCAAAAAAACAAGAAAGTATGGCATCTGCTTCCTGTACCACCTTGTTGTCTCATACTTATTGTGTTAATCTGTTTTCTCTTGCTCTAACAGAATATCTGAGGCCGGGTATCTTTTAAAGGAAAGAAGTTTATTTATCTCACAGTTTGGGAACAAAGTACTGGATCAGGCAGCCCCATCTATTTGGCCCCTGGTGAACTCCCCCTTGACTTCATCATAATATGGCAGAGAAATGGAAAATGAGCCAGCCGTATGCAGAAAGGGCCATGCACGTGGAGTGACCTTACTTTATAACAATCTGCTCTCCGGAGCAGTCACTCACACCACAAAACCTGTTAATACTAGTTAATCCCTTCCAGTGCCCCCCATGACCTTGTCCTAGGCCCCATCTCTTCAAGTTTCCACCACTTCAGCACCAGAGAGTCTTCACTAGAGGCCAAATAGATGGGGCCTCCTGATCTTGCATTCTGCATCTCCCAAACTAAGCTAAACACTGGGAATGAAGCTTCCAGCACATGAATCATGGGGGGCTGTGGGGGGGGCAGGGCATAGTCAATTACATCCAAACCATAGCAACTAACTATGGCTCCAGCTCAGGGTAAGTGCTCAGTTGTTGAGAGCCACAGCCAAAGGGGCCCCAGCAAACTTCCAGCTGCCAGCAAACTTTCAGACTGCCAGCTGATGATTGGCTCACAGCTGCCCAGCAACATCTAGCTGCTTGGCTCCTCTGCGGTGATGCTCATTGGGGGATTTCTTTGGCTCCGCCCATGCGACCCAGCCAATCGGCCTCAAGAGCAGGAGGATTGTGGGAGGTGGTGAGGCTTGTGTTTTGGTGCGAGAGGCTTGTGGGAAGCCGGTTGTGGCAGTTGGGCTCTGAGGGTTTTTCCTGAGGAGCGGTTTTGTTTGGCGTGTGTGGTTCTAAAAATAAAGTTAGTTTCTTTTGACAAGTGGCTCCTGAATTGTGCCCAGCCAGACTGCGGCACTCAGTAACAATTCGTTGAAAGGAAAAATAAATCGAAACCTCTCACTTAGGCAGCCAATTTGTTTAACCAATTTAGCAAACATGTCATACTAAGAAGACTCTGCTGTAGGTGCTGGACCCATATCAATTCACTTGATCCTCATGACAGCCCTGCTTAGAGGGTAGGTAGGATGATCAGCCCATATTACAGAATAAGATGAAATCGAGGCTTAGGAGGTGAAGTCCGCCCCAGAGTTCTGCTGTTCACCACAGCAGCAGCTTTCCAAGGAGGGTCCCCAACCATCGCATGGCACTGCACAGCTTGGGGAGGTGTTGGGAAGGCAGATTCTCAGGCCCAGTAGGAGTTTCAGCGCTCTCTTTAACAAACCTCCTGCTGACCCAGGTGCCTGATCTGCTGGAGACCCTCTGGTCCACACCCGCTGCCTCTGGAATTTATCACAAGAACCACCCATGATCTGGCTCAGGCCTCCTTCTCAGAGAGTCCCTGCCCCACCCCCCACCCCCACAGGGGCTACTGAATTCCACTGAGGGAAGGGGCAGCGAGAACCTGGACTCAGTATTTCTAAACGTCCTATCAGACAGGTTCTAGAAGCATTCATCCGGGCTCCTCACTCCTGTGCTGGAAGGAAGCGGGATGGGACTTCACAGAGCTTGGAGGGTGTGAGCAGGTTTGTGGGTGTGTCTGGCAGGTGGCAGGTTTATCTTTCCTGAAAGTGGAGTCAAACATAACAGCTGTTCCAGCCCAGAGGTGAGGGGACAGCAGGTCAGGAGGGAAGAACAGACATAAATCTCCCTCCACCAGAGGCTGCACTGGTGGGTGTCCATTGTTCAGGACTCCCTGGTCAGGAGAGCAGGCCCCGCCCCCTGCAGGAATGCTGAGGCACCTCGGTGAGATCCTGGCAGCTCAGTCTCAGAAGTCGGATGCTCCCGGCAAGAGTTTGCCTTTATTGCTCTCCGAGAACCATTAGCTCGTCCTTGCCAGGGATTTCCTGTAATAAATACTTTTGTCATCTTGACTGAAGAAGTTGTTGATCTAAAACACCTTGGGCTGAAATATTTCCTCTGTCCCCCCCACCCCCGCCCCCCCTGTGACCTGGGCTGCTGCAGCAGTGTCTGGGTTGGGGAGAGACTCAGGAGAAGATGCACGGGTCAAGGAGGGACCCAAGCACTCACAAAGAAGGCCATTTTCCACCCAAAACTCCTGGTGTCCGACTGCTATCGAAAATCAACAGGGGAGCAATGGAGAAAACATTGGACATCTGTCGGCATGATTTTTAGTTAATATTTCTAAATTAAAATAAATCCAGGCATGTTGGTGTTTATACAGCTTTTAATTGATGGTGTATTCTAGAATATTCATGATATTTCAACCTGCCTAAAAGAGAAGAAAATGCTAGAATGAGCCTCAGAAGCTAAAGTTTAGGCCGGGCTCTGCCATCATTCACCAGCCCGTGTGACATGGAGTAAGTCCTTACACCTCCCCAGCCTGGGATGGTCATTGCCTCAGCTCGGTCACTCTCAGGACCGTCATCTGAGATGATGGCTGTGAAGTGCTTGCCCCCTTGTAGGCCCCAGACCACAGAGCATCTGACACAGAGGAAGGCGGTGAGTGGACAGCGTGACGTCCCAGGGCAGGCACTGAAATGTGTTCACTCTGTGGGAACAGTGGCCTTTCACAACAGAATCCACATCCTCAGCTTCCTATTACGACAATGTGAGACATCACCTGCCAAGAGAACCATCCGTCTTCCTGGACATGAGAAAAATTGAAATCTGGTTCTCAGAATCCAACTCTGGAAATAGAGATGTTGGAGAAGAAAGTCACTTGTGGTGGTCCCTAGAGCCAACTCACACTGGCCCGTAGAGCACATCTCTTCCCAATGCGCCCCCCAGTGATGCCATGCTGCTAAGTTGAATCAGATATGACAGAAGTGATTTTATCCCAGAAACTGGCAGACATTATGGGGTGAGCAAGTTGCCGAACACTTACCACCCCGTCACTGGGCAGCGATGGAGACAGAGTATAATGGCTGAGGTGCGGTGGTCACTACAAGTCAAAGGGGTAGGCAACAAAGCCCCTCCTCTACTCAGAAGAGGGGACTCCATTGAACCATCAAGCTGCTGCTGCTTAATCTAGGTGGACTCTCAGATGAGGGTGAATTTTGTAAAGCCAGGGATTCAACGAGAGCTGCCTCTTTTCTAAGGAGCTTCTGTGCAAACCCAATTCCCCTCGAAAGCGCATGCTGCAAGGTCAGACCCTGGGCCACCACCTCTAGGCTGTCTTCCCAGTACTCCTTTCCTCACCCTGCAGCAAAGCTCCAGAATCACTCAGTGATTTCTACACAGACAGTAGAGGATGGGTCTTGAGAATTCAGAATTTAGAGTCACAATGTGTGAGTTAAAATCCTATTTTGTCCACTTACTAAAGTGTGATTACACGAACAGCCCCGTATTTGACACATTTAACTGGTTTTCATTGTCTTGTAAAGTGGTGAAGGCGGGACCCACTCTGGGAGATTCTTTCTGGTAGTGCAGAGGTGGGCACGGTGATGCAGCATGGGGCACACTGAGTTCATGCTCTTTCCAGATGAGTTGACAAGCAGGTGGTTCTATGGTTGGAGGACCATCTGTCATACGGGGAAGGCCATGCAACAGCATCAGGCTTCCACCCACATCTCAGAACATGTTTCCTTTAATTTTGGTAGCATATATGGCTTGTGGGTGACGTCCTGAAGGGAATTCGTAGACAGCGTAGATAGAGGTCCACTTCCTATTCCACTTTACAGAAGAGTCAGTAAAGCCTTCTGAGAAATGAGGCTAAAATACCCTCCTATATCCAGAGTTGTTATGAGGGTAAATGAGCTGACATCTGGCTCAGTGTCTGGCACATGGTGACAGGAGCCATGAGGACAGCAGCCCTCCTGAGCAGTCCCTTCTCACAGGCAAGAGCTGTCTGTCCAGCAGGACTGAGCTTCCTGAGGAGAGGAAAGGTGTCCTGTTGGACACTCAGGCTTCCATGGTGCCTGCAGGGCCCAGTGTATAAGAAGTGCCCCAGAAATTCACACTGACTAAAGTGGGATTGGAAGAGGCGTGTTTCCTCCCTTTTGATGACTCTGTACCAAAGATCTGATGAAACAGGGACAAGAACATGGTGAGTGGGCACAGGTCAGACAGCAGCAGGCTCAGGCTGTGCAGCCCTGTGCTGCCCTGTCCAGAGCCCTCAGCCGAGTCCTTCTGCAGAACTTGCCCTGAGCTGGCGAAAGCTGCTTCATTCAAGCTTTCACACTTCTCTGGAGCAGTCGGTGTCCAGGGAGTGGTCAACACAAGAGTACAAAGACCCAGCCTCCCGACCCAACTCAGGACATCTCCAAAGGGCAATCCTAGCTCCAGAGACCCCATGGGGCCAGCAGAGGCCTTGGGTTTTGCTGTACCACAGCCCAACATCTCCCTCTACCCAGTCCTGCTGCCCACACTCTTACAGGTTTGTGCCTAAGAGCACCCCCAGGACAAGCTGGAGTCACTGTAGGTCCCCAAACGCAGGCTATAACCGTTGGAAAGCGCTGTCTACGAATTCCCTTCAGGATGTCACCACGAGCCATATATGCTACGAAAATTAACAGAAAACATTCTGAGATGTGGGTGGAAGCCTGGTGCTGGCACATGGCCTTCCCCGTATGACAGATGGTCCTCCAACCATAGAACCACCTGCTTGTCAACTCCTCTGGACAAAGCATGAACTCAGGGTGCCCCATGCTGCATCACCGTGCCCTCCTCTGCACTACTAGAAAGAATCTTCCAGAGTGGGTCCCGCCTTCAACACCTTACAAGACAATGAAAACCAGTTAAACGTGTCAACTACGGGGCTGTTGGTGTAATTGCACTTCTACGGCTTACCATTAACCTGAGCAGACTTGTTTGACCAAGGAAAAAAACAGAAAAGCGGTGGTGTGGGGAGGGCGGGGTAACAGATGTCCTGCATGCTCACCTGCTAATCTCTCTCTCAGACCCCAGGCAGCACCCTATGTGTTTGTGGCCCTGTCCCCAGCTCTCTAAGCACAACCAGATTGGAACAGACTGGAGCGGGTTCTCAGGAGACCTCCACCCCACCCCCGTGCAGCCGCAGCTACGGTGAAGACTCCCTGACCCAGGTTAGGTTTTGAAAGAAAGCTTCCCCTCCCCCGCGGAGGCCATCCCTGTCACCATCTTGGTACTCCCAGCTGCTGTCTGGGGGAAAGGGGTCAGATACAGACCTGGAGGTGACATTTGCACAGTTAGTGACTTATTAAGGAAATGACCCGGCAAAGGTGGAAGGAAGGCCTGGGGCCCAGAGAAGGACAGAAACCCTGCAAGGGGCACTTCCAGCTAAAGTCCCAGCTCCGGCCGGGAGGCCGATGCTACCTTAGAATTTGTCCTCCTAACTTGGGGCAAGGAAGCCAGGCCCACACCACTCCTGCTGCCATCAGTCACCCCATAGGCCCTTCACTCTCAGGCCCGTTTGCCCCTCTGTCTGGCTCCCACAGGAAGACCTGGGCAGAGTACCACCAGCATGCACCACAGTACCCCGCTGAAACCCAATGAGGGCAGGAAAACCAGAGGGCTCGTGAAGCCAGCACCTCTCAGAGCCTCAGTTTCACAGTCTGTAAAATCAAGATATTAAGGCAAGCCCAGTCTACCTCTCAGCATTGTGCAATGTAAGTAGAATTATGTCGGGGGAAGTGTTTTG
Organism: Ictidomys tridecemlineatus; assembly: GCF_052094955.1. Classification (NCBI taxonomy): domain Eukaryota; kingdom Metazoa; phylum Chordata; class Mammalia; order Rodentia; family Sciuridae; genus Ictidomys; species Ictidomys tridecemlineatus. The sequence goes on from NC_135477.1 coordinate 12,306,271, forward strand.
TAAACCACAGGGGGATTCCTGTCCTGGAAGATGCAGCCTGCTGTCACCAACATCATCAAGCCCGCTTCCAACACTCAGCCTGGGACTTCCGCCTTTCTCCCCTGCAGGCTGTCCCTTGCCAACTTCATTTACTCTCTCTCTCCTTCAAGCCTTCTACATCTGCACTGTGGGTTGTTAAACTCCTAATTCCAAATAACCTGATAAAATGCTCTGGGGGGACTCGCTGGTTCCAAATAGATACACTAGGATCAGATGGGCCCCAAACACAAGATGCAGAGCCCCAGCCCACGGTGGAGGTGCATTCCACAGGCCTCCAAGGCTGACCCCAGCCGCTGAGCTCTCTGCAGCCAGCTCATTAAATCCTAATCACCGGGACTCTGAGCCAGGTGGAGAGGCCTGTTTGTCCAGGGTTATGTGAGAGGTGCATGGAGGAAATCAAGCACATCGCCCTGGACGCTGGCCTGAGCAGGACCCCCAGCCTGGGGCCTCAGCCCCCTGTCCACGTTGCCCACCCTATGCCTGGGGACCCCTTCCCTTTCGTGGAACCTGACCCAAATCTGTGGGGTGGAAACCCAAAATGCCCTCCATCTGAGGGGACTGTTCATGCCTCAGAACAGGAAAGCTCGGCAGATCCCCAGGGCAGGTGGAGAAAAGGCCTGAGAAACTGCTGAGCTGTTTCATTGCGACTGTATTTGTGTCAGCCTGCTGAACCGCAAGCAGAGGTTTGGCCTGAGTCCCTGGCTCTGTTGCTGACTTTGTGGCCAAGTCACTTACCTCTCTGGCCTCAGTTTCCTCCCTGTACACTGAGAATTGCAGTATGTCTCCTTCCTGTCCAAAAGCATCATAAGGAACAGAGAGGAAGGAGAGGTGCCCGCAAAGCAGGGGCACATCTGCAGGTAGGATGGGGTGAGGCCAGGGCACCCTCTTGGGATCCACCTGCTCTGTGCCAAATTCTCCAAACACATCTTCTCTTGAGTCCCAAGGGATACATGATGCTCCTCCTGCAGATGAGGAAATAGGACCGTTAGCTCCAAAACCCATGCTTTTTTCTGCCTTGGAAGAGAGCCCTCAAGGAGCCTGGGTCTGGAGAAAAGGACCATGGGAAAACATTCCATCATTCCTTCATTCATTTGACAAGGCTATTACAAAGCCAACTCACTGGGTGCTGGGTGATGACAGGGACACATGCTGCTGCCCACAGGGGACATTGGAACCCACTGAAGCTTAGCTTCCCTGAAGTCCAGTCCCTGGATGCTTCAGAAGAAGGTCAAAACAGGAACACAGAGTGGGCCTGGGTGCTCCGTGACCCTGCTGCTTGCTAATTGACTTTTGCTGGACAACTCAAGTCTGTGAAAAGGCCTCACCTTGAACTAATGGGCCACACAGGAAATCAGGCAGTCTGGGCTCAACCACAGTTGGAACAAGAGGAATAGGGTAAGTGGGGCACTGAGCCCTCGGTCCATGTCAGGCACAGAGCTGGTGCCTTAGGTGTGTTATCTTGATCCTCTCGAAGTCCTCTGAGGTCAGGGCATGCACTATCCAAGGTCACACAGCCATGGAGCCGTAGGGGCAGGCTCTGTGGCCTCGTCTTCTTGATTTCAGACCCCACACTCCTGCCTACACCTCCTGTTTCCCTGACATGCTGGGTGACTCTGGGCATTTCATGCCACTTTCTGGGCCTCAGTTTCCCCATCTGAAAATCGTTGGAGTTTTATGTGACAATCGGGTGTCAAGCTGGGAGATGGACTGGGGAGGCAGGCCTATGCTGGCCTCCAGAACCTAGGACTCCCCTCCCTGGAAAAGGGGTCACAGCCCAGTTGGACGAAGCCTGTGCAGAGCAGAAGGGGGAGCCTGGGAATGGGGGTGAGCCCCTGCAGCATCTTCTCCCTGGAGGCCAAAGTTCTCACTGACGCCAAAGTAAAGCCCCTTTTCTCCTCCCCAAGCAGGCTGCTCGTTGTAAGCGATTCCTGAGCTAATGAGCCTGGATTGTCAAATTCCATCAGTCAGGCCACACAGAAGAACAGAGGAAAGAGCCAGGCAGGGGAGGTAGGCTTCTCTTGCCATTTCCTCTTGTGTGTTGTTGTTGTTGTTGTTGTTTTGTTGTTGTTGATGTTTTGTAGTAACATCCATCACTGCTACACATGAAAATAAAGACCACATGGAATCCCTAAGGTGAGAAGAGAGTCAATGCATCCCCGCACGTGGGAACATAGGCCACAGCAGGCACCTAGGGAGGACCTGGCAGCTTCTCAGCAGAGCAGCCTCCAGCCAGGACAAGACGGCCCACACCTGGGTCTGACCTGTCACTTCCCCTCTTGGCCTTGGGAAGTCACAGTGCAGATGAAGAGCTGATGTCACCCCAGGCCTTCAAAACTCTAGCCAAGGATAGACACTCACTCCCCTCTTCTCCCACCCAAGAGTGTCTGCCCAGTCTGTGGGCACACCAGGCAACTCCCTCCAGCATGCCCCAAAGCTCAGCATGCTGAAGAGTATGTCCTGGGCCCAGAGCTGGAACCTCACCTCCTCCGGAAGCTCTCCCTGACCTCCCAGCCTGTCAGCAGCTCCCTGGAGACAATAAGTGCTCAATACTTGCTCCAAGAATCCCCTCGGCCTCTAGCACAGTGCCTGGTTCATCAAAACTGCTTTATAAACGTGCATGGGATAAAGGCAGCCAGAGCTTCACTTGACAGTATAAATACATCCTTCCCAGCCCCTGTGTGTAGTCCACGCACTGGGCAAGGTGCTGTTTCCTGCATTAACTCAACAACCCAAGCCTCAGCCCTGCCACACAGCTTGGTCAGTTCCCTATATACTGTGGAACCACCTGCAGCCCTCACACACCCTGCACAGGCTCCAGCCCCATGTGGCCGGAGAGACCTGTCCAGCATGGCTCATGGGGGGATAGAAGCCTCTTGTTAGTTCCACAGCAAACATCCTAGAGGTGCACGCAGAATGGCCCTGGGCCTCAATTTAATCACTTGCAAAGCTCGAGGTCTCGCTGCCCACTGAGAGGGTGGATGAACAAAGAATTAGGAAGAGGGCTGATCCAAGCTGGAGCACAGGGGCAGGAAGTGGAGCCTGAGCCGGGTCCTTCCCATGCTCACTAGCAATGGTTCCCCAGGCAGCTGCCCCCGAAGTACCAGGTCGGTGGTGTGGTAAGCAGGCTGCTGGGCACTTCTCCCTGAGGGAAGACAAGGGATCATCTCTGGGACTTAGTGCCATCAGGCCCCCTCCTCCAGCAAAGCCCTAGGACCTACCTTGGACCTTTTCCTTCCGTTTCTCCTCTTTCCCCAAAACTCCCTCAGGTGACCTGCCCGTTTTCCAAACTGGGAATTTCTCTGCAGTTTTCAGTCCAAATGTCACAGACTTGGGTGCCTCTGGGAGCAGTGTTGCCAGGCATCCTGGATACAAAGATGTGTCCCGTGTTTGCTAGATGTGTCCTGTGTCCTGGGGGGGATGTCAAGGTGGTCCACAATAAATGTCTTATGTTCAGCTTTTGTCAATAAATTACAACAATCCAGTAGAGCTCTTCTAATTTAACTGGGCGTCTTAGGTTTTTATTTGCTAAATCTGGCCATGCCAGTCCAGGGTTCGGCTGCTCCAAATCACCAAGCACACCCCACTCTGGGCAGGGGCTCAGAGCAATGATTTCCACAAAGACATCTCAGGGGAGCAGCTCCCTGAATTCCAGTGCTGCATGTGTTCAGAGGCTAGACCTGTTCAGATCACAGGAAGGAATCGTCTCCCCCCAACTCAGACAAAGCCTGCATGGCAGCAAAGATGCCCCAGGACACAGGCTGAGTTGTGCTGGGAGGAAAGGTATCTCCCTTCTCGTTGGGATCTTCCTTAGAGCTTAGGATCCATCCTGCCAGGCCTAGCTCAGAGGCCCAGGAGGCCACTCCCTGGTCCATTCCTCCGCCACCCAGGTGAAAGAACTGAACCCAGAGAGTGAAAGGAACTGGCCCAAAGTCATACAGACAAAGAGCTGGAGCTGGATTCGTGTCTTCTGGCTCTGACCCAGGGTTCATCTCCCTGCAGAAATTGACACTGTCTGACAGCAGGGCTGGGTGACAGCAGCCTTGCTCCCCAGGTGGCTGGTAGCACTCAGAGTGTCTTGCATTGAAATCCTGCTGCGTGCTCTGCTCACTTCATCTAAACAACCACCGTGTGGTAGGTCTTCTTCTTGCCCTCGTTTGTGGTTGAAGAAGCGAGGCTGAGCAGCCCGCGGCAGGTAGGTGAGCTGAGCGGCCCGGATAGTCCAAGTGACCTTTGAGCCAGGGTGGGAAGCTGGCTTCAGGGTGCCAAGAAAATAGACTCTCCAAGCCAGTTCCTCGCATGCTTCCAGGCCAGAATGAGCGAGGGGCCATTAGGATGGGCCTTCATTCATCCCCAGGAGCCAGCAGCTGGGTCTCCCGGCCATTTGTCTTGCCCAAGTCAATAATTTCAGCTAAGATTTGTAAACGCACGTTGCTAAGAGATTTCCCAAGACTTGCCCTGGGCTGGGGGCAGGAAGTGATCCTGTTTCCCCTTGTAAGCCCCGGCTTTCAACTCTCCCCCTGAGACCAACACTTTCTCTCCTTTCCTCCTGAAAGACTCTTCTCTGTGCAGCCGCACGCCCCACCCCGTCTTCCCACCACGCAGCAGCCTCGCTTCCCAGCGCCCCTGCACCCCACGGGTATACAGTTCCCTCACTTGCTCTTGGGAGGGTGAGTAGTTTTTTGGTTGGTGGCCAGTTAGGGGGACTGGGCCTGGCCAGAGAATCCGCGCACACAGGCCCCTCCTTGGGGAGGGCTCCCAGCCTGTTATCTGGCGTTCCTGAAATCCAAGCCGGTCAGTGGGGCACAGGTGTGCCCAAGACAAGGATGTGTTCCTCTCCTGGAGAGCCCTCCCTCTGGGGAGGGGACACGGGGACTCTGCTTCCTCTGTGGGGTTACCAGAACCCTGCGGTGACCTTACCTCCAAGCGCCTCTGCTCAGGTCTGCTTGCTCCCATGCCCTCCAGAGGAGCCCAAGGGCTGCCAGAGTCACCCCTTCTCTTCTCTGGTTTTCACGGACCTCTTGATGTTCCTGGGTCATCAAGGTGACCCTCCTCCTTCCTTCCTCTCCACCGGTCTCAGCATCCTGCTCCTCAAGAGCTCCCAGTAAGCTCTCCTTCCCCCCCCCAGCACACATTCCCAGACGCCCAGCCTGTCACTCCTTGGTACAGCCTGCTTATGAACTTCTCCAAAGACCAGACCTCTCTGCTCAAATCCCTGCTGTGTCATTTACTGGCTGTGTGACCTCAGGCAAGACACTGAACCACTCTGAGTCCAGTGTGGTCATTTTTTAAATGAGGTTAACGAGACGCTCCTGGCTCTGGGGATATTAGCAAGAAGTTGAAATGAGATGATACACATGAAGTTCAGAGCCCAGCACCAAGCACATTCCATGACTGCTGGCCGTGATCGCTGTCACCGCAAGGCAGAGACGATAAGATCTAACATGTCTCCTGCCAACTTTCCCCCGGCCTTGACTATTTTATTTATGGCTTCCCCAGTATGGATTTTTTTTACTGTCGTATTTGTACATTATAATGTGTTTAGACCTCTTATGTATCATTAATTAAGTTTAAGTATAATCCCTGTGGGGCCACCTCAAATATTTTTAGTAATGAGACAGAAAAGGCAGATGCTCAGAGAAATACACAGGCAGGCAGAAGTGACGGGGAGGAGAGGTGTGGGAAGGCGGGGCTGCGAGAGGGGGCAGGAGAGGACAGGGTGCACTGAGCAGCGCCAGGGGAAGTGGCAATACTGGGCAGCAGAGATGGACGAGGCCTGGCTCCGCCCCCACCTGCAGTCTTGTGACCTAAGGGAGAGAGGTGACCACATGGGATACCAGGATGGGGCAATGATGGCAGCCTCTATGCTGGAGAGGCCGCACAAGCACTTCCTGGACATGAAGAGTGTGAGCCTGCCCTAGAAGGGCAAGGAGCATGTCCCCAGGAGGGGGACAGAGGTAGGCACTCCAGGCCCGAGTGAGCAATGGCTGAAACCTGGCACTTCAAAGAAAAGCCATCCTGACCCATTGCCCCAACACACACAAACACACACACCCCCAAACACACACTCATTTATGCATACACACACCCAGAACACACAAATACACACACCTATACACATATACTCCTATACACGCCCGTGTATACATGCACTTATAACACACACATGCACACACCACACATATATCCCCAACATGCACAAAACACCCATGCACAAATGCACATACATGCACATACAAAAATACATAAGAACCCATGTGCATGCACACACACACATAAACAGCCATGCACATATTTACACACACACACACATGCACACACACACACCTCCGGAGCTCTTTGCAGGGGCCTCTCCTTCGCCCTCGGCACCCACAGTGTTATTTATACACACCTGACAAAGCCCTTCCTGGCTCAGCCTGTGGACCCTCTCAGACCAGGCATGTGCCCCTTGCTGCCTGACCATGGCCTGCTTCCCCAAGGCTTGAGGGGCAAGATGAGGATGCTCACTGAGCTACCAGGGCATACCACCTGGCTCCATCATCACCCCACCAACCCAGGAGAGCACGGGTCCCTCCCCACAGGCTGCAGACCTGGCTTCCCTGGGTCTGCCCAGAGAATCACCCAGCACCACTCACTAGCACCTCAAGTCCAGCAAGGCCCCCAAATGCCTGCCAGCCAGCCTGGCCCCCCTGCCCAAGGTATCCCTTGCTCCTCCTCCTTTTCGGCCCAGTAAGGAGGAACCCGGCCAGCTTGGCTCCTGTGAAATGGAGAAGGAGGTCAAGAGACACATTTCCTAACTTTCAAAAGGAACTGTTTGGGGTAATTAATCAACACATCACCAACACCAAGGGATTGTTTTATATCTGAAGGCATATAATTAAGAAAACAATAGCAGGCTTGTGTGTATTTTGTTCCTCAAGAATGCTAATTATGTTTAGCACCCTGACACAACCGAAGGTTCTCCCCAAAATTTAGAAACCCAACAGAAGTTGGCTTCGAGGTATCTCTTTGCCAAGGCTCAGAACAGGGTGGGACCGGGGGCATCCACCAGGTCTTTGAACAGGCTCTTCACCCGTGACTGCCCCACCAGCGAGGGAAGGCACTCGCCATTGCTAATTGCACTCACTGTTGCTTAATTACACCTTCAGATCAGCACCTGATTTGCTGAGGGTGCAGCCGAGCTGCCATGGGTGTAATTACTTAGCAATGCAGCACAGCCGAGGAGGAGGAGGAGATGGGGAGCCTGTTTGCCTCCGCTGAGTGTCTCCTTCCCTGTGTGGGGAGGGAGTCACCAACCTGTGCTGATGGCTCCCCCTGTGTCCAAGCTGCTTCCTCAGTCACATCTTAGGGAAGAAGCACACAGGCCCATAACTGTATTCCTATCGATCTCCTGATGTCACCAGGAGGTCCCTCCCTGAGTCACAGCTAATACATTTGATTGAGCCACGGAAGGTTCTAGATAAAGATTTGGGGTTAAGAATGTAGACATTATAGCAAGGCAGTCCTAGTTCCTCTCCTAGTTCTGCCACTTCTGACCTTGGCCCCTTGAGGCCATCCCATCACTCAGTGTCCTCCTCTGTACCATGGGCGTGCTCACAGAATCCACCCCGTGGAGATGCTGCGAAGAGTAAATGAAACAGAGCCTGGGCCACAGGAGCACAAGCATGGTTTTGAGAATAGAGAGAATGAGCCCTCAGGTCACAACTCACCTCAAATCAGGTACTGTCCCAGCCACTTCCTGCTCTGAGACCTTGGGCACAAAAACTTACCTGGTCTATTTTCTCATCCGCAAAGTGGGGATAATCCTATGACACTGCCTTCACCGTACTGATATGAGATCTGCTACATTACATGGAAAGTACATGGCACCCAAGAGCCAGCTCTTAAAATGAATTTTATTCACTCATCTTATTCATTCATTTTGATTCAGGTCCATTATCATGGAGGTTTCCAAACAGGCAGAACAGATATTTTGTCTCATGCTCTCATACCTCCCAGCCAGCAGAAGGATTGCATATATATTTTTTTTTTCAGTTCTACAAAACATTTGCTATTTCTGGAAATTTCTGAGAACATCTTGCCTAATGAGACTCAGAGAGCCTACAGGTGTTCTCACTGTGTCACTATGGTACAAGCTAACCGGGGGACGTGGGCAGCATGAAGGCAGATGCCAGATTCTCCTTCCCAGGGTCTGAGGCTGGCGAGTCTGGTTCACCTGGATCCACAAGACCTTCACATTCAAGGAAAGTGGAAGCTGAATTGTGAAGGAGTCCAGAGTCCAGAGCCCAGCCTGGCCGGACCTGAGTGTACTCACAAATCAGTGCCTCGCCGACATCATAGACGGTCAAATTATTAAGGAACTGTGGTTTCGTGGTTAACATTTTTGAAGCCTTCTATTAAAGATATATCCTAAAAGTGTTAGTAGGGAAAAGATATAATGTCTGGAATTTTCTTCAAAATAGCCTGAGATGCGGAAGGCCCAGGAAGTGCAGACAGAACGAGATTGACCTTGAGCAGATAATTCGTATGAACTTGCCAGGGCTGCCAGAACTAAGTAGCACAACAGACGGGGGTGGCTTAAATACCAGAAATGTATTTTCTCACAAGGCTGGAACTCCAGGATCGGCGTGTCAGCAGTGTTGGTCCTCCCAGAGGCCCTGGACCTCTTCCCAGCCCTGGGTAACTTTCCAGGATGGAGTCTTCTCATCATCTAGCCTGCATGTCTGTCCGTGTCCAAATTTCCTCTTCTTCTAAGATCACTGGTCATAATGAATTAGGAACCGCTCCAATGAGCGCATTTTAACTTGATTACTTTTATAAAGACACTCTCTCCAAATAAGGTCACAGTCTGCATTACTAGGGGTTAGGATTGCAATATATAAACCTGGAGAGAGGACACAGTTCACTGACAGTATGATAAAGATGGGCTAGGGATGTCCCTTACACTACCTGCACTGTTTGTATTTTTGTATTTTTTGTATGCTTTCTTTGTTTATAAGAATGAGAGGGAGTGGGCAGAGGGAGTATTTCAAACAACTGTCGTGTCGCCAGGTCAGACTTCAGAGAAAAGCCTACTCAAGGCTATTTCAGAACAGACAAAGCAACTTTGGTAGGTACTGAGCTTCTCAGCACCGGAAACCTCCAAACCCAGGCTGTGGACCTCCGGGGAGGCCTCCTATATAGGTTTCTTTCATGGAGGGAAAGTTGGGCTGGCCAACTTCTGGAACTAAGCCAGTGCCACCTTGTATGGCATTCACAGAAGTACAGTGGTTAGAGCAAGGGATGGGCCCGCTGAGCAATGGAGGGAACCTCCAGGATCCTAAGCCTCCATATCATGTCCCGTCACAAAGGCAACATTAGCATTCAAGAAGACAGATCTGAATCTGGAGGGTTGGAGCCAGGTGCTGAGGGAGCTGGAAACCACACCTCTGCTTCCAGAACAGACTACGGAATCCACTTACCACTTCCTGTTGTCTCCTCCTAAAAAAGACTATGGGCAAGTTCCAATGAATTCAAACACCTTGTATGTATTTCTATCACACTCCTGATATTCCTTGCACATTCTTTTTGCTTCTGTTAATTAACATTTACATATCTGAGAGGAACTCCCATTTTAGAACATGAACTCTGCCTTTTCAACTAATGCATAACACCCAATCCTAAGGTAAATTATTCCGCCAATTTCCTACTGATGGGCATTTCAATTGCTTCAAATATTTTCCTGTAGTAAACAATAATTATAATTAATCACATATATATAAATGTATTTGTGCAATAAATTCTATAAGTTGGATGGATAGATGGATGGATAGACAGGCAGGCAGATATGATAGGAGAAAAGAAAGAAGGAAGGGAGGGAGGGAGGGAGGGAGGAAAGAACACCCAGAGAAGGGGCAGGGGGTCTGTCTTCCACTCTTGCTGGGCACAGCTACCTCCCTGGCTCCAAGCAAGCAGAGCACAGGCATGGAGACATGGGCGAAGACCACAATCAGACAGAACAGCAGACAGTACATGGGTTCAGGCGGGCCTACTGCAGGTCCTATCTTATTTGGTCCCTTTCACTGGTGGGAGAGAGCAAGTCAGGGGCCTGGGGAAGAGAGAACCCAGAGCTCTCTCTCTTCATCCCCCACGTGTTTTCCATGGCTCCTCTAGTTTGCACTAGAAAGAAAGCCCCATGAGAATAGTGGTAGGAAGGACAGATGCCAAGGACCTGACCTGTGGTGTAGAACCAACATCATATTGTGAAGCCCTGGCACGTAGTAGGTGTTTGGAGCAAAAGCAATGGTTGTGTGAGGCCCGAGGCCAGGAGAGGGAGAGAGCTCCTGAGAGCTCATGAGGTCGGATGCTGGCCCACCTATTTCCTTCAAGGGGATGAGAACTGAGTGGCCTCTCTAGACTGTTCTTCCAGGGGTTTACACTTACAACTGAGGGCACATCTCACAGTACACACAGGCCAACACACAACCCCTTTCTGTCCCCTCCTGGGGCTGGGAAAACAGGACTGACCTATAGCATATTCTAAAAATCTCCTTATCAGCTGTGAAAGCTTGAGATTTGAGGGAGCAGGGTATGGGGTGGCAGGGGGTGTGGGCAGAGAAGAGGGGTCTTTACAGTGTTCTGGCTTTTCTTAAACCTCAGCACTGGAAGCCCCCTCCTGGGGTGCAGAAGTCCCTCTGTGCTGTTCCTATACAAGTAGGAGAAGAACATCTGAATTGCGTGGCATCATTTACTTAACAAAGCAGTGGCCTTCCACTTGAAGTGGTCTACAGTATTAGACTCCACTTCTGTTTTTTGTGGAAGAGCATAATTGCAGTCACTTAGATGCAGTGTGGGGGGAGCAGGAGGGGGATGTGGTGAGCCCTGCAGAGGCAGACTGCCTTGACCAAGGGGGCAGGTCGACAAGGTTGCTAGGAAAGCCAGTACCTCCCCATGCACTTTATTGACCAACATGCTTGGTCATAACAGGAACTGTAGCACATGCCTGTAATCTCAGCCATTTGGGAGGCCTAAGTGAGAGGCCAGCCCTGGCAACTTGAGGAGACCTTATCTCAAAACAAAAATTAAAAATGGGCTGGGGATATAGTCCAAAGGCAGAACATTCCTGGATTCCATGTCTAGTACAACAAGTGGGGGAAAAATGCATGCTCAGTTATGCCTCACCCGCCATTACACCTGTGCCACACACCCCCACACACTCAAATGTTCACACTTACCACTTCCAAACATGTGCATGTGCACTCCCAGCTGCTCAGCCTCACTCACAAGTGCAAAGGTCCCTGTGGTTACCAGCCTTGGCCTGATGTCCAGGAACCCTGAGGGTCACAGATGGCAGTGGTGGTTGCTATTTAGATCCTCCATACTGGAAGGGGCAGGAACATTCCTCAGCTAGGGGTACACCAGTAAAGGTGAGACTGCTCAGAGAAAAGCTGATTCTCAATAATAAAAGCATATTTTTTAGAACATCACATCCAACACCCAGATATCCCTACCAAAGTTACAGCTTATAGAACGGGCTGAGTCTGGGGGTTTCACTGAAATCCAGATGTCACTGGCCAGGCCACAGCAACCTTCCACCCAGAAGAAAGGATACATGGCACAGGCTGCAGCAATTATGTGTCCCATGCACACTTATATATACAGTATGTGATCACGTGCTGAAAGCCACGTGCTGTACAAGCACATTCAGGTACAGCCACTCATGCCTCTGTGGACACCAGCACGCAAGGTTCCAGGCCAAAGTCAGGAACAGAGCCCTCTGCATTACCATGCTCACTGGCAGGGATCCAGGCACAAATTCTTCCCTGCTCCTTGGCCTGCACTGAAGACAATGGCTTCAACTACCATATCAGGCCCTGCACCCCACAGGCAGGGCCTCAGAAGTGCCAGGCTTCCAGGAATCCTCCCTGAAGGACAGGATCCAGGGAATAAACAGGTCCCCTAACAATCAATTCCAGCTTCCCCCTCTCACCTGACCCAGGATGAAGCCATTGCTAACTGGCACAGTCCCAGCTGAGTTCAGAGACTGGGCACTATGGGGCCTGCTGGGTGACGGAGAACATGGCCCTCCCACTTCTGGGTTTGCAGTGTGAACTGGTCTGGGGAGAAAGGGAACCTCTCTTTCCAAGGAGGCCTGGCTCCTACCTCCCAGGACTTTGCAGCTTCCTGGAGCCAGTGCAAGAAGCATTATCACCAGATCCATGTCTTCCTAGTAAGCCAGACCTTCTACCAAGGCTAGCCATCCAGCTCTGGATGCAGTTTTACCTGCCCCAAGAACACAAGGGAAGAAACTGGCAGGCCTTGGGGACACTGCATTTTAATTGCTTCATTGATCACTCCTGGAACTTTTTTACCTTCCATGAGCCTGCCACAAGAAAGAGACTCTCTAGCATGAAGAGTCCAGATGGGGGTTCAGGAGGCCCCATTCTGATCAAGCAAATGTACTGAAAGGAGGTGGCAGAGAACAGAATTGCCCGACCCATTCAGCTTCCTACCTGCGACATTCAACCTATGCAGGTCAGGGTCTAGCCCCTGCCCCGGGGTCGGGGGCTGGGACAGTCCCGGCGCTTGCGCCCCTCCAGCTCCAAGCCAGTTCCTCTGGTTAAGGGGAGAGTGGGGGAGGGGCGTCCACGTTCTCTGGGGAGCAGAGCCCCGCGAAGTGACCCCGTTTCAGAATGAAATTGAGCTGCCATTTTCATCTTCTTCCCAAATGTCAGCCGCGTTAGATCAGATTAGGAACTAATCTCTTGCCAAAATTCATTTCCGAACAAGAGAGGTGGCTGCGGGCGGGGCTGAGGTTTGTTGTTTGTTTCCTTGTCCCCCCGCCCCCCCATCGCCACCTTTCCTCTCGCTGTTACTGGGGTGGGAGTGGGGGTAAAAGTCGGAAAGACCGCACGGAAGCCTCCAGGAGGCCAGGGGTTGCGGGCGGCGGCGCCCCGGGCGCGGTGGGAAGCCCGCGGTGGAGGGAGTGGGCAGCCGCCTGGCCCTACGCTCTGCGTCCGCACGGAGCCGCCGCTTTTGCTCTGGGGTCGCAACTGCAACGAAGAGACCCCCAGGAACGACCGAGCGCCCACCCTGGGCTTGGAGAAATGCGACCAGAGACCAGGGAGTACAGGACCCCAAAGACATGATGGGAGGGCCTCGATGCCTACAGCGCATCCTCCTTGGAGACTGAGGTCCCTCCCCAAACCTCACCTAGTCATCACCCAGCCCCCAGTGTCCCACTCCGCCCAGGGTGGTAAAAGGGAAAAGGAAAGGCAACTGCAAACTAAAGAGAGAAGGAAAAGGGAAAATAAACTAGTCAGTACCTTGCAGGAGACCTCATTTGACAAGTGACCAGAACACAGCCGCTGGCCTGAGTGCATAATTACCCCCAAGTGAAAATTCCCCCATCTAATTTGATATTTGGTTCTTTGCAGAAGCTATAGCCTTCGTAAATAATATACAAAGTAAGAAACCTAATCCCGCCTGCTAGAATGTTTAATTCATCATTATGCGAGCTAATTGGAAGGTGATTATATGGTAATTGCTCATTAGTGGTGTATATTTATCGCTGTACCTTATGTCAAGGCCATGGGAATTGTGTAGAGTCTGTTCTCTCATTTCAAGGATCAGTTTCAGAAGCAGGAGTGAAGCAGGCAAGATCAAGTTCTTCCTGACGTCAGGGTCCAGCCAGGGTTATAGAGACCTGGGCTATATATAGGGCCTGGAGTTTGCTGGGGGCAGGGGCAGTCTGGGGCCTGACTGAGGCCCCAGATCTCAGAGGTTGCTGGCAGTCAGGCCAGTACCAGGCAAAGCTGGTCCTCTTTGCTCATTTTCCAAAAGCGATCCCATGCCAACCTGGGCATCTCCAAGGCCCCTCAGGTGCGTCTTGGCCTTTGGGCCTCTGGTAGGACCCCTGTGCTTTCTCTAGGGCTCCTCTGGCAGGTGTGTGGAAGGGCAGAGAGGGTGGAGTAGAGAGGGGGATTGGGAGGTTAGGTTTGGAAATTGGACACTGAATCCGAGGTAGGAATCAAGGAGGTGGAGTTTGGAGTGGTGGAGAACTGGTCTTCCTTTCCCTCTGATCCATGAAAATTGGGGGAACTCCCACCTCCCTGGCTATGCCAAAAGTTCTCTCAATTCCTCACTCAGCAGAAGAGTGCCATGACAGTGCCCGTTGGTGCCTAGTTGGTGAGGGTAGCCCAGAGTCTCTCTCTTGGGTAAGAAGCTAATAAGGAAGATGAACTTGATGCATGAAGAAGGGCAGGATGTGAGCCCAACTCAGCCCCCAAACCAGCGCCTCCTTGGAAAATAGGGAGAGACAGGAAGGCAGACCTGCAATCGGAGGAGAGAGGAGAGTTTGGTTTGCAGGTGGAGGTGGGGCAGGGGGGAAGCCATGGGTTTTCCAGGTCCAGGACTAGGCCAGATCGCTTGGCGACCAACCTCCGAGAGCGCATTTTCGCACGTGGTAGTGATCTTTGGCGCTCTCTGGCGCCCCCCTGGAGGAGTGCGACGCGCCTTTGCTTTAAAGAGACCTTGGCTCCGGGCACTGGCCCTCTGCCCACCCCAGGCACCCCGACTTGCAGCCCCAGGGCCCTCCCAAGTTCCCCCGCCGGGCAACAGGCACTAATAAACAAAACGCCAATTAGACGCTGGGGCGCGGCTGATGAATGGACCTTTCGCTTTCAAGTGTGGCACTGCCTCGGGTTTCCTGGTGCACAGGGTCGTGCTGGGAGAAGCTGCCTCCTGGAGCGGGGTCACGGCTGGGGTCAGAGGGTTCTCAAAACTCCCACTTCCCGCTCGCTATGGGGCTGGTTAGTGGGGAAAATAAATCAGCAGGCCGAGCCGCGGATGCGGACGCAGTTCTGTATCCGGGCGCGGTGGCCCAATGCTGTAGGCCCGCATCCTCTGCCCCACCCGCGGCTGCCGGGTGGCAGCACCCAAATAAATCAGTCGCTGATTGCCGAAATAATAAAGGCTGACTAGAAAAATGCGCAGTTTAAAGGATGGGGGGAACGGTGGTTTTGCCCAACTCGGGATCGGAGGTAAGACGGACAACACCCCAAGCCTCCTGACAAGACACAGGAGCACCTAGCCCCCAGAACAGATACGAATGCTGCCCTAGTGCTGGGCTAGGATGATCATCGCAGGAGCTCCCACCTAAACACGAAGAAATGTCCCCCCAAGTCACACACATTGAGGCCCTGAGGCCACTCCATCCTTGGAGATGGAACTTCAACAGAACTCAACCTGGCGACCAGACCCTGGCACACAAATCCAATAAACTGCATGTTCACACCTTCATAGGCACTCCGCAGTCCTACAAATGCAAGTTCTTGCCCTAACTCAAAACAATCCGCATGAGAAATGGAAGACCGACATTTTGGCACATTCGCAACATCTACACAAGTAGCTCTAGCCTCAGGAGCCTCCACCCTCTACCATTACCGAAACAAACTGACTCAAGTCCCGAGTGAGATACACAATTGCATTTCCAGGATCCGCAGACAGTTGTATCACAACTAACTAGTACACACACCTCTACAAACTCACAATCGCTGACCCTCACCCTTACTCCACCCGATACCGACTTGCCACAGCCCACACTTGGGCAACCCAGCCCATATCCCCACCACCTCAGAGCGGGGCCCCCTGGCCAGGCTTCGGAACTGCCAGAGTCCCTCCCCAGTCAGCCCTAGCGCCCACAACTTTGTTTCCTGCGACTCGTGTTGGGGACGGGGAGGAGCCGAGGTTTCCAAAGCCACGCTCAGGCCCGAGTTCCCTTTCTGCCCGGCCCGCTTGGCGGGCCTCTCCAGCTGCCACAATCCGCCCCCAGCACAAAAGTGGCCCGGCAGGTTCCCGACGGTGGCCAACGCACCGCTCGGGTTTGGCTCGGCTGCCAGGAGCAGAGTCCGAGGGAGCCGGGAGGACCGTACAACCAGAACAAGAGCTAGGAAGGGTAACTGACGGAGGTCCAAGGCTTCTGCCACCCCTAGAGTTTCTGCAGCCTTCGCGGAGGAACAGGTTACCCAGCGAGAAACGCATACGGAACCCAAGTGTGCCACGCAGGAGAGAGTCGCCTCGGCCCACTTGCTTTGTATATTCCGTTTGACCCTCTCCGGGCAACCCAAACTAGGAACCCGCGTCTCTGGAACATCCACTTAGCACAGGGGGGTGCACAGGAAAGGCCCACAAGTAACCAACAAGGAAACAGGACGTGGATCAAACTCGTGACCTACATCCCTGTTCGGGTCACAAAACCACATGGCAACATGCATGCAATTAGCCCCGTGCTGGAAGGAACGCAGAGTCCGGCCCACGGTACCCAAAGAGCCCTGCCCAGGAGCCCTCAGGCCTGGCACCCATGTAACAGGAGAGGGCATACAGCTCCCAGAAGACTCCAGCCTAGCACGCGCATACTGGGAAGGGGACGCAGTCGTAGAGCACACGCGTCCCGCGCACCCTGCGCGGCGCCCCACGCCCAGATAGTCATCGCGGGATGGCATCTCGCAAATATTTATATTCCTCAGCGCCACGGCAGCCCGCGTCCACATTAGACGCTCTAATCCTGCCACTTTAAATAGATGAATTAATAAAGCAAACGAGCGGCTAATAAGCTGACTGTCCTGCCTTTTTGAGGCGGGGGGAAGGACTCGAAAGTGCGCCAAATTTGTTTGCAGTGGATCAAGGCGAGCCGCCTCTGCTTCACTTTCTTTATCTTAATTCCGACTTGAAAAGATATAATTATCTAGTTTGAACAGAGCTGCTATCAAATCCTTCTTTGGGCCGGGAAGGGGGGCGTTGGAGTGGATTGCAGCGCTCTGAGCCGCTCCGTGCAGCCGGAGATAGCGCGTAATGAAGATGTGGAGGCCGGAGATACAAAGGGCATTAACCTCATTAGCATGAAACCTTTTCTTCTTACCATTGTGGGACCCTTTCAGCCACCTAATCCCCCCTATTTTCAAAGCTTGGTTTGTAATAAAGCTTTTAGTTTTTTTTTTCTTCCTCAAAGCTAATAGTATTCTCTGATGATTTTATTGCTGTTACACTACATAGGACGTTTACCAAAAAAAAAAAAAAAAAAATCTTCACCACTGCCCCCTCTTCTTGCACTTAAATATATATATATATGGTTTCTACAGAAATTAGCCATAAACCAAGGTGAAAATTTTTTTTCTGGAAAGGCAAGTGTAAATTTTACTGGGAGAGAGCTCCATGGTTGAGGCATTCTGGGTTTGAAAGGTAACCTGGACTAGTTCAAGTGAAAGAGATGTGTTTCGAGAACACTGCCTGCCTGCCAGCCAAGGGACAGCTAGCAAGTCACTGAGAGTCCTGCTGTCCAAGCAGCCGAAAGCACCACTTGGGTTTCGGTGATACCAGGGCTGCACCTGTCCCTGAAAGATGCCAGTGGGGGGTCTCCCTTAAACCCACCCCTCTCACCCTGGCATAGCACACTTTCCAAGAGGGGTCTATGTACAGGCACTATGAGCAACCAGGTCTACTGAGGGAAAGTGGGGAGACAAGCAGAGATGGGGGGTGGATGGAGAGAGATGGAGAATGAATTCTACTTTTGAGGAGGGGAGGAAAAACAGAAAGAAAATTTCCATAGTGCCCTATAGTCCCCACACGTGCACAGAATGTCTAATCTTAACTTTTCAAGGCAGGATGTTAACAAAGCTTGTATTTTTGCCCTGCATTGTAACTTGGCCTTATCACAGTGTAAAGGGTGGGGAGATTGTCCTAAATTATGTCCAGGCAGCCCCCCTGGATCCATGGATTAAGAGATTAAAGGAGACCACTGGGCAGGGCCTCCTCTTTCCCCTTCATATTCCTGGTATGATAATTGCTTAAACTGATTTGCACTTTCACAAAAGCTCGCAGGACGCTTTGTAGCTCGAACAGAACAGACGAGGTTTCTCTATCAATGGAAATAAAACTGATTAATGCAGCCTATCAGGATAAGAAGCAAATGAAGCATGCAAAAACAACCTCATACCCCCAGAAGGGGGAAGGAGGAAGGGAAAAGCTAAGTTTCCTCCAAGAATGGTTACAACTTTTTCTTGAATGTTAAAATTAAGAGTTGGAGGTTTCTCAGAATGCTTGCCTTATAAGGTTCCTGAGGCCTTTGGGTTCATCCCATCACCTTTGGCAGATTGGGGCCAGGGAGAGAGGAAAGAATGGAAGGAAGGAAGGAAAGAAGGGAGAGGGGGTGGGGGAGACTTGTACTTAAGGGGTTTTGAAGTCAGAAACCAAGTTTAGAAGTCCCAGGATTCTGATTCTGCTAAGTGTTTTTCCCAATACTGGGAGAATGTTCTTCAAGTCATAATTCTATGTTTTAATTAAAAAAAAAACAGAGGTAAAGATAAGTGCCAATTTTGGATCTGAAGTTCAAACGGAACCCCCTCCAGTAGGGCATGCAACCTACAGGCAAAAGTCTGCTTGAAAAAAAAAAACAAAAAAACTTTTTCTCTTTTTCTAAAAGACTTTAGTTATCCTAATCAACTCCCTTCTCTACTTTCATCTCTCTTTAAAATGTCGCCGGAAGCCAACAACACGGCCAATTTGCAGGTGGGGAGCCAGGATTTCTTGAGCCCATTTGGGAAAGGACCACACTCAAATCATAGAGGTACTTTTTTGTAAAGATCCAATTCAGTTTCCCAAGACAACTACTCTGAGGGCATATTGATAAATCTTTATTGACAAAATATTGACATTGACATACTTCTTGGAAGTATATAGTGTGTTAGAATTCTAACAAATTAACACAAAACACAAAAATATTTACATTCTGGTATAGAAGACATTAAGGAAGCATTTGTCGCTCTCTTTAGTAAGTCTATGGTCTTGGAAGAGAAACTCAGTGCTTGAAAACTTGCCACATGTCCTTGGCCACACTAACATCATCCCCGCTAACTACAGTCCTTCCATTTTTGCAATACATAGATTTAAAGTTTTGAACGGCCCTTACAGTGA
Organism: Ictidomys tridecemlineatus; assembly: GCF_052094955.1. Classification (NCBI taxonomy): domain Eukaryota; kingdom Metazoa; phylum Chordata; class Mammalia; order Rodentia; family Sciuridae; genus Ictidomys; species Ictidomys tridecemlineatus. The sequence goes on from NC_135477.1 coordinate 12,325,255, forward strand.
ATGGTTGAACTCAGCCAATTTCTCCAACCACTACAAGGAAAAGTTAACTTGGTGGTTTTGAGCCTCAGAATGTAAGAAAAGGGAATGTCCAAGAAATAGAATTAATTTATGTTTTATTTTCCCCTAGCACAAATCCTGATTCTTCTGGTGGGCACCCTCCCTTACCACCCCATCCCCATCCTGCTCCCCGTTTCTCTGTAAGAGGACCACTATCGCTGAGCCTACTTCATTTAGCTTTCACAATCACTTTGACATCAGAAGGTATCAAAAAGTGTTTACAGACTGCACATTTCTCAGAAAAAATAAAAATAAAAAACACACAGAACCTGTCTTTAAAAGGAAAATAAAATTACAATTCATTTTGTCTTTAGACACCATTCGCCCAACAACTGCTACATGCAATTCAAGTTTTTGAAACAGGTGTGGGATGGGGCTAGATATGGAATTTCGCTTGTTATAACTAATTATTTTTAAAGACTGGGGGAAAACTGCGAAGTGCAAAATTAAAAGTCCTGTGCCTGGTTGGGTTGGTTGTTAAAAAATTATTATTATCATCATTTTTTAAGTGGACTGTGATAAACGGAATACCTGCCAATCATCTTGTCTCCCTGTTTGGCGATTGACTGACAGCTCTCCTTGTCAGAGTGCGCCTTCAGCTCTACCACATTTGGATCTGGAGATCTCCTTCTTTCTCTCCCTCTCCCCCTCTCTCCCTCTCTCTCTCTCCCTCTCCCTCCCTCTCTCTTCCTCTCTCTGTCTCTCTCACTCACTCAGCTGCCTCTTTAGACGAAGGTTGCAAGTTGATGTAGGAGCCTGGATCCTCTGCCATCCTGGCGTGGTCTCGGATTGGGACCCAGCGCCCTCGCTGTCCAAAGTCTTCGAAGCCTGCCGTAGCTCTCTGATCCCCTCTCCCTTTCTCGGTGAATGTGTGCGCGGTTTGTTTTTGTTTTGTAGGGTTTTTTTTTTTCCTTCTTCCCCTCCTCTCCCTGTCTCTGTTTTACTCCATGTTGTCCATTTCTGTGGGTTTGGGTTTGTGTTTTTAATCGTCTGAGGTCACGTCTATTTCCTCCGGACTTGCTTGCTTGGTGGCAATTCTCCACCGGTTAATATGGTGTGTCCCTTTTTTCTTTTGTTGCGAATCTGAGCCTTCTTCCTCCAGCTTCTGCCTTTTGAACTTCGTCCTTCGGTTCTGAAACCATACTTTTACCTGTAGGGGCAGAAGCAGGTGCTGTGCATTAGGTCCTTAGCAGCATCCTGGTACCAAGTGCCTGATCCCTTCCCCAGAGGGCTCCCGGTGCAAGACTGAGAGTCCAGTCTTTCAAATGCATACCTAAAGGCTGGCCGCCCAGGGCCTCCCCTCGGGAAGCAGGGTCCCCAGTGATGAGTGGGAAGCCTGGCTCCCTGCCCTTCTGAATCCCCCCTAGAGAGCCCTTCCCCAGGGCCCCACTGCCCACAGCACACTGAACTCCTTCTTGCCTGGCCCTGCCCAGGTACCCACTTCCCTCTGAGAGCAAACTGCAAAGAACAAGAACCCCTATAAAATAATAAGTAGGAGAAATTTAAAAGAGTTATGTCCCTAACTCCCTCCAACAAGTGAGTGCAAGAAGACCTCAGTCCAGGCAGCAACTTCCCCGAGGGCCCAATATGCTTTCCATTTTCTGCGGGTCTTTCATAGCCTAAATATAGAGCCTCATCTGTAAGGCGCTGGGCCCTGGGTAGAAGATCAGGATGTGCCTCAGCCACTGCCTCCTTGCTGAGTGACCCTGCAGGTGAGCAAAAGTGGGCTGAGATGGAGCAAGCCAAGGAACAGTGGGGAGAAGGGACTGAGGACTAACCCAGCCTTGCCTTTCCAGCCAGGAAATGGGGTTCAAAAGTGAAAGCTCGAGAAAGACTGCGGAATAGAGGGAAGTAAGAGAAACTGACAAAGAGGAAGGGGAAAGAGAGAGTCCCCATATTCCTCCCTCCTATCCAGCCCAGAACAGGCCAGGGGTCAACCTCAGATTGGGCCACATCACTTCCCACCAAGGCAGACAGAGCAGGCAGCCCGGCCTCTCCAGAGCAACTGCTAGAGGTCCGGAGACCAATGAGGTTGGAGTCAGCTGAGATTCGATGGCCCCGTGGGAAAACTGGGTGTTGGGTCCCCACCCGCAACCAGACTAAACAGTAGCCCTTGTCCAAGCTTCCCGCAGTGGGTCCTGGTTAGAAATACGTGACTGCCGCACCTTCCACATGCCTGGGAGTATATCAGAGCAGTGCCCTCGAGGTCCCGCGCCCACTCTCTCCCTTAAGACACCACGGGTCCGCTTGCTCTCCCCGAATGCCGCAGTCCCCCAAAGTGCCCCATGGAAAAGCTGAGCGGGAACAAGGCTGAGTTTAATTTGCTTTGAGTTTGCTAATTGAGGGGGAGGACGGTTCATTTCTCCCCCGGCGCTCGCCCAAGGCGCGCGTCGGTGCGCTCGGGGCTTGACACGCACACAAAGACTCCAGGCAGCGTGGCAGCGAGGCGGACAAAGACCACCGCCGCCTCGCCTGTCCAGGAGAAATCAGCCGGGCCGCGCCTTGTGCCCGCCCCGCACAAACCCGCGAGGCCCTCTTCAGTTTTGTCCAGGGGGAACCGCTTTAAAAACAAAAGCCTCGACCTTTTTGCGCTTCCCAGAAAAAGTGTTACAACTTAATCTGCTCGAAAATGTTACTGTTTGTTGGGAACTTTGACCCCGCCCTGGGGCTCCCCGTACAGTAGCGCCTACAGTAGCCCCAAGCCCCCTCCCCGCCTTGGGACAAGCCCAAGCCAGGCTGGCCTCGGGACCCTGCTGAGCAGAAGGGCCTATCCCCCAGGCCCTCTTTGCAATCTTCAAATTCAATTTCTCTGATTTCGATTGCACCCAGCACTCTTGGCCTCCAGCTTCCAAGACTCTCCTTCCTTGAGAAGAGTAACTGGGGCTTATGATGAGAGCCTTGGGCCTTGAGTCGCTCAGAACTCTCCCTTAACCGGCTCTCTACCTCTCCAACCTTGAGCCTCAATCACCCAGACAGGCCGCTTCACTTTCCCTCATCCTGCACCCCATGACTCTTACCAAAAGTCTCATCAAAACTATAGAGGTATCTAGCCAGAGGCTTCAAGGCCTGTACAGCTAGGCAGAAGGAGCAACTCAGCGCTTAGACTCTTAGAGCCTCCTTGCTGGAGCCGAGGGAAGCTGGGCAACTGGGAAGTTATAAATCCAGAGCCCTGGCTTGAAAGGAACCACAGGGCCCTTTGCAAAGGCCCTGTCGGAGCTCAGCACTTGTGGGTGTGCTGGGTGCCAGCTACCAGGGTCCTTATATTGGGATGAGGGGGCCTCTGCCTAGACGGGACGTCCTGGCTCCTGGCTGCTCTCACCTGAGTTTCCGTAAGGCTGAGGCTGTGAGCCAGCTGCTTCCTTTCCGCGCCCACCACGTAGTGATTCTTCTCGAAGGCGTGTTCCAGCCTTAGAAGCTGGGACGGGGAGAAGGCGGTTCGGATCCTTTTCGGCTTTCGGGCCAACGCGTTGTGCAAAAGGAAACTCTCTGGGCTTGTGTCGTTCCCTGCAGGGGGCACAGCAGAAGTGCCATTAGGTGGCGGCTCTGGTCAGAGTCGCGCGCTTCTCCCGAGCCGGGCTGACGGGGCAGAGCGCTCAAGGCCTCCACCTAGTCTGCGGCTCTAGACCTGCGGATGCTGGTGGCCCTCCCCAGGAGCGCGAGAGGGAAGCCGGCTTAGCTGCCAAGCCCGGGACAGCCGGGGATCCACCTGTGCCGCACACAACCAGAAGCTGCCCGAGTGGGGCCAGTCCCCAGCTCCGGACCGTGGCGGGCTTCCGCAGCCGCCCGGGAGCCGCGGGCCTCACACTCCAATTCCTGGCGTCCGAGGCAGAGGAGGGGGCAGCAGAGACCGGCCGAGAGATTGGTGCCCACCACCCACAGAAATCTCTCTTCTTTCTAGCCTCTCAGAAAACTTTGACCTCAGTGTGGAGAGGCAGCGGACCGCTATCCTGAATTTTCTCGCGGACTTATTCAATTTTTTTATTTTTGTCTTGCTATGCCTCGGAGAAAGTACCGAGGCCAGGAGAGTCGTTGTAGCCGGACTGCGACAAGAATCTCAAGGCTGGTGTGCCCGGTTTCTACCGCCGCTGCCTCCCGATGACCTGACTCCGGTGGTCCCCGGCTCCAAAGAACTGGGAGAGACTTGAGCGATGGGATCGAAACCCAGGGGTTACGATTTGCCGGCACCAGCCAGGACGGTCTGCGGCCCGGGAAGATCCTGGTTGCTCCAGATCTGTTGGGGCGACCAAGAGGGCAGCTGGCAGAGAATGGAGAAGGGAAGCCCTGAACTTTGAGAGGAAATCCAATGTTTTGGGTTCACTCATTTGAGTAGGAAATCAATTCACCAAAACAAACAAACAAACAAACAAACAAAGAAAACAGACCGACAGTCCGGGCGGGAATGGAGGCAAATTCTGATCAGGAGTAAGGGCAAAAAGTTCTTTGGTTTGGTTTGGATTGCTTTTTTGTTTTTGTTTTTTTAAACTCTGGGGAGGGGTGTGACATCTACCCAATTCCAGACTCTGGAGGGAATGTAAAGGGTTAATGGACAGACAAGGCTCTGAGTATTGATCGGCTGCCGCCTGAGGTCGGTCTATTATGAACTGGATCCGACTCCAATCGGCAAACTAATTATTCGCCGCTTTTTCCGAAGTTTTAACTTTCCTCCCAACCCCCAACTAGAGAAAAACAAAATTTTTAAATAGCGAGAAACGAAGACACCCAAACAGATCTTTCCCTCCCAGGCCGTCTTTCGACCTGGTTCATTTCTTTTGAAAGAAAGAAAAACAAAAACCAGACCGAACCTGCTTTCCCGCCGGGGCCGCTCCGCGCCCCAATTAAGCAGGTCGCTGCGAGAGAGCCGAGCCCCGGAGGTTGCTACCCGCTCGGGTTTCCGCCCCTCGCTGGGCCTCCAAAAAGCAGGGGGAAACACACTTTGCTCCGGGGTCACAAGAGTCCCCTGTTCTGGGTAGAAGGGTCGAAGACTGAAGTCGCGGGTCTGGGATGAAGGGGCGTGGAATGGTGGTGAACAGAATAGAACGCAGTCGTAGGTGAACCTGGCGGCCCTGTCCGTGGCCCTCGGACCAAGGGGACCGCGAGTCTAAAGACATAGCGGTTTCTGGGCTCCCTGGCGACGGGCACGCCTAGCAGGCTGCTCTGGCGTAGCCAGACTCAAGCGCACACGGGGACAACTCTGTCCGCGCCCCTTCTCAAAAGGTCAAGCGGCGGGCGGGCCAGAACCCCAAACCAGCCATAGTTTGGGAGAGCGGGGATCAACACCCTCGCCGCCGCCCTTCGCTGCCCAGTTTTCAAACCGGGCGCGTGGGCCGGAGAGCCGGTGGAACCTCCGCCCAGGCCTTGCTAAGTGCCCACCGGGAGCAGGCCGGGCGCAGTGAGGGATGCGGCGGGAGCCGCGCGCCGCAGTCCCGCGACGTGGCACGTACCTTGGAATCGATGGCCCAGATATCGGTAACGGTGGATGAGCCAGGGGTAGAAGGTGGACGGGTCCCGCTGCTGCGAGGCGAAGAGGGGGTGTGGCGAGTGCGAGGAGGGCAAGGGGTGGGCGGCCAGGGCGTGCGGTGGCGGCACCGGGTGCACTGGCACCGCGGGGTTGGGCGGGTGCGAGACCGCTTCGGCGAACACTAAGTCCGGGTTGGAGTAGACGCCCCTGCCCGCGGCTGCGGCGGCGGCGGCCGAATGGAAGCCGTTGAGGAACGGATTTATGGGGCTGGAGTTGGCGTAGCTGAGCGCTGCAGGACGGATGGGGTCCTCGGATCGCGAGGCGGGCAGGGGACTGTCCTTGGCCACCAGCGACTCGATGGTGAAACAGCGCTTGGGCGCCGGCTGGAACATGCTGCGCCGAGGAGCGGGCGCCCCAGGCTCCCTGCTCCCGGCGACCGTGGCACGCTGCCTCCGCCGCCCGGTGCTCGCGGCGAGGACCGACGAGAATTGGGGACTCGTTTGTTTGGGGTGGGGGTGGGGGTAGGAAAGGAAGAAAAAAAGGAAAGGAAAAAGGAAAGGAGGGGGAGGGGAAGGAGAAGCAAAGCCGAAGATCCCGAGAATCTTGCACCAAACGCGCCCAACCTGGAGAGAGGGGGAAAATCCTTCCAGAAGAATTTGCAGGCGTGGATTGGGGTGATTTTTTTTTTTTTTTTTTTGGCGAGATGGCGTGGAGGGGGGGGATCGGAGTTAGAAGCAGGGAGGAGAGGGGGGGAAAGTTTCTTGGGGGAGGCAAAAAAAAAAGTTTTCTCTCCTCTCCAAAAGGCGGGCAGGGCGCCCTAAGTCCAAGGACAATCCATGGAAGTGTTCGCTTCTTCACAAGTTGTGCAAACGATTTGTTAGTTCATGAGCCTAATTAGTGCGGGGATCACATAAACAGCTTCCTCCGAAGCCTGGTAAATGGCTTGATGATTGGTCGCTATTACTCGCCCTGAGGTGGAAGGGGGGAGACTCTTTAAAGTGCGTCAGAGGGAGGCGAGCGCCTGGGAACCCGGAGGCCTGGATCTGGGCCGAGAGTGGAACGGAGTCGGCGCCGCTGCCCCGGCCGTGCCTCCTGCCGCCCGCCCGGTCCCTCGACCTCTTCGTGCCTTCGCCCGGCTCTCCAAGCTCACTCGCTCCCCCGGCGCCCGCTGAGGCTTCTCTCCTCCTCTTTCGCCTCCTCCTCTTCCTCCGGTTTCCTCTCCTCCTCCTCTTCCTCCTTCTTCTCCTCCTCCTCTTCTTCCTCCTCCTCTTTTCCAACCTCCTCCCCCTCAGCCACCGCCTCCTCCTCCACCACCACCACTCCCTCCGGGGCACCCGGGTCCCTGCAGAGTCCCGGGCCCGCACCGCCTCCACTGCAGCCCCCTGGATCCCGAGCCTGCTGCACTGGAGCTTGTAGGAACGACCGACAGGCAGATTGCTCGCGCTCAGCGCTCCACCGCAGCTGCACCCGGCGGCTCTGCGTCTGGGGAGCTGGGATCGCCCCGGGAGCACGGCGAGGGTAAGCGGGCGGAGACTGGTTCCGGGCGAGGACTGAAGGCGCCTTTCGGTTATAGCAATCCCCACCCCCAGCAAAATCCCGGCGGTTTCTTAGGCTGGGGTGGGGGATGGAGAGTGTCCTCCCACCCTTCTAACCACCCGTAAGCTTCGAGGTTCCGGGGTCCGCGCGTTCGCGATCCTTGACCCGGTTGGTTCGTTTGCAAGTTGAGACTGGAGCCTCTAACCATTCCCGGGCTGTGCGATTCCACCTCCCCGCCGCTGTCAAACCACAGCCTCTAGTTTTTTTCAGCCTGGAAAAGCGCGCACCTCCTTTCCCCCCCAAAAAACGACTCCTTCTGAGATATCCGGGACCGGGGTACCAAGGTTAGGGAGCAGTTGGTGCGGTGCTATTACTACCGTTCTGTTGCCGGAATTATTTTTATTAGTGCTGACATTGTTATTATTGCTGCTATTATTATTATTTCTATTATTATTCTGCCATCTGTTGTCCCTGAGCTGGGTTGCTGTGCAAAACCAGAACTAGCAACTAAGGACTGTGGATGGTGTCTCCGGTCCCAGACCGTGTCCGCATTTTCGAGCTTGCCTTCGGTTTTGGGATGATTTTAGGGCCCAGTTCTCTTGTCCCTATTGGCTCGCGTAGCGGCATAATTATGATCACATCCCCCAGGCTGCTGGCGCTGCTCTCTGTTTATTGGTGGTTAAAGATCTATTATCTATTCATCAGCCGCCTCTTTTTTCCTCCCCCACCCTTTTACCAATTACATTCTTCTAAAGTGAAGTACCAGCAGGTATTTTGCACGTTTACAATTAATGATAAAAAAAAAAATCCTGGCATCCTTTAAATCTATTACTCCCAGGCCCATGTCATTTATCTTAAGGAGAAAGAAATGCCTGTTTGAAGACTAGGTTGGTTTCCGTGAAACCTAGAAATCCTTCAGGATGGGGGAGAAGTGAAGTCCTCAAGAAGGAGGCTGCAATGCCACCAGATTCAGCCAAGGATCTGGGTCTTAGGACATGCCCCCAGATTCCTCAGCTACTTCCTTCCCTTCCTTCCTCTTTACCTCTCCCGACTGCATCTGACTTCCCTTGGCTGTGTCAATTTCTGAACTTTATTTCACCTATAGTGTTGTGCTTGCTGAGGGAATTGTCCAGAAACTCCTCCAAGAGAGAAATCTTCAAGGAAAAAGAGGCGTTGGGAGAGAGGTGTTTTTCTGGTGTTGTTGGGGCTTTAAACAGATTAGTAGGAAGTCCACAGAGATCATGTGCATGCATGTCCACACACACACACACACACACACACACACACAGGTGTAGGCCTCATCTTTGCCTTCATGATGGGAAAAATTTCCTCCTATTATTTCAGGCTTCAAAAATCTGCATCACCAGCTCCAGATCCCAGTCCTGGCCCAGTTTGTACCCTTTGTCTTTTCTATACTGGCTTGCTTTGTCAACCCCGCCCCCCCCCCCAACACACACACCTTTTCCAAGTTTAAAGATTCTGGGCATTGGATCTTGGGATAGGGGTATATTCAAAAGCTACACACTCCTCAGACTTGAACCAAAAACCAAAACCAAAACCACCTCAGAAGTCCTTCCCTCCACCAAGCTATGGAAATAGCCCCACCAAGCCCTCACTGGCAGGGAGCCTAAAGCCACGGTGAAGGGTAGAGGTCTTTGAGCTGTGCCTAGGCAGCAGCTCCAGTGGAGCCAGGGATCAGTCCTGAGGTATCTGAAGCTGGAGACATCCAATTTGGGTAAACTGTGGATCCTGGATCCTGTGGCAAGCAAGCAAGAGAGGGAGAGAAGGAGGGGGGCACCTTCTCTGTGTGATCCTTGTAGGAAATCTAGACCAGGCCGCCACACTAGGCCTGAGACTCTGAAGCTCCAAAGCAGGGTCACTAAAGTATTGCCCAGGCCATGGGGCATGGAATGGTCATTTGTTGCACAGCTAGCACTAGTGATCTTGGTTGGAAGTATAAAAGCCATTGACCTTGCGAGCAAAGGGAATGTAGTCCTGTCTGAGAGATTGGGTGAGACCCCAATAGTGTATGCTATGGAAGGTGTTTCCATCATTTAAAAATTTCAGCCCTAAGTGCTTCAAGTTTATTTGGTACTTTCTTAACCTTTCACCTTTTGGGCCAGGACCCTGGGAGAATGTCTTAAGTGAGTGACAGACTGAAGGCTGGGCCCCTTAGCCTCATGCCCAATGGGGGACATTTGGCTGGAGCAGGGGCCAAACTGTTCTGTCTTCTGTCCTGTGACATCCTCCGAAGCCCACCCGCCTCTTGCAAACTGCCCTTTAGGGATAGGGTAACCCCAAGTGTTCTGGCTGGTGGGCAGGTGGGCAAGAGTGAGGGAGCAGCGATGTCTAGTGACCGCCTTTTAGAAGGAAGCAAGTCATGCCTCCTCCCCAAGCGCCGCTAACCCTAAGCCCAGCTCCGGGCCCCCTGGAAGAAGTAGTGCGTTTCCGGTGAGTCAGGGGCGGTGCGGAAGCCCTGGAAGCTGGGTAATCTATGCTAATTCATGCGCCCGACCTGAGGCTCCCGGGAAGGTTTGCAGCTCGGCCCCGACGTGCGGGGGAATTAACTAGCAGAGTCACTCATTAATCGCATGGGCCGGCCGAGGTGCGCCAGGGCGCTGGGAGCTCAGGTCTGGGCTCAGACCCTGAGCTCTTAGTCCATAAAGCTGCCTTTCACTTTACTCGTGGTAAAATGCGCCCCTGGGCTTTGTTTCTCCGCTGTTAAAGAAGTGGGCGTCCGGTTTATAAACAAAACAACACACAAAACCTATGCGTGCAGCGGGGCTTCCTCCCTTCTGCGTGTGTGCCCCAAGCCGTCGCCTAACTCTAGACTCTGGAATCTACGCTCTTCAGGCAGCTGGCCTAGCAGACACATGCTAAGGATCTGACCCGGATCTGTCACTTACTGAACGACCTTGGGCAACACTATAACCTCTCCAGACATTTTGTCATAAGTAAAAATACAGCCAGTACTGTCTGGAAGGTAGTAAAGGGTAGTAATGAAGCTGGAATTTTTTTTGGGGGGGGGCGGCGGGTAGAATTGTTTTACTTTATGAATGCGATGGTACTTACACCACTATTTTTCAAAACTCACAGAATTGTACAGTACAGTGTAATTTTACCATATGTAATTATACCTTATTATTAAGGTATAATAATAAGCCCAAATGCATTCACAGCTTAACTGTGTGACCTTGGGCAAGTTACCTAACCTCTTTGTGCCTCTGTTTTCTTTTCTCTCAAATGGGAATAAATAATAGTACCTTGTCCCTTGGACTTGTTTGATAAGCAAAGTGTTCAGTGTCCGGCACAAATGAACTTTAATAAAATCACCTGAACTGGATGTTGCTGTTATTACCTACCCACCACCAGGGCTTGTTGTTGGGCTTCACTGACTGTGAACAATAAAGATGTATGAATGCACTGATGCTGGTCTCACACTCTGCCAAGCTCCTCCATACTCTCTCAAAGGCTCTCAACTCTCAGGAGTTGTTAGGGTGAGGGAAGCCTGTATTCCTGGCTCTCTGGAGGCATCAAAGGACAGTGATTCCTGGGGGTGGGGGTGGAGGTGGGGGTTCATAACCATTTGCTCTGAGTTTCTGTAAGGCCCCTGTGCTGCAAAGGAGCAAACCCCGGTCTCTCTCCCTTACCTGCTTCCTTCTAGGTCTGAGCATTATCTGGAGTGGGTGCACAGCCTATACACTTAAGGTGCTTGGGGGCTATCTGGGGTCACTACCTGTTGGACCACCTTCTTGAGTTCTGGTTGTCCATCTGTAAAAAGGAAATATCAATATTTTGACGGTTGTGGAGAGGAATAGGTAGGCTTAGCTTTCACCGAATTTTGGTTATTGTTAGGCCATGGCCTTGTTCTATCAGGCCCACCCGAAGTTCTCCCTCTGTGACAGGGTCGCCCCGGTATGGATCCTCCCAGTGGGCCAGAGTCATAAGTCCTTACTGTGCGACGGCAGCGACGCGAGGGAAGCGCCGATAACAGCGAAGGGTGAACCCCTTCCTGGCCCAAGACATGCAAAAGGTGTCCGGTGATGGGGAGGCCTGGGGACCGGCTAAGAAGTCCTCCAACTTACTGTGATTCCCAGTCACCTTGATCTCTCTGAATGCATAGGACAGTGTTGTGGAACAAAAAGTGGAATTAATACCTTTAAAACATTTTTTTTAAAAAATTATTACGGCAAATCCCTTTCTGGCGTCCTCCCCAGAGGCCTCTTGAAAGGCGGGCGCGGCAGCCCAAGTCCTCGATCGGTGTGCGCGCAGCGGCGCCTAGTGGCGAGGGACCCGCGCAGGAACGATACCCTCGCAGTCTCGGAGCGGGTGCGCGGGGCGACAGAATTACCCCCATTACAAACATCTCGCAGAGACCGAAATCCAAGCCAGAGAAGAAAGACTAAAGAGGCTCATTAGCTAAAGAAGAGATAACCACTTGGAAATGCGTCCCTCCTCCATCTATCAGCTCCAGCTCTGCTCCAGAGTTCATCCGCGCTGGAATTCCAGCTTCATTAGGAGTTAGACTTCCCTTCCGAAAGGGACAGGGAGGAGAGGACAGGTTCTTCTCCTTGGTTCAGACCCCCTGAACCAAGGAGATGGCCAGCTATCGCGCAAAGGCGTCCACAACTCATTGCCTGAGGTCTCAGATCACCCGGTCCAACCACGGTGGCTCCGAGAATGGGCCAGGACCCTCTGCCGGAGCCCTGACTGGGGTAGAGCTGGGGTTTCCGAGTGCAGCTCTCCCAGATTCGCGCCCCCTTGCGGCTGGCGGAGGACGCCCCAGACCGAAGGTCCTTGGCTATTGGGGAAGTGGCGACTGATCACCAGCGACACATTCCAAGGACAAAAATGGACTTCTGAGATAGGGTTCAGATGCCTCGTCCCTGCCTCCTAGAGTGCGTGGATCCCCATCCTTCCCGGTTCCTTCCTGATTCCTCCGGTGAGGTGACATCCAGGAATCTATTTAGGGTTTGCTGGAAACCCGCGTGATATGAAGTGCCGCCCTCGGCTTTACTGTAAGCTAGGAGCGCCGACCTGGGGGTCCGAGCCCTGGCAGGACAGTCTTGACCCTAGTCCTGGCCTCTGCGCGGGGGAACCTGTGAGCGTACGGTCTCGGGAGATGATCCGTTTTGAGACCCAACGTTTGCGCACCGAATTCCGCTCTCCCGCCAGCAGGCGCACGCAGCGCCGTCGGGTTTTACTTTCTTCATCGCGTCAAAACTCGTCCATGTGTCGACCTGCGCTGAACTGATTCAATATTGAAAGTAAAGAAATCGAATCAAAGGGAGGTCCCAGTTTCTTTCTCCCTCAGCTGCCTGCAAACGAAAGCCTAATACGGAGCAAGGACAAGCAAGGGAAGACAGACCGGACGCAGAAACAAGGGAAAACCGACACCCTTGGGCCCCGTCAGAGAAGACAACTCTCCCTTGCAGTCTCCCTTGCAGTCTCCCAGGAGCTGTGTGTGTGTGTGTGTGTGTGTGTGTGTGTGTGTGTGTGTGTGCGCGCGCGCGTGTGGGGAAATGTGGCACTCCAACCACCCCAGCAATCGCCCTCAAAGCTCCATCTCCATCTGGTCACTTGAGTACCTCCAGAGCCAGGGTGCAGCTGGAGTCCCTACAGGCGGTACAGGGCTGGGAACCCAGCGCTTCACCCTCTGCAGGCTTTCTCATCCTTTAGTTCAAGAGGGCTCTCCACCACTGCGGCCCAGCCTCCTAACTTGGAGTTCTGTCCTCACCTTCTTTGGCTCCTAGACTTGCTTTAGTGCAGCAATTCACCTTCCAACCTGTAACTTTCAAAGCAGACACCCAGTAGCCCCTCTCAGGGGACTTGATCCTCTCTTCTTTTAGTACCTCCCCAATTTCTCCAAGGGCTTGGCTGAGTTCAGAAAGGGGGTCATGGCCTTGTGAGGAAAAGAGGAAAGAGGGCTTCTTTTTGGAGGAGGGAAGAGATCTCCTTGAACATTAGGGAGGATGCTCAGAAGACTTAAAAAAAAAAAAACACTTAACAGTTCCTCTCACCTACATGGAATTTGAGCTTTAAATATGTGTGCTCCCACCCATAATCTCCCTGAACCTCGAAGTCTGGTGTGATAAATTAGGAAAGGAGCAGTAGTACCCATTTTCTGGGTAAGAAAACTGAAGCTCAGGGACCTTGAACAAAGTCCCTGGCTATATTCCAACTCCTGGTTATAGATGCAGTGGTCACTCCAAGAGGAACCCTGGGACAGCTCCACCTATCCTCCCCACCCAGTCTCCATGCACCTGCACTCAAGCTAAGTAGAAAAGGCAGGGAAGAGCCATGGCCCTCGTTGTCTGTGCCCAAACCATCCTGGAACCCCACATCCAGGAGGCCGTATACCTCCTACATCACGGCAACTCTTGCCTCACAGGCCGTCACCCACCATTGACCTCCAGGCTGCTTTCCAGGCCCTGCCTCCTGCCTTCTTTTTCCCCAGGTCGCCTCTGGCTCACTCAAGCCCAGGATTTAGCACTGGAGGGCCATTGGTTACCTGGCCACCACTTATGAGCTGAAGCGAAGGCAGGGCAGTACTGCCTGCCCACTGCTGAGATTCCATGTGCCCAGTGTACCCATGTCACTTGTGTGAGGAATTCAAAGTGATCCTGAAACTCCTGATGTAGCCAGAGCATGGTGTTAGTGCTGGAGGTAGAAAAATGTGAGTAAGGAGCAACCCCCTGGTCTCCCCTATTCATCCATCCTGCTTGGTGGAGCCCAGAGCCCTGAATGGACAGGGGCTGGGTTCTCTCTCTCTCTCTCTCTCTCTCTCTCTCTCTCTCTCTCTCTCTCTCTCTCACACACACACACACACACACACACACACACACACACGAAGACCCCCCTCACCCCTGCAGTCCTGGAGGTTTTAAATACAAGTGACCCTGCAGCCCAGCCTCCTAGGAGAGGTAAGGAGCCCTAATCTGGCCACCACACCACACTCACTGTCCAGGGCCCCTGGAGCCAGTGATTGAATACACTACTCCTGGTGCCCCTATTTGCATCTCCTAGGCGTCTGAATAAAGGGAAGTGCAGGGTGTCCCGCTTCTAGCCGGGCCTCGCTTCCTCGCCCTTCCCGGGGCGGGAAGAGGCCACAACTGGGGCCCAAGGGGACCTATGCGGGCCTGCAGCAGCCTGCGCAGGGGACCCAAAGTGAACCCCTTCCCCCAGCGGGGACCCGAGGAGGCCCGACCCCTGCCACCCTCTGCTTAGCCTGGCTGCCGGCTGCCCGCCGGGGCTATGCAACAAAGGGTGGCATTGGCGCTGCGCGGGCAGGGACCGCATTGGTTCAATATTAGCTTTTCATTCCAGTCTATTGTGCCCATCTGAGATAATATTGACTCTGAGGTGAGAGCCCACAGACGACAGGGCTTGTCTAACACTCCGCGGCAGGGCGCTCGAGGGGAAGAGAAGCAGAAATGCCGAGTTAAAGAGATTGCAAATAAAAGCTGCTAGCGCCGCGGCACGTCCCGGGGCCGCGAACCTCGGCGCGGGCTGCGGCTGCGCCCAGGCCTTGCACTGAAGAACTAGGGGTCGCCAAGAGTCTTGGGGTCCTGGGCGGTTCTGAGGAATTGCGCTGCGCATTCCCTTCGAAAACAGCCCTCCTTTAACACCCTTCCTATCTTCCAAATGATCCTGAGGTTCTGCTTCTAGAGAAAGATCAATTCCCACCGACCGTTTTAGGTTGCTAGTAAGTCAACATCGACACTGAAATATTTCCCCTTTTAAATGGTGTCACTCTTTAGTGTAACTTTTCTGTCCAACTGTCGCTCTTATTTCTCCTGCATTGAAAGAGTAAACACACATGCGGCAATTATTATTAAGCTGCTTTACACGTGGCAGCACAGTTAATATCAAATTTCTAAGTGTGCATTTTGCTGTGCTTTGAATTGTCTCCCGGTAGCCCATCCACCATCCCCTAACTGCCTTTCCAACCGCAGCTTAAAAGGCCCCCAGAGGGTTCTGGGTCTTGCATTTAAAAATTCGTTTCTATTTCCAAATTGTCCCTAAATGCCTATTTTGGAAAATGGCTTGTTACCTTGTTTTGTATGTCTGAGACACAACACTTAGGTTTCTGAGCCAGGGACCAAAGGCCCGCCACACAGGACTTAAAGTAGCCTGCCCTCATAGTGTCATTTATAGCACTGTGACTACCCCCAGTTTGGAATCTGACCCCTGTAAGAGATAATCTGTTCCGCAGTTAACCCAATAAAGTCTTCTGGAATCTTCATCCACCTGAAAGACAGGTGGGCTTCTGGGGAGCTGGGATAGGGCAAGGAATGGAGTCACAGCATCAACACGGGGAGACAGGAGAGACGGTGGTGGTGGCTGCTTTTCATCCTTTGCGGCACCATGTACTGAGCCAGCTCCAGGCTGGAGGAAGCTCCCGCACAGCACCTTGGATATTTCAGAAGAGGGCATTTCGTTTCACATAAATGTTCTATAATGTATAGGATCTGGTTTTATTATATGCCATTTAACATACAAAATGGATCCTATGGTCTCAAACTACGGTTTTAATATATACATCTACCTCCTTTATTGTTATATTATTTATCTAACCTGTTTTATTGGACACTTATGTGTTGTACACCATTCTAGATATGCATTTGTACTATACTGTGTGTGTATGGATGTTTGTGGGGATTTATGAATGTCTTCGGGGGAGCCTCTAATATCCCTTGCAAGTACATATTTGGTCGTTTTGATGTAACTTTATAAAGTCCTAATCGAAACCACTTTGAGACCAGCTACGTCCTATAACAAATACCTTGGGGTCCAATTTCATCTCCACGAAAAGGTAAGGTAGGAGAAACTCTGTGGTGAAGGACAGCAGGTCCCCTCTGCAAAGTGGTTTCCCAATTGACCCTTTTCTAGGGACCAAAGAGACAATATTCCGCTGTGACAGAGGTTTTGGTTTTGTAAAAGGAGGTTTAGAGGTTCAAACCGTCCCTAAACTGATGTCATAAATTAAAAATGAACTTTGGGAGCTCAGCATACACTCACTGAGGCGTCTGGGAGAGTAGCAGAGGCCTCTCACCTGGGGTCCTGGGCTCCAGACGACAAGCCGCCTGAGGGAATCTCTGCTTCCTTGCGCAGCTCGCTGCCCTCCCCCACCCCAGCCGCTTACAAGTCAGATGGTTCTAGCTCCAGCCCACTTTAGTTCCCCTACAAGGGCTGGAGCTAGGCAGGCCCCAGGGAAATAAAGTCAGGATTTCAGATGTGCACAAGGTATCCCCTCTTTAAAAGACCAGAACCAAGAGAGGGACTCAGTTTAAGAAGGGCGGGGAGGCAGAGGGCGGGAGGGGGCATCAGGTAGAGCCAACTAAAGCATCAGAAATGAGAATCCCACTGGGCTGAAGTTGCGGCTCAGCAGTATAGCACTTGCCTCTCAAGTGTTTAATCCTCAGCACCACTAAAAATAAAGGCATTGTGTTGTGTCCATCTACACCTAAAAAAATAATAAATAAATAAACGCTTAAATAAATAAACAAAATAAAGGTATTATGACCATCTACAACTAGAAAACTAAACAAAAAAAGAAGAAGAAATGAGAATTCACTAACTTTACCCTAAAACAGGAGACTACTTGTTCAGAGGCATAGGAGTTGAGAAGGGAAATTGGGGCGGAAGGGGTTGGGAAAGGGTGTCCCCAAAGAGGATCAGGAGGGGGAAGAGACACTATTTCTTAAAAATAGTGCCTCCCTCCTGCCCCACCCATGGGTATAGAACATTAGACTGAAACCAAAACCTGTCCAGGTTGGCACCCCAGTTCCAGCAAAACCTATTGGCATTCTGTTCAGCAAAGCCCTGGCCCAATCAGTTCCCAGGCTTGGGGGAAGGTTTTGTAGAGATGGAGGAATGCAGTCTGTGTGTCCCTGCTCTGTCCCTGACAAGCTCTCAGGCATCTGCAGAGATGAGCTGGGGAGGGGGGATGGAGCGGTAAGAGGAGAGAGAAAAAGATCCTGTTGTTGCTAAAACAAAACAAAAAAACACCTGGTCCCCCTTCCTTGTGGTGGGGCCTCTGGGCCTGGCTGCCTGGGGAGGTGTCTGAACATGCGCAGCAGACCAAGCAGGAGTGGATGCCGATGGCAAAGCCAACCATGTGTCTCTGCCCGCAATGGGCTTGGCCACACCTGGCCCCTCTGTGGCATTTTCTCATCCAGGTGATCCATCTGGTCCACTCGCAGTGCGATGGAAAGCTGTATTCTGGTGGTGTGAACAGCAGAGCTCCATATTTCTGCCCCTTTCTCTGAGCTCTCATGAAAAAGCTGCTCAGGTGTGCCAGAAAGAAGACAGAGCCTATTTCATTTCTTGCCTGCTGCCAGGGCATCTGGCATGAGAGGAAATCCATTTCTATCACTGATGGCTCCTGTCCCAGGTGCTGTGCTAAGCACCTATTACAAGGATTATCTCACTCAGTCCTCCCAGCACAATCTACAGATGCAGTCCATTGAATCCATTTAAGACTGTCCCCATTTTCCACGTGAGAAAACTGAGGCTTTGAGATGTTAAGGAATTCACCCAAGGTCAAACACACTGGGAGAGTCAGGATTCCACCCAGGGCTGCAGGACCTCAACAGCTTTTCCTGTCTTCCCCCCTCCTCTAATTTCCTAATCAAATACCACCTTTTCCCCACTGAGGAAGCAACAGCCCACAGGGTGGGGAGCTCCGTAGTGCCCACATAAGAAAATGATCCTAGGATACAGAGCCTGGATCTCACTTCCTCTTCAGAGCACTTATCCCCCGTCCACAAGAGACAGTGGACGGTTAGTAGGTGGAAAATGGCCCACGCTTCCCTCTAGCCACCTCCCCCACCAGCTCTGGGAGGTGGACCCCACCATGATTACCCCATGGTACAGAGACAGAAATGGGGTCAGTGGATTGCACAACTTGCCCACCACTCAGCCAGTTTGTGACGAGCCCTGGCACCGCCCAGGGGGCCCACTTCAAGCCTCCCCACTTTGTAGATGACCACATGCGGGACCATTTAGCCAGCGGAGGGAGGCCTTGCGTTCTGTTGTGAAATTGTCATATTGTCTTCTCTTTTTCATGTTCTAAGGGTTCCTGTGACCATCACTTCAGGGTTCTAGACTTCCTCTGCTTTATGTGGCTCTCCTCCTCCTTCCTTCTTCGTCTGTATCACAAGCCATTGAGGAAACAGAAGAGGGGCTGGCGCTATCTGTAGTCAGGTGGGGTTCAGAGACCGTGGTGTACAGCTGTGACCTACAGTTGTGACTTTCACTTCATAGTTATTGTCTTACAGAGACCACTAAAACTCAAATGTGGGATCAAAGGTTTAAAGTGTGTGTGTGTGTCTGTGTGTGTCTGTGTTTCATGATTTCATAATATTTTTCACTTAGACATTTATGATATAACTAATAATAACTTAGGATTTTATCCTTAGATGGTGCTTTCTCTCCAAAAAAGGTCCAAGGGAAGAATTTGAGGGAGGAGGAATCCTTTAGTCAAATGGTTCCATGTCCAAAGAGACAAACAAGAATCCAGATAGGAAATGGCTTGAGAGGTCAGTGAGTTTGACATAGTATGCCGAGTCCCGCCTCAGTCACCACCACCAGCAAGAGCTTACCAAGGATGAGTGTTCTCCAGGCTTCAAGAAGGCCAAGGCTCCCCCATCAGGCCCCTTCCGAACCTCACTTCTTCACTTCCCCACAAGAGCCACGTCCCTCCACAAACCTTTTTCCCTTTGTTATTACAAAATCATGTGCATTTGTTTATATTATACCAGACTCTATAAAGAAGTCGGTAACAATAACCCAAATTCCTTCTACCCAGAAGCCACCACTGCCAAACATTTTAGAATGTTAACTTTGAACATCTTGGAAAAGAAAAGAAATTAGATTATGGCTATACGTTTTCATTATTGTTATTATTAATGATTTTTGTTATAGTTGTTCCAGGAAAAAAAAATGAAAGGCAAGGAACAGGCTTTGTGGTTCTGTTTTTATGAGTTCAGAGCAGGCAAATCTCATCTAGAGATAGGACCGCATCCTGGAGAGGGGTGACTGGAGAGGGCCAGAAGGAGCCTTTTAGCCTTCCAGAGATGCTCTCTATCCTGATTTGGGTAATGGTTATAAGGGTGTTTGCAACTATGAAAACTCACTGGATTCAAGACTTTTAAAGCATTTTACAGTAAATGATCATACCTTCATAGAGAAAAATAAGGGACGGAATCTTAGATACTGTAGTAAAAGGCCAACCAGAGAGATGGAGAAGAAAAAGACTGAGCTCAAAGCATAACAGGCTGAGCTAAGACAGACTGCCCACACCACGCCCTGTGGAGAGGGAGAGCGGCAGGGCCCCTTCACTCCAGTCCAGTTAAATCTAAGGGGGCTGCATCCTTCAAAGAGTGATGCCATTTTAAGATGCTGTTGGGACCCACAATCTTCCAGATTGGGTTATTCCTCTGATATGTTCAATGGGACGTCCTGCATTTCCGACAGGGGTGAGGGTCCCTTGGAGAACCGCTAAGCTCTGTGCCGAGCTGTGAAGTGTGGCTCAGACCTAACCTCAGTTCCTGGGAGGCAGAGTCAGGAGGATGGCAACTTTGAGGCCAGCCTGGACAACTTAGTGAGACTTCACCTCAAAAATGAAAAGGGCTGAGGGCGGGGGCTGGGGCTCAGCGTTAGCACACTTGCCTGGCATGTGTGAAGTCCTGGGGTCGGTTCTCAGCACCACATATAAATTAAAAAAAAAAAAAAAGTCTATCAACAACTTTTTTTTTTTTTTTTTTAATGAAAAGGGCTGGGGATGTAGCTCAGTGGTAGAGCACTCCTTGATTCATTCCCCAGGACTGAATGGAACAGAGATGGTTGTGGGGTCGGGGAAGGAATCCAAACTAAGGCAGGGCAGGACAATAGAAAACCTTAACTTTCACACAAATTCCCAAAGTTTCTTTCTAGTCGTTATCTGGCATTGAGTATGTTGTCGTAAAAACCATGCTATAAAAGTTGGTTAAGATTCCACCCAAAAGGCCTGTAAAAGACCTACTCATAAAAAACACAAGAATTTTAAATTTGGTAAGAATACAAGTATATTGAGTTATAGTGATTGTGTGGCATGAAAATAAAAAGAAAACTGACTAGACAGCAATATCCTTATCCCCAAAACACACCCCTGTGGGTGCCAAGCATTCTGTTGGCTTTGGGGGTTCGATAATGACAAATCCTATGATACCAGCCCTCAGGGAGCTCAGAGTCCAGTAGAAGACCTCCCTGTAGGCCCTTAAGTGCACACAGTCTCAGGTATCGCGGGAAATGTCTTCCTTTCGCTGCTGTGAGGGCATCCCAGTTTAACTCCCCAGTCTCTACTGGAGTGTATTGATTATTTTTGACTTTCAAATTATTTAAAGGGAGTAGAAATGGGCAAGTCTTGCAATTCCAAAGGGAAAAGGAAAGATGTACTAGCAGCCCAGCAGAAGCACGGCTGGGGGTAGGTTTGACTGAGGAGCAGGCAGGCTAAAGCATCAACCCAGCACTGGGCAGAGAAGGGGTCTGTTCCTTCTACCAGCCACTGGACGGGCAGCCTGGTTCCGGAAGGCTCTTGAGAGCAGAGCATGTCAGCCTGTCCCTCAGAAGTCTAGAAGCACAGGACCAGACTTTCACGCTCTTTGGGGATCATTTCTTTATCCTACCCATACTGAGCATTTACTATTTATAAGGAAACTTGCAGTGGACCCACGTTTAACAAAGTTAGTCAATCATGATTCTCTCCCTCAAGAATTAGTTGGGGAACTAGTCAGCCCCATATAATTTAATGTGATAAGTGTTCAAATATAAAATACTCAGGAAAATGGTGCTGATGTCATATTTAAATAAGACAGGCAAATATTTCCTGCACCTCACCCCAGGAAACTCCTGTAAGTTTGCCAGGAGTCCTTTAGAGAAAACAGTAGGGCATTTTGTCATTGGTAGGTACATGACAAGTAGGGAATGGGTGGCTTACCCTGGACAGGCAGAAAGAATATACCAAGGAAGGGACAAAAGGGAACCATCACTTACCGAGTGCTTGCTGTGTATGGGGACTTTGCATGGCCAATCACAGTAACTGTCATAAAACCCTTCAAGGGGAGGTATGTGTGTCTTTGTTTTATAAGTTAAAAAATTGGGGCTCATGGAAGTTAAGTGCATTCTCCAAAGACACACAGAGAAATGACAGCACAAGGCTTTGGACCTTTGTCTTCCGACTCCTAAACCCTGACTTCAGGCCAGGATTCATCAGGAGGTCAGGGGCGATGACAGTGCAGGATCTGCCGACCTCACAAGCAGTTCTGAGCATTGAATGGGTCTAGGGAGGGAGTTGAAACACTTTGCAAAATGTAGAATTAGGCAAGCAGTAATTGCTAAAATGATTTGCAGCTTCGTCTTTGTCTTGCCAGTCAATTATTCATTCGACAAACATTTCTTGTGAACATGTGCTGAGCGAGGCATGGTTATGGGCACTGGGGATAAAGCAAAACCTCTGCCCTCGTGGAGCTGATGTTCCCCCACAGGACTCTCTGCTGACGAGAATAAAAAGATTGATCAGCCTTGGGAAGGAGGCAGGAGCCTAAAGCAAGATGAGGCTACATGTAGTCCTTTTTTTGGAACATTGAAAAATCAGAAACAACCTAAATATCCTTAATGGTGACTACTTTTTTTAAAAAAAATTAGGATGTTTCCATTCTATAAAAAACTATGTAGCTATTTACAAATGTGGAAGTAGATCTCTGTAGTATCCTGGAAAGATCTCTAAGACCTAGGAAGGGGAGAAGTAGCAAGTTCTAGAACAACACATACTATGATCCTGTTAATGTTTGAAATAAACACTGTGTGTTTGCACACTGGGTAGCTACCTGTGTATATTTAGATGTGAACTCAGAAAAGTTCTGGAAAGATACACTGTAATTGTCAGCCACTAAGCTGACAACTGTGTTAACTTCCGGAGAGAAGGGAACGGGTGTGTCTGGCATGGACTGGACACTTTTACTGACTGCAGCGTGTCCTTCTTGATTGTTTAATTGCTACTGATGATAATGCATTGATGTATCACGGGCGTCATTAAACAAGGAGACGCATGCATGTGCGTACAATTTAGTTATAGCAATATGATTATGGATGACAATTGTTACTCTTTTAATCTCCTTTAATGTTGTTTTAATATGTCTCTACAGCAGTAGAGACACACAGCTGGGAAGGTGCCAAAACATAAAAGGTGGCATTAAAACGTGGAGTCCTGGCTTGGAAATCTTGCCTCTCCCTACCCCACCTTCAGTTTATAGTGAAACCTTGTTTAAGAGCATCATGGGCTGCTCTGCAGAAACGCTTGCTCTCCCAGTTCTGGGCACATATAATTATTTCACCGTTAAGTAGCCTCAAGGATCCTTGCTATAGGTGTGATGTCATTAGGAGAGCATCAGGCCTCTCCCCTTGGTGATGGAGATTCTGGGATAATCAGTGTGGGGGTTCTAGTGCATGTCGGTGGCTCCCAACAGGGTCCCTGTGATTCCCGAAACAAGCCAAGGCAGCTGGCCTTGCTTTGACTGATCTGATCTCGGAAAACCAGCTCACGCCTCCTACCCGGATCTGTCCTGGTTCCCTCTGTACCCTTGATGGAGTCGTCCACGTCCAGGTCTCTAAGCAAGGGAGTTGGCGGTGTGGCCTACACTGTGGCTCCAGTCCTGGGCTTCTGATTTCTGTTACGGCAAGCCATGGCAGGAGCTTACTGTCATTCTTTCATTCCTGTGCACCTGGGGACAGGAGCAAGAGGCAAGGTCCCTGTCCTTAAGAGACTGCTCATGGCCAAAGCAAATAACTAGAGGTGTCAAAGCTGGTGACACCAATAGAAAGACTCGGAGCAGACTGTGGGCCCTTCCTCCACTTCCCCGCCTTCTCTCCCTCTGGATCTCCCCGGCAACACTGGCTGCTGGTCCTCTAGCCTCTCACTTCTGAAAATAAAATTGATAGAGCCCCTCACCTAGCCAGGTGGCTTCAGGACCTAGTGACGACTTCACACCCACGTCACAGTACGGGAGAAGACTCTCAGGTGGGGGCAAGGATGGCCTAACGTCAGGGTGAGCTCTCGGATGACTGAGATGGACTCAGAATTCCTCTGGTCACTCCACTGATTCAGCAACCTTGTTGAGCCCCTGCTGTATACCAAGCACTTGGCCAGATTGTGGGAGTGCAGGAGTGAATCAACCATAGGTCAGGCTTAGCAACCAGGGCGTTGGTGGGCAGGAGCACTCACAGGCTGAGGGTGGGTGTTGTTGACCCAGAAGAGAAGACAGAAGGCCATGTGGCAGGAGCAGAAGAGCCGCCCCGGCTGACCCCCGCCTCTTATTCTTTGTCCACAGGTCCCAGCTCTGCCACCAGGCAGATGGCTCAACCTCCTCCCGTGCCTCAGCTTCTCCTTCTCTAAATGGAACAGTAACAGTTACTCTTGTTCTTCCCTGAGATAAATGATCCTCAAGGTCAGCTGAGGAAGTGGGAGGGTAAGTGAATGACAAGGCACTTTAAACAGAAGCTGATATTATGTCCCGGAAGAGTTGTGTCTGCCTGCTGCCTCCCCTTCCTACATCTCCTTCACGCCTAGCTCCCCCCACCAGCCCTTCCTGTCAGCGGTGTGAGGTTTCCCAGTGTGGTGAATGCAGGAGCAGCCTGAGGTTGGGGGTGAATCCCTGGCCTGGTCCCTTCTCATGGGTTGCAGGGGTCCCTCCAGAGCCCACTGACACCAGCACGAGGCACACGGGCAGCTGGCACCACTGCTCAGCAGGCGCTGAGCAGTCCAGGCACCACTGAGACTGCAGCACCCCCTTCCCCGGGGCTCACTACACTCGGCCTTGGCATGAGCTCCTCCCAGCTGCCTGTGCCTGGGATCTGGGTGTTCTGCAAGCTGACAGGTGGCTGCCAGTGGCAAATTTGGGGGCATTTGTGGCCCCCTTTGGCTAAGAGGCTATGCTCAGTAAGAAGAGGGGACTCTGCAGGAGCACCAGCAACCTGGGCATCAGGAGACCCAGCTCCTTCTGTCCTGACAAGCTGTCAACCTTGGGCAAGTCACCCCATCTCAACGGGCAGATTTTGTCAGTTTTTTTTTTTAAGATAGAGTGAGAGAAGAGAGAGAGAGAGAGAGAGAGAGAGAGAGAGAGAGAGAGAGAGAGAGAGAGAATTTTTTCAATATTTATTTTTTAGTTATCAGCGGACACAACATCTTTGTTGGTATGTGGTGCTGAGGATCGAGCCCGGGCCGCACTGCACGCCAGGCGAGTGCGCTACCGCTTGAGCCACATCCCCAGCCCCTTGTCAGGTTTTATTATAAAAGCAGAACGACTTTAAAAATCTATGACAAAAAGAAAGTCAAAAATCTACTACAGAATTATCCAAACACACAAATAGTCCATCTGCTTCTTAAAGAGATATTGGGCCAGGCGGGGTGGCGCAGGCCTATAATCCCAGGGGCTCAGGAGGAGGAAGCAGGAGGATCACAAGTTCAAAGCCAGCCTCAGCAACCTAGAAAGGCCCTAAGCAACTTAGCGAGACCCTGTCTCAAAATAAAACATTTAAAAAGGGGGCTGGGGGTATAGCTCAGTGGTTAAGCACCCCTGGGTTCAATCCCTGGTGCTAAGAAAAGAAAAAAAAAAGAGAGAGAGAGAGACAGAGAAAGAGAAGAGACAAAGAGAGAGACACACACACATGGAAAGAGAGATTGGGGCAGCAAAGATCCATTGCTCTCTGGCTTTACTTGTCAATATCTCTCAGACTTTGCCTCCACCAGGGTACAGTTCTGGCTCGTTCATTCAACCGCCTTGTACCACCAGAGCTCTGCCAGACCATCTGGTGAGTCCTCACAGGGTCAATTCCCTGGGATGAAATTACTGCATCAAAAGTCTTTCTCCAAGCCCTAAGTATATTGACTATTGTTCCTTTTTAAAACTAACAGTGGTAAGTGAAAATAACATTTTTTTCTGTTCAATATTTATTTGATTATTAGTGTACTTAGTGATTATTTGTATTTCTTCTTCTGTAAAAAGCTTGCTTGTGTCTTTCCAATACATCTGTTGAAACGATGATCTTTTACTGTTTTTTTTTTTTTGTTGTTGTTGTTTGTTTCTTTGTTTGCTTGTGGTATGGGGGATCAAACCCAGGGCCTTGTGCATATGATGGTCTTTTTCTTGTCTTAGAACAGCACTTTATTTAGTAAAGACCCTCATCTATTGCTTGCATTTCCTTCCTAATTTACTCTTTAATTATAGTATGTATTTCCTTTTTCAAATATTTAAATATTTTTGCAGGTCGAATTGTTAATTTTCCCCTTATGCATTCTGAGATTTGTCTTTTTTCAAGAAAGGTCTTTCTCATCCTCCAATATGAAATGATTATTCTTTAGCCTCCTTTATAACTGTTATAATTTTTAACCATGTATCTGATACATTTGGCATTTTTTTCCTATGAATGAGGCATGAAGTAAAAACAAACAAAAAAAAAAACCCTCTATTTTCCTCCAAATGAGTAACTAATTATTTCAAAATAATTTATGGAACAATTGAGCCTTTCTTAATTGACAAGAAATTAAATCTTTATCAAATGGTAGGTGCCCATGTTTTATTCCATTAATCTAGTTTATTCTATTCTGCATTCCATTTTACTCATTATTTGTTTGGTATCCCTAGATTATCCACTGCTTAATCACTTTCACTTTGTAGTATCTTTTAAAACCCAAGAGGGTAAACTTCCTCTCTCTCGTTTTTTTTTCTTTCAGAAAAAAAATTGTTTTTATGTCTCTGCTCTGAGATAATGTCTAAAATCTACTTGCCAGCTATCTTAATCAGAAACTTCCCTGAAATTGTCTAAAAGTTATAAACAAATTTGGGAGAGAATTGAAACCTTCACAATATTTGGTTTCCTAACCAGAAACAGTAATTTGTTTAGAGTTTCTTTGATATGTTTCATTATTCGGTTCTAAATAGGTCTTAGATGCGTCTTGCATGAATGAGTCAGTGTATTTTCGGTTTTGTGAATGATTTAGGCTTTGGTTTTACTATTGGGAATGGAGTAATTTTCCATTTTGTATCTCTAAGTTCGTATTATTGTATGAGAAAACCATTTAGTTTGTGTCTGGGAATCCTTGCAAGCTCTCTTGATTATTTCTACTAAGTAACCAGTTGCATCTCTTAGATTTTCCATTGAAACTGATTTACTTATTACCCAAGTAAAGCATGTCTTATGTAGAAAATGCAAACATTCAGAAGGAAAGAAATGAAAGAGTGCTTATAAAACCTACTCTTCACAGTCACTTCTAACTGTGAAGTGTCCTTCATCAAAATCTGTATGTACACACATATATACTATAAAAGTCAATCATAATATATACAACATTTTACATCTAACTGCTGCAGTAAACCTACATAAGTTTTTCAAAGAGCATTATAACATGCCTAATATTTATAACCCACTTTTCCTACTTAATACGATGCTTTAAAGGTTTTTCCACATTCTTCTTCTACATTATCATTTTAATGGCTGCATTAAATGTTTGAATTTATTTAAGCAGTCCCCCAGCTTCAGACATTTAGATTGAGTCTATCTCTTATTATTATTTATTATTATTATAAATAGTTCTATAGTGAACAATTTATTGGCTGAATCTTGGTAACTATTTTTAATTGTATCTCCTAAAGAATTTCTAGAACCAGATATGTAGCAATCCAATTTGTGACAAATTGGCACTCTTCTCCCCTTCCATCCCACTTGCTGCAGTAAACGTGACACCACCGGTATTTCTTAGGTTCTGACAACATCGTTACAGTGGTGATGGAGTATTGTCTGCCACCAGTCCCCTGGAGAACCCTGGCAGTCCCTTCTGCTGCCTAGACAAACCCCAGAGTTCCTGACTCATGTCGGGGATTCTCAGCGTTGTGCTCCATCATCTAGGGTGGAACGAGAATGGTTAACTCAGCCTCGATCCTTTGCCCCTTGCAGCAGAAGGGCAGGGCCTCCAGGAGGTGTTCACCACTGTAAGAGGTCACTACTTACATGTGGCAGAGGATCCATTTGGGCTTTCAATAGAAACACCCTTTCCCTGTCACTTTTTATCAACGGAAAGGATGTCACGTTGTTCCCCCCATCAGGTGATCCCCTGGCAAGACACTCCTCATTTAGAAGTACTTCGAGCAAGGGGACACGTTTTCCCAAACAGCAAATGATTACAAACACATCTGCGTTGACGAGTCAAAACTTATATCCTTCTATGGTGTTTTCGCTCTTTTGAAAATGTTAATAAAAACTTAATGTGGAAAAAAAAACAACTTTTTCCAAATATGTGTACCAATGGGCCCCAGGCAACTCAGACTTTCTTATAAAATAAAGTAGGTCACTCACATCCATCATGTCCTCTTAGCACATTTTTTCCAAATTAGGAATTCTCCATCCATCATCCCACGTTAGGGCATCCCTTTTCCAAACATTTTCTTTTAATACACTCTTTAACATGATAAGCAAATCTAATAGAATATATTAGTGTCACTTCCTGGTGATGGAGTGTTTCCTCCTGTTGCAGTCCTTTGTGAGCTCGGGGAAACCTTTCTACCAGCCCGCTGGCTCTCTCCAACAGCAATCACTTTCGACATAGGACGATGATCCTGTCGCAGCTAAGACACACGGTGTTAGCCTGACAAAAACTGTTCCTGTTGCTCCCACCTCTGTGTCCTATATGTAGAAACTCAAATGACCCGTGTGTCCCAAAACAAAGTAATGAATCCAGATTCTGTCCATGAAGGGACTGTTTAAATTTAGCCCGCCGGCTCAGTGATGCATGAGCACATACTATCCTGTATAGATCAAAAGCTTGCACTGGGCTTCATTTTAAGCCACATTGCCTGCAGAACCCTCCACATCTCCTAGATCAGGCTGAAAGGAGGGATCCTTGCTTGCTGAGCATGTGATTCTCCAAAAGCAGTTGCTGTCTTTTGCAAGCGCTTGGGATCCCTGGTGAGAGGCATCCTCTGCAAGAACCCACTTGAGATAAACCCATCTGCCTGCTCACACGTTCGACGATACTCACCTAGCAAGAACTGGGCGTTTGTTTCCACTTGGATCTCTGGCTCTCCGGCTCATGTGTTCAGTGTTAGCACTTGAGTTTATGAAGGGACTTTTTTTTTTTGCTTGGACCAAGTTTTGGAATAAAACATTTGAAGAAGTTGGGGATGGGAGAGGTTTGTAGAGCGCCCAGGAATTCAGCTGTTTCAGGCTTCTGGCCACCCAACAGGAAACATGTGAGTGGAACAGGGAAGGTTCAGGCTGTTTTCTGGATTTTTTGTTTATGGGGCCTTTTATCTGGAGACGTGGGGTGGTGGGGACACTGGCTTGGATTGCCCAGTCCATGAGCCACGTCACTTCCCATCTTGGGGAGGGGGAGGTGAAGTTATGGACTCTGTCCAGCCGCAGCAATCGCACACTACGTGGGCAATTGTTATTGCCCATATTGACCAAGGTGGCATGTCCTAAGCAACATCCTCATCATTCATTCACAAAAATCAACTGTGCCGAGGGCAGCAGAAGACACAAAAGTGAGGCACAGTTCCTGCCGGGAAGCAGCTTGAAGTCAGGCTTGATATCAGGAAGACGGTGAGAAGGAAAAGGCAAAAATGCCCAGAGAAGAGGGGGCGGCCAGACTGGGGTGGCTGTGATGGGGTCTGGGGGGACATGGAGTGCCAGCCTGGCTGTGAGGCTGGCTAGGTCCGACATGCAAG
Source organism: Ictidomys tridecemlineatus (assembly GCF_052094955.1). Classification (NCBI taxonomy): domain Eukaryota; kingdom Metazoa; phylum Chordata; class Mammalia; order Rodentia; family Sciuridae; genus Ictidomys; species Ictidomys tridecemlineatus. The sequence continues at coordinate 12,354,067 of NC_135477.1, forward strand.
GACAGGGGAAGATACACGGCCAGACACAGAGGCCGGCAGGGGAAGCATGAAGGATGGGGCACACGGCGAGCCCTTCAGGACCAGGGTGGGCAGGCTGCACAAAGACAGGGTGAGCAGGAATCCGGGAGGGGAGGGAGAGGCACCAGTGGGAAGGACCCCGAATGCAGGGCTAAGAAGCACCTCTGTGCCCACACTCCCAGACTCCTCAGTGACATCAAAGTCACTGTTCAGGGTGACAATATCATGCCGGTGCATCGGAACTCCTGGATCTTGTTTTGCACTCCTCCTCCTACACTCAGTGGCAACCAAGGGTTTTCCTTGCTGCAGTTCGCAATGTTGTCCTGGAAATTCCCGCAGGATTCTACGCCGTCACTCACAGAGGTTTGGGACTCTCTCAAGTTCCAGTGTTTTCCAGGAGCTGATTAAACTCTGTAGAGCCTGCCACTTTCCTTTCTGCCTGTGGCCCCAGAGGGCACGAGGCAGGGCAAGATTTCAGGTGCTTTGATAGACTCATTTGTTCAGCACATGTTTTTTTGAACAACTAGTATGTGGCTAGCCTGGCTCTAGGTGTTGGAGGAACCAAACAGAGAAGGAAAAGGCCTCCCCAGGGTTTACTGACTGGTGAGAAAGACCCAAAGTGACCAAGATCATCCCAGAGGAACGTGAGGGGAAGAAAGGAAGCCGGCAGAGTGAGGGGACAGAGGGACAGCAGGAGAACCATGCCAGAGGAGTTAGTCAGAGAGGCTGAGGATGAAGGCAAGAGGAGCCAGGCAGAGGGGAGCTGGGAGACGCTCCCCACGCAGAGCCGGGCAAGGGCAGGTGCAGGTGAGTCGGGAACCGGGAAGCCCAGGAACGTGGGCCAGCAGGAGCCCCCGGGACTGGAGGGGCAACGGGAGACCCCGGCTGGGCTTTCGGCAGGGCAGTGACTGAGCCCTGAACATGGGGGTCCCCACTTTTAGGGCCACTGTTATTCACCATCTGCTCCTGCCTCCCCGTCTCCGACTTCCCCGCAAAGTCAAAGCGAATGCTGAGAGGACATCAGCTTTTATTTTTGCTGCAATCTTTGTACCCAAACCACCGTAGCATTTTTAATAACAAACTGGCAGCGAGTCAGACATCTGTACTTGGGAAAAAAAAAAAAAAAACACTCCCAAGCCAAGTATTTCTAAATGTTTTATATTTACTTGTAACATTAGAATAACCATGAGGTTGCTTTTTGCATAATCGGAACCATTCTCATTAGGGCCCGACAGATCTCGTCCTGCGTGGGCTTGGGAGGTTTTCATTATGGCAGTGACATGGATCTGACGGAGTGAATCTCTCCTTGAACCTTTGTGGAAAAAGAGGAGAAGTTGAGAGAAGCCAGGGCAAGCTGGGAACCTGAGAACTCTGGAAAGATAACCATCGGTTTTGCACAGGGGGTGCCATGAAACCAGCCCAGGCTTTGAAGTCCAGCAGAGCCGGGCTAAAAAGTCCAGCTGGGCAACCTTGAGCAGATCACTTAACCTCTCTGAGCTTGAGATCACCCATGGGCAAAATGGGGATGGCAATGGAACCTACTTTGGGGAGTGGCGGTCAGATCTAAAGGAGGTCACCCAGGCAAGGTTAGTATTTAGCATCCAAGACTGAGACACCATCCCCATGGACTCTAATCTTTTTCTAAAGTTAGATTGTAAGATCTGATGAATAAAAACAGGACATCCAGTTAAATTTGAACTTTAGATAAATAATGAATCATTATTTGGTATGATTATGTCCCATGTGATATTGGGGATATACTTTAAGTAAAGAAGTATGTATTTTTTTATCTGAAATTTATATTTGATCGGGCATCCTGTAGTTTGTCTGGAAGCCCTGTTGTAAAAGTTAAATTGTCCTAAGAATGAAAAGAGACCCAGTCCAGTCCTGCTACACTAACTGGGCACCTGATTCAGAGGGGAGTTTAATGTCCTCCTACAGACTATTCCTAGAATAGAGCTGGCATATAGTAGGTGCTCAGTAAAAAAAATGTGTGGACTCATGTCCAGCTAAGAGACTGTAAGAATTTGTCACGAGACAGTTGGATTTGGTAAGTATATATATTTCACGTGTGCCCTTTGGATTGAGCGTCTCCTCTGCCTAAAGAGGGCAGAAGATGGAACCTCAAGCCCCACTTTCCACTGCTAGAAGAAACAGAATCAAGAAAGAGGGCAGCTCCTATGCTCTTCTCCCTTAGCCACCTGCAGCCAACATGCAACCATGGAGCAGGCCTGGGCAGTTCCCATCGCAGCCCGGGCTCCCTTCCACAGCTCCCCAAACACCTCAGGCTGCAGGAATATTTCCCACCTACTAATTTCATGTTTTATTTTATTTAAAAAGAAGATAAAACCCCCAAGTGCAGATCCTACTCTTCTTCCTCCCGCTGGCTCCAGTAGACAGGTGGGTGGCCGCAGGAGGTGGGGGGCTGCCGCTGAGAGAAGCCTCCGCCTTGCTGCGGAGGTGAGTAGGTGTGGCCCCTTCTCAAAGCCCCCGATCCCAGGGAGCTGGGAAGGAGCGCCCAGGACTTCCCCAGGAACCGGGGCTGGGCTGGTAAAGAAAGGATCCTGACATCAAGAAAAGCCCCGGCCAGTAAATTCCTACTTAGTTCATTTTCTAAGACTTCTGAATGTGTTTTGAATTTTCTCTAAATTAAGATAATCATAAAAGGTTAAGATATTTAAACAGAGCGCCACCTGATCCCGGGGTTTGATTTGTATGCTTAATTAGTTCCCGAACATCTGGTTCAGAGCTTCTTATAAAAACAGGGTAATGACTCGAGGTCTATTTGGGTATTAGATTGAACGATGTTAAAGGGACATTCAGACCCATCTCAAAGCCCTTAACCTGCCCTTGATCTGTGCTGGGAGCTTTTGCTGACATCTGTTTCAAAGAGATATCAAAAAAAAAAAAACAACTTTCTATGGCCTCGTGATAAAACTCCACACAGTGATAAACATCAGGCTTCCCGACACTCAGGTTCGGCATGGCCTGAGGAATGTGTGGAGGAATCCCCGGGGTGGCCCGGGCTCCTGCAGAGCAGACACCCTGAGAGTGACCCGGAGGGCTGCGCCCCACCCAGAACCCAGAGGGAACGCAGGGGTCACCGCCGACCCCAGGGCCCTTGGCTCTTTGTACTTCAGTCCCTGATAATGTATCAGGTCACCCAGAGTCACCTCCCCAGCCCGTCCCCCACCCCACCCCAGGAAGGCACTGACTCCCCAGCAGGATAATGACTCACCCCCACTCCCTGGGCTGGTGTGGGACGCACCCCACACACGTGTTCCTGTGTCCCCAAGGGAGACGTGCGCTCCTGTGTGTGTGTGTGGGGGGGGCTGTTTGTGTGTGTGTGTGTGTGTGTGTGTGTGAGTGTGTGTGTGTGAGTGTGTGTGTGTGTGTGTGTGTGTGTGTGTGTACCGTATCACAGCGTCCACACAAGCCCCCTCCCTGACGGCCAATCAAGTTTCTGCCCCTGGGTCCCTCTCCTATAGGCACTCTGGATCTGCTGTGTGTCAACTTTTAGGTCACACACTGGCCTGTCTGACAGATATGGAGGGTCACACAGACCTGGGGGGCAGTCTGCCACCTCACTCCCCCCCTTTGGTTCCTCCCAGCTCCTTGCCCATCCTTTTAGCAGCACCCCCCCCATCACCTGCGGTGAGGAGGGCCAGGTGCTGTGGGAAGGGAAGCGCTGGCCAGTGTGGCCCTGACCCCCAGGAGCCCCCCATCAAAGGAGGGAGCTGGGCAGACACAGGAGGTGTGTTGGAAATGGGGGGAGCTCAGTACAGGAGGGAGCACTTCTGGTGGAGGACATAGGCAACTTCACCAGAGACGCCGATTCCTCCAGGGCTCTGAATGATATACCTACCTGGACGGTGGCACCTGAGGGTCACCAGGCACTCCCAGGGAGGGAACATCGTGGCCCAAGGTCTCAAGAAAGGAAGCCACTGTATGATCCAGAAACAGTGATTCGCTTTCCAGATTACAAACAGCACCCTCTGCTCCACTCAGTGGATCCTCAAGCACCCCGTGAAGTCGACAAGGCAAGTATCATCTTCCCCATTTTATAAATCAGAAAACCAAGGTACAGACACGTCGTGTGCATTTGCCAAGACTTCACAGCTCAGGTGCAGTAGAACCCCATTTCAAGCGCTGGCTTGGACTTCCCAGGCCCCCAGAAGGCTGAGATGTTAAGACAAAGGTCAGATTACTGAGGGTCTTCAGTCAAGACTGGGGAGGTGGCTATGTCCTCTGCAGTCCCTGAGATCCACGGAAGACTCTGAGCAGGTCTGCAAGCTCCATGGGCCCCTTGCAAACAGGAGAAGCTGGAGCGTAAAGAGGGTGGGGGATTGGGCAGGGATGAAGGAAGCAGGTGCTCAGCCTCTGAGGCTGGCAGAGCCCACCTGGGCCAAGGGCCAGTGGGAGAAGAGAGGACCAGGGAAAGGGGAGGTAGAGTCCCACCATGCAGAGGGCTCCGAGAACCACGGCCGTTCTGCTCCTGAGGGCTGGCCCTGATCCCTCCCAAAGCCCACGGAGGCATGAAACACAGCCCGGCCCTGCGCAGTCGCCGGGAGCTGGGTGCCCGCACGTACCACTGCGATTCCCATCAAGCGGCCGCTCTTATCTCCATGTTAAAGATCAGCAAACTGAGGCACAACGTGGCTCTATGAGCTTGGTCATGGCTTCCGGGGAAGAAATGGCAGAAACTGGCCCTGACCAGCTCTTCCCACCCAGAGCTGAAACTCCTGACCCCTGCTGACCCGATGGCCATCCCAGAGGGTCACGGGGCTGCCCCTGGCTGCAGAACCCTCCCCCAACTCGCCCAAAGCTACCTTTTTTCTTTCGTCCCCGCCCCCCTGGGCCCCAGAGGGGTCCCGTGGCGACAGCGCAGCAAGCAGGAGGCCAGATCTGGACTATGATAGAGACAGGGAGAGTCTGGAGCTGGAGACCCGTCCCGAGGCGTCGCAGCAGGAGACCTCGAGCGCGGCCAAGCCGAGTGGGGCGCAGATCAAAGCCTGCGGGACGGCGGAGCAACAAGGAACAGAAGTGCAGGGACTGGGCTGTGCTGAGGGCGGGGCCTCTCTGGAGGTCCTGGACACCCGACCTGGGCGCATGGCGGGGCCTGGGGCTCCAGCCGGGACCTCCCCATCCTGTGCCAGGGCCTGGGGGCCAAAGACACAGGGTTGAGAAGGCGCTGGGGAATGAAGGGCTTCCACCTGCAGCCCAGCCGCCTGCCTCTCCTCCTGCGCAGCCCCCTGAACCCTGGCTCCCTGGCTTTGCTGCCTCCGCTTTCCTGTGTGGGTGTGGGTCTCCCTGCTGGCTCTGAGCGCAGCAGCATCCACACTGTAAGACCTTCCTCACGGAGACACCTCTGTATGTCCCTAGAGGCACTCACTCGGTGGGGACATCTCCTGGGAGGCAGGTACACAGCCTGGGAAGGGCACCATCCAAGGAGCCCAGGTCCAGGGTTCCGTCCTGGCTTTGCCACCCACCCCCTGAGAAATGCAAGACAGACTGCAGCACCTCAGGGTACCCGTCCATAGCGCTAAAGAAAAGCCAGTTGGGGAGCTGTGGTTATGGCTCAGCGGTAGAGCGCTTGCCTAGCACGTGAGAGGCCCTGGGTTCCATCCTCAGCACCACATAAAAGTAAATATATAAAATAAAGGTATTGAGTCCAACTACAAATAAATAATAAATATTTAAAAAAGAAAAGCCAGTTGGTCCTGCAGGACCCACCACTCTCTGACCTGCCATGGCTAAGCATGAATCCAGACCCCTGATTCCTCACTTGTCCCTTGAGAGATGATCATTTGTAGGAATTCCTCAACTGCTTGCTAGTCACCTCTTGGTCAGTCTTAGCTTTGGGGTCACTTCCTCCAGGCAGCCTTCCCTGACACCTGCTCCAGCAGCTCCCTCCTGTCTCCCTGGGAGTCTGCCATGGCACCCTATTTGTTGCCTCCATCTGATCTTTTCCCATTTGGATCTTTTTCCATAAGGCTGGTAGTTGTTACCCCTGATAGGATACAAATTTCAGAACAGCAGAGAATCTGTCCAGGGTCTCAGCTGTGCCTAGTTCTGTCTCCAGAGCCCAGGACAGGGCCATAACAAAATAGGTGCTCAACTAATACTTGTGAATGAATGAATGAACCATGAGCACATTTCTGTCAATAGATGCTCTTCAATAACTGTGGTTATGGTGGCTGCACAATGGTCCAAGGTGTGGGTATATTAAAATACACCAAACCAGCACCCTATTGTGGGACATTTATATTGGTACCCTTTATTAAGTGCCTAAGAAGAACATGTTTTTGTCCCCATGGACTGTCTTTCTCTTGTAGTGAGTGTATTAGCTCCAAGGGAGCAAGGACCTTCCCTGCCCTGTGTATCACTGTTCCCAGCACCAAGCACAGAGCTTGGCACAGGTGCCATCAAAGGCGTTTTATAAATCAAGTGCAAAGGCTTTCCTTTCCCCAAGATCCCTTTGTTTCTTCCTACAGTGGGTTTCACAGTTTGAAAGTGTCTATCTGCTGAGCGTTCATGGTGTACTAACTGCTTTGCTGTTGCAAGAAGTTAATTCTGGCTGCAGTGCTGCCATCTGGGCAGCTCTGGGCCCCACAGGAGAATGAGCAACGCTGTGTGCAGCTGATATCATTTCAGATCACTGCAAAGGAATGTGGCGTGCCCAGAAGCCCGAGTGACCCGGCTGGGAGTAGCTCCACCATCTCCATTAGACTCAGAAATTGCAAAAAATGCTCAAGAATCTACAGAACAATCTCAACCAACCCTGCAGCCCAGGACTGGTACATCCTTAGCTGGAAGTTCAGGATCAAAGCTGGTTCCTTCCGGAGAATCTGTCCTCCATCCCTCCCCTCGCTACTGGGAGGCATTGGCCATCCTTGGTGTTCCCAGACTGGTAGCACCTTCGTTCCCATCTCTGCCTCCCTTGACACATGGCATGTCCCTCTGTGTCTCTATGTGTCTTTGCTTCCAAACTCCCTTGCCTTAGGAGGGCCTGATCATTGGATTAGGGGCCATCCTAAGGATCACATCATAACTAGATCACATCTTCCAAAGTCCTATTTCTACACCAGGTCACATTCGCAGATTCTGGAGCACAGGATTTGGGAGGAGAATCTGGTGGCTGCAATAGCCAGTGTGTGCTTCCAGCTGAGATTCTAGAACCTCAGACCCTTGGGACAGAAGGGGCAGGTCCCAGCCTACAGCAGACAGGTTGGCTCCCCTGGCCACTGGTGAGATTCAGTCCACTGCCATAGACGCTGAAGAGTTTTGCTTGAAGGACACCCAGAGGTGGCACCCATGTTTTCCCATTTTATAGCCGAAAACACCGGATTCCAGGGAAGTTCTTTGCCTGAGTCCCGCAGTCAGTGAGCGGCAGAGTCGGGTCCAGTCAGCCCTTGGTTCTCTAGTGCCCTTTGTAATGCTGTTTGTCGTAAGCACTTCATCCTAAACAGGATGGTGGAAGGCAGGGAGCAGGGAGACACGGATTCCTCCCAAGTCTGCACCAGCCTCCCATCAAAGATGCCCCAAGTTTTAAAAAATAATCAAGTTATCATTTGATGTAGATGTGTTTGCAACCTCATGAAAAGTGAGAATGAAAGCACCTTAGAAAACTGCAAATTTCTTGTTACTGTCACCCAGGACCTAGGCTGACTTGTAGGCTGGATTTGTGGGTGTTACCACTTCCTTATGTGACTCCCCGACTCTCCTACAGGATTGTCCCCCAGACACCAGCCACGTGAACTCTGGAGTCTAACAGGATGGTGATCACGTCCCCTTCTGCCTGCCGAGTGCCTAGGGTGTGCCGAGTGCTCTCGCGAACTATCTCATCTTTCCTTCCAGCGGCCCTTGGAGGGAGGAACTTCTTTCCCTTCCAGAACATGGGGACACGGAGGCCGCGCTTGGCCCCCCAGGCGTGTCTCATGAGTTTTCCCTTCTGAGGGTCTCTAGGTGGGACAAGCACTCTCCAGTTATCAGTCTCTACCGCCCTGTTACTGTCAAAAGGAAGATCGTGGTTTCATCTTAAAATGGCTTTATTCAGATTGTCACAGAGTCCACCGTCCATCCAGTTGGGGTGTCAATAGATGCTCTTCAGTGCTGAACTGGGTACCGGCACCCCCCACCACGGTCAATTTTAGAACACTTCTGTCACCTCAGAGGGAACCCCCTGCTGTTAGCTGTCACCTTGCCCACCAGCCCTAAGTGACTGCTGATCTGCTTTGTATCTCTGTGAAGTTGCCTGTTCTAGATCTTCCATCTGAACGGAACTAGACAGCATGTGGCCCTTTCATTTAATGTAATGCTTTCTAGATCCGGCACCTTAGAGGATGTGTGGATACTTCACTGGGTGAATAAAGTCTCTTTGTATGAATATTCCACCTTCTGTGTCCACTTGTCCTGGGTGGGCACTGGGCAGATGATAGGTTCCTGATACTGTGTGTCAGTCCCTGTTCTAAGTGCTTCATCTCATTTAATCCTCACAACAACCTTAGGAGATAGGTGCTATGGTTACCCCTACTTTACCAATAAGGACACTGAAGCACAGAGAGGTTCTCTAGTTTGCCCAAGGTCACATAGCTAGTGAATATCGGCTTAGCTCCGGAGTTCGATTGTGACTCCCCGTTGGCAGGGACAACTCATCCACCCTTAAGTCCACTCCTTATCCCCAAGTGAAATCCAAAATGGCACAACCACCCCTGCAATCTGGCTCCTTCTTTGAGCTATCCAATCACCCCCTCAGTCAGGAACATTCTAGAAAAACCACTCCTGCTATCGAGACAAACATCTTTAGTCAACAAATGATGTTGGGTGTACAAAACCCTTTAAGGGGTATTATTTGATCCCTGTAAAGTCCTTCATTCTTTAGGACCTCACTAGCTCAATATTTGTGCTCTTTTCAAGAGCCTGTGTGGAGCTAGTGTGGGATCTGGTTAGTGAACTTTCCTTCATGAAAAGCAGAAATTCAGAGTATAAACAAGATTGTAGAAATCAGGCTTAAGCGAAGTGTTTCCAAGCCTCCTCAGAGATGGCAGAAACAGCAGGAGCAACTTGCGCTCCCAGGCACTGCGAGGACGGTCCCCCCCACTCACATCTAAGCTTCAAGCAGGTCCGTCCCCTCCCACCCCAGGCAACCTGGACAGTGAGCTGACCACCTATGCCTTCCTTGCAATGTGCTGTTTCAGACTCACCCTCTGGCTCGCAGGACCAGAGCCCTGGCTCACAGTGTCCCTTCCCCTGTGGACAGGCTTTATTCCTGCCAATCAGACATTCAGGGAGTGAGCCCCAAGTCCCCAGAGCCGCCCCAGGCTGAGGAGCAGTTACCGCCAGGCCCCAGACGGGGTCAGCAGGACAGGGGCTGCAGAGGGGAATCTGGACGTGAGACTCCCTCTTCCTTTCTCAGATCCCTGTTGTTCTTTCCATGGAGAGAGGCTGCCTGGCAGAAAAAGCAGCCGCAGCTAGACAAGCCCTCAATACCTTAAGCCTATTGAGCCTCGGTTGCCTTTGATCCTGGCATTTCCTGTGGTCAGGCCAGTGAGGAGTGGGGAGTGTCTGCTGACCCCAGAGTTTCCCTCGGTGAAAAAGTGCATTGCTTTCTAGACTCTTGGACCCTGGGCTGCAACATGTCATGGGCTCAAGCCGCCCCACCCCATCTTGGTTTGGGGTTAATTACTTTAAAATAACAAAGAGACCTTCAGTCTTCTGCCCTGGGAAAGATTTTACCAGGTCTGCGAGTAGCTTAGGTGCCTATCTACTGGGAAAGGGAGCAGAGACCCAGAGGTTCATGACCCACTGTGCCTGGCTTGGTCCCGCCTCACTGGAGTAGATACAAAAAAAAAAAAAAAAAATGGTGGGGGGGGGGGAGAAGGGAGGCTTGGAACCACTTCCTACCTGGTTTTGTAGCTGACTTCTCCCCAGGCTCCTGTTTCTCCCTCCTGTTTCAACCAAAAGGAACTGCTCCCAACTTTCAGCTCAGGTGCTAAGCTGTCCTATTGGTGGAGGCCACCTGGGGGGGGGGGGCTGTATTGAGAAGATGTTGAAGGATAGCTGAGATCAATTAGTAATGCCTGCTCTGGGCAAAGGATAGAGAGAAGGGGCACATTTACTTGCCATGTGTATTTATCTCGCATGATTTAAAAATTCCTCTTGGTTTTGCTGCTTTCTTTGAGCACCCATCCACCAGGAAGTAAGAACGGTGTTTGAGGGGATGGGCCATGTTACAGACCACCAAGTTTGGGGAGGCTAGCTGTCCTGGAGACCAGAAACAAGCCTAAAAGAGAGGCATTCTGTGGTCACCACTGAACTGACACCCACAGATCAGAAAGCGGACATGGTAATAATACACACCGTGAGCCCCGTTTAGGTGAGGAAGACAGGGAAAGCCAAATACCATCTAAAAAAAAAAAAAAGTGAAAAAAGCTGAGCACGGTGGTGCACGCCTGTGATCCCAGCAGTGTGGGAGGCTGAAGCAGAAAGATCACAAGTTCAAAGCCAGCCTTCGCAACTTAGTAAGGCCCTACGCAGCTCTGCAAGACCCTGTCTCTAAATAAAATATTTAGGGCTGGGGATGTGGCTCAAGCAGTAGCACGCTCACCTGGTTTGCATGCGGCCCGGGTTCCATCCTCAGCACCACGTACAAACAAAGATGTGTGTCCGCCGAAATATTTAAAAATTCTCTCTAAATAAATAAAATATTTAAAAAGAGGCTGGGGATGTGGCTCGATGGTTAAGCACCCTGGGTTCAATCCCTGGTACCAAAAAAAAAAAAAAAAGTGAAAGATTTTTGAGCAGAGGTATGCTGGGAAGGGAGCTGTCTTGTTGTCTGGATAGTGATGACGATAATATCACCCCCACTGATCCCCCAGTGAGGACATTGGAACCAAGCAGTGAGATAATTATACAAAGAGCTCAGGGCAGTGCCTGGCACCCAGTAATCACGCCTAATCCAAGCCACCCAGCCTTCTGGCATTATTCTCTGGGCTCGCTCAGTGGCGTTGAGCCTGAGGACATTAAATGTACTCTGAAGCCAGCCCTCCCATCGGCAGGGCGGGTGCCCGCTCTCTCACCACCCGGCCCCACGTCCCCCGGTTCCAATAACATGATTAGTCATTTTTCATTCCTAAGATATCTACCCATGGGTGGGAGCGTGTGTGTGTATGTGCCTTTCCGAGAAGAGGAAAAATCCATATTCTCTCTCTTCTGACCGAATTAATCAAATAAATCTTCTGTAAGGGGCTGCTAAATGAATCACAGATGGCGCTGCCCTTTTGCAGGTTGCAGAACGCACCCGTTACAGTTCTTTTAATTTATCAGAGGAAAAAAGATGCCCTCGTGCGCCCCTTCCCTCCTGCAATAATAATCAGAACCAGTCTATTTTCCAAGGGTCCGAGACTCATTTTCAAAAAAAATGTGTATCAATAGATGGAACAGCGGGAAGATTATTCTGCCAAGCTCCAGCCTCCAGCTCCGCAGAGGTGCCCTGGCTGGGGAGAGCGTTTATAAAACCACATTTAATAAAAGAGAGTGTTATATTAAGTATGTTTGCTAGTGTATTTAAGCATATGGTTTCCATATCAGGCAGAAAGATGGTAAACACATGCCTTACCTTCTTTCTAACCTTTCTGAGAGACGTTCTTGCTGGCGGGCGGCGGGAGGGGAGGATTTTTTGGTGGGTGTCACTGTGTTGTCGTGTTCTGCTTTTTACCATTCACGTGGAAAAGCACAGAGGAGTGTTCAGAAAACATGTGGAGACTCTGCTTTTTCGGCTTACGTAATTAGTCCCCAAACTTGACTCGTTTCCTTTCTGCAACGGTCCCAGCCTTCTCCCAGCACTACCTGGCCTTCTCCAAGGCATGAGCCGCTGGCCCACTTGAAAACTTGAATCAACTTGAACTGCAAAGAACGTCCGCTGCTGGATTTAAAGCATGAACCCCGCAGTAGGGCCAGAGCCCCGTGTTATTCAAAGTCTCTGCTCACCAGTAAGCCATCCAACTACTAGCTGGCCCTGAGATCCCCTTTTTGGCGCTGAGGCGGAATATTGTGGATTGTATCTGTTTCCTGTAGGTTAGAGGCAGTTGGCTGTGGCCCTGTAGTCATGGGGTCCCTGGGACAGCAGCTAGGAGAGACCTCCGCCGTAAAACAACCTAAACAACCCCCCAATTCTGAGACCATCCCGGGAGCCAAAAGGCAGAGCTAGGGAGGGGATTGAGGGGGCCTCTGCCCCTGGCCCACCCCCCCACCCCAACCCAGGCAGATTTGCCTGAGTGAGTTATAAATCTACTGGTACCATTTCTTTTTCGTCACTTGCCTAATCCTGTGCCCTTCGTTTCATGTGCTGTAATTATTAACATCTGCTTTCTGAGCCGGGCCGCATGGAGCCTGCAGAGGCTGTCCCGGGTCCAGAACAATGGTGACAGCTGTTTCATTTAGCTCAGGGCCGGCACTTCCTGTTCAGTCCACATCTGCCCTTCTGTGTCCAATTTCTGTTTCGGGGTTTTGTGTTTTGTTTTTCTATTTTTTTTCCCCTTCATCTGACCTTGCTATATGTTTAAGGGGAATTTCTAACTTAGCACTTGGGCTAGTATTCCTAACACATGCTTATTGGATTGACGATGGCCAGGCCGAGGTGGAGGAAAGCCAGGATTGACTCCCAGAGCTCGTGCTGCAGAGGGCGGGGGGGGCGGGGGGCAGAGAGGAGGGCTGCCTGGGACCCAGGTACCAGGCTTCAAGGCTTGAAGGTGGGGACTCTGGGACTCTTGGAACTCAGGCATAGGAAAAATGGCCTCAGCTTGTGTGTCTCCAGTGTGGGGACACGGGGGGAGCTGTGTGTCTGCGGGTGGCCACACACACACAGGGGCCCTTCTTTGGGCATCAGACAAGCTCGTCAGGTGGAGCAAAATTCAGAGGCCCAGCTTCACTGGCTCCAACAGAGTCACCAGCAGTGCCATCGATAAAAAGCCCTTCCCAGTCACCCTGGGAAGACAGAGGATTGGAAAAACCTAGGCCGTGACTAGGAGAGTAGAGGGTCCCGCCTTGGATGACCTGCCTGGACCCTTTAGCATACCTGGCTGTGTGTGTGCCTGTGTGACCCAAGAGGACGAAGGCTGCACCCACTGTCCTTCCACCCACCCCTCCTCACCTAGTTCCAGCTGGTCCGAGCTCAGGGTCCCCAGCTCCACTGGCATACCCACGTCCACTTATGACCTGAGACCCCAGAGCCCACACGAGTGCCAGGTTGGAGGCGACCGTCAGGCATTGCTGGGTGTTGATGACCAGATAGGGCCAAACCCAGTCTCCTCATGGATAAGAACTTGCAGGAAGGTAAAAGTCTCCCGTGTATGTGCAAACAGAGAGACGAAGTCAGGGGACACAGGCTCGGTGACTCAAGTGGGGACACGCAGAAGCCACGTCTGTGCCTGATGGAGGGGTGTCAGGACCGGCAGAGGCTGTGGAGCCCGCTCTGTCCTCCTCCTTGATTTTTCTTACAGATGAAGACGCTGGGCACCGGGAGGAGCTGGTCAGCAGCTGTGGCTTGGCCACGCTCGGGCCCCATTGTGGGAAGGTGCACTCGGGTGGACTGTGTGGGAAGAGCGAGGCAGGCCTGGGCCATCCCAGCAGTGGCTCTGGAACCTCAGGCCCCTCCTGGACCATGGCCCCTGCCCACCAGTGGGCAGCCCAACCCCAGCAGCTCCTAAGACAAGAGTGGGTGCTGTCCTGACGTGGGGCCCTAGGGGCCTGTCGGGTGGTCAAGGGCCCGTGTCTTCTTGAGGATGGGCAAGCAAAAGGGAGAGAAGCACCGAGGGGGGGTGTTCTGGCGTGGGCAGACCCCACCCAAGAAGACCTGCCATCTTCCAGCCTTACTTGTGCCCAGAGAGGCCCTGAGGCCTGACCCAGACACATGGAGGCCTCTTGGGAGTTCCCTAAGCTCTGGAATCCAAGGGGCAGGAGCCGTGGCCTCAGAGAGGCTGGAGGTCCTGGTGAGACTGGCCTGTGTCCCTCCACCTGCCGGAAGCCCTTCCTGGCTGGGCTCCCCGTCTGCCCCATTGTCCCTGCCCCCACGCGCAGGCCCTGCCCCCACCCCACCCCGCACTTCATTCTCTTTCTCACTCACTCCTTTTCTTCCTAAAGTTAATTGCAACTTTTTTCTCAGCGCTCTGATCTGGATAAGCCACATCTCATTAGAAAAAGATTTAGCCAGAGCCAAAGCAGGCTGGAGAAGGAATCCCTAATCAACAGAGAAAAGATTTGGGTGTAATTGCTCTCTCCCGCCACTCTCAGCCCCCCTTCTTCCAATCTTTTTCTGCTCATTAATCTGAAAAGAAAGTCGCAGCCTAGTGTTTTAGTGTTCAAGTATCTGCTGCTGCAGAAAGCAAACCCACGCGCTGGGGGCTGGGGGCTGCGTGGGGAGCTGGGCTGGGGGGCGGCAGGAAATATCTTGGTTGCTGGGGGCTAGGTATGAAGCACTTGGTTGGGGGAGTAAAGCTCTTTGGGGTGTGTATAGTGGTGACGTGCTTTGTTTATTGGTGTGTGTGTGTCCCTGTATTGGTGCATGGATGGAATGCTTTGATTACTGGGGGTGTGTGAAGCGCTTTGGTTGATGGGCGTGTGAAGACAGGCTTGGTTGTTGGAGTGTGTGTGTAGTTGTAGGTGCAAAGTGCTTTGGGGAACTGGGACGTGGGTGGGTAAAGTGGAGGTAGACCTTCTGCTGCTGATATGTAGGTGTGGAGTGGTTTGTTTGAGGGGTGCATGTGTAGCTGACATTGCACATGCGTGTGAGCATGTGACATGCTTCCTTTGTTGAGTGCATGCCTGTTACATGAACATGCGTGGATGATCCCAGGCATGTTGGACACACATGTGTGAGTGGCCCCATGTACGTTACATGTACACATATGAATGGACCCTTTGATATTTTCTTTTTGCCTAATTTATATCCTGACAGAAGCGCAAAGGGTGAAACACAGAAAATGAACTTAGGATCAGACAAGCCTTCTCTCCCACTAGGGACCTGGATCTTCAAACACTCCACAGGGGAATGCACTATGTTTTCATGAGCTGCCTTCAGAATTCAGACATTTTCCACAGCAACCATTTGTGATAGGTGTGAGGGGGTTAATGCTTACTTTTAACTAAAAAGTTATAATACACATCCATAGTAAAACAGGAATATGAGGAACTGGATAATGGGAAGTCAACTCTCTGGCACCCTGTCCCCAGATCCCTACCCCAGTCACCTCTTACAAAATACAGTGCCTTTTCTACCTTTCCAAATACAAGCCACACATAGGGCACCATGTTGGTCCATATTACATACTAGCTGCACTTCCTTTTTTAACTTAACGATGCATTTCAGATTGTTCTCTATCAGCATAGATTTACATTAATGTTGTGCTTTTAACTCATAAAATGTGTTAATTGAAAAAAATAATGGGAAGCCTCTATCCTGGACAAGCTGAAGGGCTGGGGAACCAGCTCACTCCCCAGTAAAATATAATAATAGTAGCCTGGCATGATGCTAAGCCTCACATTATTGCCTCATTTAATGCTCAGAAACCCCAGCAAGGAGTCCCAGATGAGGACCCAGGCTAAGAGAGGTAATTGCTGGATTCACACAATGAGTGGAAGAGTCAGGATTTGAACCCAGGCAGTCTGAATGCAGACTTTGGGCCCCAGCCACTGCCTTTCAGAAAAAAAGGAGGTACATCTGGAAGCTGGGGGTGAAGGGAGAGTGATGGGTGCCTGTCATCCCCAGGTGTGCTGGAAAGCCCTGTGTGTGAGCTGGCCCGTCTGCGCTTCCCACTAGGTCCCAGTCTAGGCTTACAGGGGCCCTCCTTGTCCTGTCTGTCCTCTGTGGCTCCAGAACCACTGGCCTGACCTTGACCCTCTCTAGGAGGCCCAGGAACTACTGCCATCAGGAGAACCCGGGCAACACTGCCTCCCACACCCACCCCAACCCCTGGAGGCTGAAGCCTGGCTTGGGCCTTTTGACGTTTCTCTGAGCGCAGCCCATGCACAATCGCAGGCCTTCCACGTGATAATTACCAAATGTCAGTAATGGCCACAGAGGTGGGGCGCTCTTGTAATGAGGGTGTTTCTGTTCAGGCCACAGAGTTGAGTGGGGTGGACTGAGGGGAGCTTCTAAGCTGGTTTAGTGCCCAGGTCTCATGGTGCCCAGAGCCCTGGCTCCAGGACCCCTGGGGCCAGCCCCCTCCTTGGGAAGGACTGTCTCTTCCAATTGTCCCATCACCTCACCCTCCTGGGCCTTCCCATCTCCCTGTATCACAATCTGTCCTGCTTGTTACAAAAACTCCTGCTGCAGGGAAACAGAGGACCAGATGAACTTCTGCAGGGAAGCCACAAGTCCCGTCGGTGACACTGGGGGAGAGGAATTTGGGCAGGGACAGTTTCCAAAGGTACCTGTGGAGGTCAGAGAAGGACCTAGGACAGGACTGTCCAATACAGTAGCCACTAGCCATGCGTGGCTCTGGAGCATTTGAAACGTGGCTGGTGCAAATCAGATGTGCTGTTGATGCAAAATACACACCAAATCATGAAGGCTTGATGTGAAATCAAAACATAAAGGCTCTCACTAACAACTGCCTATTGACCTGCTGATATTTTGAAGATATTGAGTTAAGTAAAATAGTTGTAAAACTTAAAGCCACTCACCTAGTGAGTGGTGCCAGGTGCTGCTCTTTTTATTTCTTTTTGATGTGGCCACTAGAAAATTTAAGATTACATAGGTGGCCTGCATTTGCAGCTCCCATTTGAGCTGGAATCCCTGGCCTAGAATCCAAGGCATCCTTAGGTGACTAGCATTATTTCCTTCTTCCCAATGAATGAACCAGCTTGCAGATTGACGGGCTTGACCAGGACACCAGCTAAGAGCCACAGAAGCAAATTCACCATATGAGAGGCCAGTGGATTTTTCCAGCTGGAAAGTCTACTGGTTGACAAAACTCCTAAAGTAAAAGATAAACTGTTGTTTTCACAAATCTTGCAGAAGAATCTAGTGCCAGCAAAGACTGATGCAAATATGGAAGGCAAAATAAACACCTGCGGTTTACCTTACAGCGCTAGTCGGGGATGTGAAGGCCCAGGATGCTTCTTTGTGCCTAGGCTTTGGGCTTCTCTTTGTGAACTGGAGCCAGTTCCCTTCCTCAGCTTCTTGTATGGTCACAGAGGGGGCTGGAATAGGTGCTCCCGACATTGACGGCACCTATGGTGCATCTATTCAGCAGATTCTTTCCTCCCAAGGGTTGAGGCTGAACTGCAAAGCAACTAGCTGGGTCCCTGGGTGAATGACAACCTATCTTATGTCACCTGCAAGATGAGGAGGAGAAGAATGTGGACTTAGAGAGTTGCCAGGAGAATGAGCCCAGCAATGCAGGTGACACACCCACCCTGTCCAAAGAAAGAGCTCTGTAAATTGTGGCTCTCGTAGTCATTGTAGTAGTAACAAGATGAGCAACTGGCTGGATTGTTTTGGGTTGGTAAATTCAGATTCTTTGTGTGTGTGTGTGTGTGTGTGTGTGTGTGTTGCTGAGGATTCAACCCAGGGCCTTGTGCATGCAAGGCAAGCACTCTACCTACTGAGCCCCCTAGACTCAGATTCTTGAGCAGTATCTGCCTTGGAACCTCACCCTAACTTGACACTCCAATGCTGACTTGGATCTAAGGTAGTTTCAGCTTGAACTTGGCTTTTGAAGGGCCTATGGTCAACTGCTACTCAGTTCCTGATTGAATGGGTAACAGAAGCACCTGGGAAGAGGTCACCTCTGCAGGCACCCAGAGGGAGACTTGAAGTTCCCGTGACAAGCACGGTGTGCTGGGGGTACGACCAGAATCACCACGCCCCAGTGGTGGGTTAGGGGCCGACTTTTCTTCCTTGGTAGTAGTGGGCAAGTGTCATTTTCCCATCATTAGGAGGAGTGACACAGATCCATGACCACAGTCCTTCTCCACCATGAGAAGAATGAGCTTGTTCCTTTTCAACAGCAGTTTCCATTTTTACCTCAGAATTTTGGGTAAACAGCCTCCTGTGCTAGCTAATGGCTTTATTGGCTCACCTCCTACATTCAGCCTCTTGGGCTCACAGAGGAGTCTGGGTTAGGAGAAAAGTCCGAAAGGATTCCGTCTCCCAGGTGGTTTTCTTACACTTCTTTGGGAAAACCTTGAGCTCCAGTCTGGTGTGCGTCGGCTGCCCTCTGCTGGGCAGTGCTGGCATGGCATGGTCTCCGCGCTGGCAGGCTAATTCTCCAGGGATGAAGAGGCTCATTGACTCAGCCACGGAAATACTGACGGAAGAGGAACAAGGTCATAGACCTGGGTGCTGGGGACTTATCACAAAGCAAAACAGATGCATATCCCTATTCTTCTGGGTAATATTCTTGCAGAGTGATAAGTGCATGGAAAAAATTAAAAAGTAGGATATGCAAAGGGATTGGAAGTACTGGGGGTGGGAAAGGTGAGTTGCAAATTTAAGTAGTTATCAGTTTTGAGAAATGACTTGAAGGAAGTGACGGGATTTGCGCCATGGAAGGAGAGTCACTGGCAGCAGAGAGGATGGAAGTGCCAAGCCCTGAGATTGGCGTGAGACTCCCTGCATCAGGGAGTCCCCAGGTCGCTGGTGGCTGGAGGGAGGGAGCCTGAGAGGAGGAGTCTGAGAGGTGACTGGAGAGAAGAGTGGGGTCTCGAAGGCCACGGGTAAGAACCTGGCTGCACTCGTCTGCTCTGGCCGCTGTAACAAATACCCCAGGCTGGGTGGCAGAAACTCAGGATTTATTTCTTCACCGTTCTAGAGCCTGGACGTCAAGATCAAGATCAGGGAGGTGCTGGCCAGCTGGGCTTCTGGGGACGGCTCTTCCTGGCCTGCAGACCACTTCCCCTCTCTCTGTGCATTTCCTCAGTGCGCACATCTAGCGGGGAAGGACCAACTGTGAGTCTGTAGCATTGGCTTTTGCTGCAGAGAAGGAAGAGAGAGACCCCAACGCCAAGACATCCAGAAAACTTGGACATCAAGAACACCGGCCCCTCCAGCAAGTCTCTTTATTCTGTGAAAATGTAAATAAGACGGGGGGAAACGAAGTCAAACCATCTGTGCCAGGTGATGTGCCAGTGTGGGTGTGAACTGGGTGCACTTCACACCATGACGGGTGTGATGCTGAGCAAATGCTCACCGAGGATCTGAGGCGTCATTCTGTGCCTAGCGTCGGCCCCACACAGCAACCTGCACCCCAAGCATCTGCCTGAGCACCCGCTTCCCAGAACCTGCTCGCCTCCCCCCAGAGCCCCACCTCTCCTGTCCCCACACCTCTGCCCAGGCCCAGGAGCCCCAGCCCATCCTCTGCTGTGCTCCCTCTTCCTCAGCCTCTCCTCCTGCTCCTCGCACTTCCACCATCCACTCTTCTGAGGACGGGAGCCAGGCCTCCACCTGGGCTCCCATGGAGGCAGCAGGGCTGGGGAGACCTTTACGGCCCTGCCTGCAACGAGGTGACCATCTGCTGGCTCAGTGGACACCTGACTAATACTGGCTGTAGTGCAGAGAGGTGAGAGCTTGGGAGGCCAGAGGTGTGGCTCCGACTCCCTGCCCTGCCACTTCCACCCCATCTCCCGGGTTCCACCTCCATGGGAAGGTCACTACCCAACTCCTGAGCAGTTGCGGTGAATAAAGAAATCAATCCATTATTCATGTCTTTGATATTTACTGAGCACCTACTATGTGCCATATGCCCACGTGTGCTGAAAGCATAATAAGTTATATTCCAGTTGGATGTAAGGTTGACTGGCATACAATGTTGAATTTTCAAAAACAGGTGTTCAGTCTTCTAAAGGACATATTCCATATGCTCCTGATTGTTAAAACTATGTGTAGGTCTACACTCACATTAAAAGAATGATTGTTAAGAGATAGATACTATATAATGCCATTTATGTTCTCTTAAAAGAGGCACATAATGACGTATAAATTACACCTAGCGTATATCTGAGTAGCAATACTATTAAAATCTGGAACAGAAAGATACACTCTAACCACTTCCTGCTAACACCCACCATGGAAGTAGACACTGACTATATCCACGACTTTCCATTTCTCTTTAAGAAATAAACAGAGACAAATATGGAAAATGATAACTTGCACTGACTTCTTCGGCCTGCCATTTCATTTTCTCAGTACACTTTGCTGGATTCAAATTATTCCTATTTTGTTGAGAACTTTTGCACCAAAGTTCATGAGAGATGGTGGGCAGTGGTTCTCTCGTACCATCCATAACTATTTTGGAATCAGGGTGACACTAGTTTCAAAAATGAGTTGGGAAATGTCCCTTCCTCTTCTATTTTCTGGAAAAAGGGGTGTAAAATTAGTATTAATTATTTAAACGTCTGCAAGAGTCCTCCAGTAAAGCTACCTTGGAATCCTATTACATTATGAACTCTGCCTCTGTAATGGTTACAGGGCTATTCAGGTAGTCTGCTTCATCTTGGTTGGATTTGTGTAATTTGCAGTGTTTGAGGAATCGGCCCATTTCTTTTAAGGTGTGTTGAATTTATGAGCATAGAGTTACTCAAAGTATCTGCTTATTATATTTTTAATGACAGCAGGATCTGTGGTGATATCCTTTGTGTAATTGCTGATACTGGTAGTTGCTGACACTCATTTTTAACTTTTGTCCATCTTCCTAGAGATTTATCAGCTCTTTCTGTTCCATCGTTTTTTTCCTATTATTTTCCCACTTTTGATTTCATTGATTCTGCTTCTATTTTGATTTCCCTTTTCTACTTGTCTTGACTGTAATTTTGTGCCTTTTTTCTCGTTTCCTGAAGTGAGAACTTTGACTATTGGTTAATTTCCTGTGCTCTAAGGTTAGCATTTTTAGTTGCACCTCAGAGTGCCAAGCATTTCTTATTTTCTTTGAGATTCTCTGACCTATGAAGTATTCAGTGATATGCTGTTGAACTTCGGGAGGGTTTGGAGATTTTCTTGTTGTCTTTCTGTCCACTGAATTTCAATAATCACCTCAAAATCTTTGAGGTTGTATCCCCGTGAGAACAGGACTATCCATTTCTTCTACTATTTATATCACTCAAACTGAGAACAGGGCAAAAGTAGATGATCAATAAGTAAAGATGGGTGAATGATTAAAATATTTAATTTAAAAATCAAAAAGGGGAGGGAGATATGAGAAAAATCAATGGTGATCATCACTAGGTGGAGCAACACAGTTTCTTCTTATCTTCTCCTCTTACATTTTATAGTTTTCAAATTCTCTGCAATGAGCATGCACTACTTTTACCATCAGGTAAAGGAATTATAAAAGTGAGGATTGCTCTTTCTGATGGTTCCCACGCCCTCCCTGCCAGGTTATATCAGAATTTGAACTAGTGAAAAAACTGAGGATGAGAAGCAGGGTCACCAAAGGATCCTCCAGGAGGTCCCAGAGCTAAATTGCCCCCAGGCTTCGGGTCAGGGGAGGATGCAGCTAGCCACTCAACTGGCATCCGCTTCTGTAATAGTTGCAGCAAACGCCTTATCATTGAGGTCCTGTGCACCCTGAACCCCAGGGTCCATTTCAGACTTTCTCTCCTCACTGTGGAGAGCCCCTTGAGATCCCATGAATTAGAGGAAACTTCTTTCTAAATCCACCCATCAAAATTACTTTGACACTTTGGGGAAGTAGTGTTGGCATTTACCTTCAGGGCTTAAAAGATAACCAAAAAGTAGGAGAGAACAGAGAAGAGATATTGGGTTTTTGTAGGGTTTTTTAATTGTTTGTTTTTTGTTATTCTTAATATAACCATCTTTTTCACCTTCAGCCGCAATCTCTTCCTGTTTTCATTAGGTAAACCCTTTGGGAAACTGATTGGATGAGCCAATTGGATGATTACCCCAGCTGGCCAGGGTCACCACCCAAACAGTTCCTAGGTGTGGACAATCTCTGAAGATGGGTGAAGACGCTTTTCTACTTTTGACAATAATGGTAAGAACTGGTTTTGAGGTTTTTGGGGGGGTTATTTGTCTGTTGGCTTTTTAAATTTTCATTCAATGGAGCAATGGCCTAGGTCTTCACATCTTTTCACTTTTCCCCCCTTTTGAGATAACGTGATTTCATGCAAGGTCCAGGATTTCTTGGGGACCCAGTCTTGAGCAAGTTTATAACCCAGTACCTGGGGACATTGCAGGTACCATTGCTGGGTGTGCTCCACAAGTGGCAGAGAAGGGAGTGTCCTTAGATCTGAGCCAAAGGGATCAAGGTGGGTAAGCAGACCTATGTCAATCTATCCAAGACTTAACGAATAGCCAAGGATGTGAGAATCTGGAAAATGATAACCTGACTGGGGGGAGGGGTGAAGAATCCATTCTCTAGGGACAATTCAATTCCTATCAAACAAAACAGACTGTGAAAACCAGCCCAAAATAAAGCATTGTAATGTAAGCCAGTCTGTGCATTTAAAAAATCTTCTAATTTCTGTAATTCTTGAACACTTAACCTTTTGTTGCTATTGTTGAGAACAACTAAAATTGAGTATGTCAAAAAGACCATAGGTTAGTTTTAAATTTAATTTTTATTAACAATTGCTGTTAAATTAAATTCAAAAACATCACCCACTCCTTCATAGCTCCCAGTGGAGACCACCCTCACCCACTGTGGGGACTACTCACAAGATATTTCTGCTCTCTTTTCTGAGTATGCAAGGATTTTGCCTTCCTGCCTGTCAAAGGTGTGGCCATGAAGCTTTGGACCATGACAGAAACTTCAGGCCGGCATGCAATCTGCTCCATCTTCTCCATCTTCTTGTGCATGCAGGTATCTCGATGAAGCCGTCACAGGTCCCAAAGTGTTATGACCTGCAGACCCACAATGGTTGGCGCTGTGGACTGAATGTGGCTTGCCTCCTCCCAAGCTCTTGTGGAATTTGGAGGTCACTGGGGGTAGCGTTGGGAGGTGGGGCGTTTAAAGGGCGATCAGGTGAAGAGCGAGTCACTCCTTTCTCAAAGGAGAGGGTTAATTCTCAGGTGGAGGGAGTTATCCGGAAAGTGATAAGTGACTGGTTTCCTTGGCTTTTCTCTCATCCTCTTTTACCACGTAATTCCTTCTGGCCTCCCACCATGTTATAACTCAGCACACGAACGTGATACATGAAGCCAAGCCAGCTGCTACCATGTTCTTGGACTCCCAGCTTCCAAAATCATGGAGAAAAATAAAATTTTTTTCTTTTATAATTTACCAGTCTCATGTATTCTGTTATATCAACAGAAGACGGACTAAGACAGATGGGTACTGTGAACAGGAAAAAACATTTATTGTACAAAGCTACTGAGATCTAGTGGTAGTCACTGCAATATCACCTATCCTTGCTGATGCTCCCATGTGCACATGTGCATGTGTGTACGCATACACTTGCCTCTCTTGTCCAAAGGAGGCACCCAAGGCCAAGAAAGAATATAAGGTAGATGTGATCTCTGTCCCTGAAAAGCTTATGAGCTGCCTCAGCCAATGGGCTCTCTGGCAGTGTACAGTGATGTTGATGACAAGAAGTGGACAGTGCAAGAGTAAAATGACCAGCTGTCTACACGGCTGCACGGATTGAATCCGATGGGGCCAGGATGGATGGATGGAAGGGCAGCCTGGGGGCCAGGTGGCTCCTCTTGGCCCCTCCTGATCCATTCTTGACCTTCTCCATCCTGCCCTCTGCCCTGGGCATGCCACATCCCAGGCTCCTTCCCCCCTGCCTCTCGGGTGAGTCCAGTCACTGGGAACTTTGGTATCAGATAGCAGGGAAGGGGGAAGGTGAGGCTCGGATCACTTCCCTGTCTCCCTCCTGGCAGGGTCATCTCAGGCCAGCTGCACCCCTGGGCTGAAGGTTCCTCTGAGGCCCCTGCTCTCCTTGATCATCTTCTACCTGATCCAGAAAGTGCGCGCCCTGTCAGCAGCCCTCAGGTCCAGGGTGGAAAGAGCCTCACGGTAAGTTACTGACCCCAGGACCCTGTAGCATGCCCTTCAGTTTCCCAGGACCTCACCCACACCCTTGTAAATGGTCCTAATATAAAAGTGCCCTCTTGTTTAGTCCTAACTAGTGGACCTCGATGGGGACATGACATAGAAAGAGTGATCTCGCTGTAATGACAGGGTCAGCTGGTAAAAGGGACAGGAAGGTTTAAAACAACAACATTCTTCATTAAGAAATGAAGACTCAATGGCCTTGCTTCTCCCTACCTTCTCTAAAATCAAAGGAGCACTGGCGGCCAAGGGCTGCACCTCTGACGAGTGAGGGGCCCTGGGGAGCACAGGTCTCCCAAAGCCCTTTTCCAGTGCCGGGGCCAGGAGTCAGCCGTGGGTCAGGTCAATGCCAAGCCAAGGGCTTTCCCCACCCCCTTTCTCTGGCAAAGTTGACACCAGAAAACTAGACTCTCTGTTCAACTTGAACCCCGGGCAGAGGCTTAATCTCTAGTTGCTGGAGGAAAATTCTGACCTTCCTTTTGAGCTCCCACACCTAGCATGGGGCTGTGCAGGAAGAAGGCAGCTTCTCCTTGCTCCCTTCCCACCCACCACGAGTTCTTTTTTGGACCTGTGAAAGATGCACTGGATTCCTTCATTGCTTGGCTGGTTTTCCATGTGGGAAGCCAAAGGGGCCTTCCCAGTGAGCTGGATCTGGGCACGTTCTAGGCCACACTGTCTCCTGACACCCCACGGGGTCCCCGCTCCTTACCTGCATCCCACTCTGGGACGGTGTGCTGGGAACAGGCTGGCACCTGGAGCTCCAGCATTTCCCCGAAGCGGCTGGAGGAGCAGGCGGCAGATTACAAAGTTGGGACCGGATGGGGGAGGGCGGGGCGGGCATGCCAGGGCGTCAAGTTAGAGGAAGCGCAGGCGGCAATTGGGAAGATTTAGGAGTTCTCTGGCTGTCATCAGGTTTTAGTGTATTGCCATTGTCATTGCTTGTAGTTTTTCCAAAGCAGGTAAGAGGGGGAAGAACCAAGGCAGGGAGTGCCCAGGTGCCATCTCTGCACAGCTGGGCGGAAGGCGAGGTGCAGAGGAAGGCTGGGGAGGCCGTTAGCTCCTCAGGCATCACAAGGTGCATGCCAGGGCCTGGGCTGGTCCCACAGAGGGACAGTAAAACTGTCTGCAGTATAACTTGCCTTGACGATGATTCCCGTGGAATTTAAAATCAGTAGAGACCAATCAGTCAGCAGACAGCAGAGAAGTGTTTCATTATCATCATGAGGAAAACCAGGCTGTTGACCAGCGTAACAGTTTGGTTGTTGACAGGTGAAAGAGTTTGAAAAGAGGGGAGGGGAGAGGGGAGACAAGAAGCAAAAAGCCAGGGCCCGCGCCTACCCAGGGCTGCCTTGTCTGGGTGGATCTGTTACGTGGACGCACCTTCTGGAGGGGGAAGAAGGAACAGTTCTCAAATGCTGGAGTTTCTCTTAGCAATGACCAAACTCTAGGTCCCCATGGCGCCTCCTCCAGAGCAGCAGCCTCACAGCTTACTAGGCACATGGCTACCCTGGACCTGCTTGGAAGGTAGGCTGGGATTCCATGGATCTGGCCCTGTCTTCTGTATTTTGAACAAGCCCCTTGCTCAGGTTGATTTTGCTGGTCCCTGGAACACACTTGGAATCAGAGGATGCCAACCATGCTCAGGGACACTGCCCTCCAAACTAATGAAGAAGGAGCCCACGTGGCTCTTCAGAGAACTTGGTATCCAACTCCTGCCCTAACTGTCCACTCCAAGAGTGAACAAAGTACCAGTTAATCAGGGACAGGGACAGTTGTCCCCAGGGAAGGGTAGCTACTCTGTCCTGGGCCTCCCTGGCTGTCCCCTCGCTACACACACGATTGCACACACGATTGTGCAAATCACACAAACTCACACATCCACAGACATGCTTCTACTCACACACACACACACACATACACACACACACACACACACACACACACTTACATCTGACGACCACATTTTTGGGGGTGTGTTAATACTGTCTGTCAATCTAGTGAAACAAAGTCTTGGTCGCTCTCTGATCTTAGCTTTGTTTGTCTTAGAGATTAAATTTGAAGACAACTTTGTTTCCTAAATCCAGGTTCCAAAGGGGCCCTTCAATGTGGCCAGCGTTTATGTGCGTTTTTAGAGCCCCAGATGGCTCTACCTGGCCACTTCCCTTGACACCCAACACAGACAGGGAGAGTCTCAAATGGTTCCAAAAATTGATGATTGTTTTAAACAAAGATGCACTCTCCTCCAGGGTTGGGTCACTTTGCTTACCCTGTGCTGGGGGTAAGCTGCATGCACACAGGGAGAATGCCACGTGAAGACAAGGCAGAGATCAGGTGAAGCGTCCACAAGCCAAGAGATGCCTAATCCTGCCAGAACCCGGGAGAGAGGCGTGAAACAGATTCTCCCTCATGGGCAGCAGGAGGAGACAAGAACCTCAGAAGGAAGCAACCCTGCTGACCTTGATTTCAGGCTTCAGCCTCCAGAATAGTGGCATTACCATTTCTGTTGTTGAAATACTTACCTTGTGAATCTTTGTTACAGCAGCACTAGCAAACCGATACAGCATCGACAGACAGCAGGAATTTGTGTGGCTCCCAGAAAACAAACTTGCTGCCAGTTGAAATGAACAGAACCTGAGCACCCCCTACCCCTCCCATGGCTGTCACTTGCAAAGCTGTTAAACGTGATGCAGCTGACCAGGGTGGGGAGGTGAACTGCAGGGGGTACCCAGGCTGCCTACAAAACCAGCTTGTCCCCTGCCTGATTGCAGATGAGTGCCCTGGCCAGACAGAGAAGCAGAGGAGGAAAACTTGGCTGCATCCCTGCCTGCCTCCCTGGCCAGGGTGGTGCTCCCTGCCAGCTGGCCCAGCTCCCCACCACATACCTGGCCGGGAGTCAGTAGGAAAACAGTGTGTGTTTATAGGGCTTTGTACTGAAGGGCGTTAGATCAATGCAAAGCTAATAAATTAGAGATAAGTGGGATTTGTTGATTTGCTGGTGGTTAGAGCTGCAGGATCCAGTGTCGGCACAGGGTCCTTTCCATGGCTCTGGGCTGGCTGGAGTGTGAGTCCAAGAGGGGAAACGTCACCACTGTTGTAGGCTGAATTGTATCCCCATAAAAAAAAGAGGTTGAAGTCCTAGACTCTGAATGTGGAAATGGGGTCTTTGCAGAGGTAACCACGTAAGGGGGAGGTATCCTGGATTCAGTGGGCTCTCCCCCAAGGTCTTTAGACAAGGGAACTTTGGGCAGACACCCAAAGAGGAGGAAGCTGTTTGAAGACAGAGATGCACACACACAGGGAACGGTGTGAGACGGCGGAGGCAGAGATTGGGGCCACGCATCTATAAGCCAAGGGTGGTCAGTCAGTCCCCCACGGCCAGAGGCTGGAAGGGCAGGAGGTGTCCTCCCTAGGTCCCTCAGAGCAGACCCTGCCCGCACCTCGACTCCATTCTTCTGGTCTCCAGAACAGGGAGAGGACACATTTCTGTTGTCTGTTCACGTGGCTTGTGGCACTTTGGCAGCCCAGGAAACCCAGACGGGAGCCCTTCCTGCTGCTGCGGCCTCCGGGGCGCCTTCGTCAGGGCTGGGAAGAGGCTGCAGAGCCCAGGCCAGCCTCAGAGGGGCTTCAGCCTCAGCCTCCTCGCCCCACACTCCCCAGCAACCGGCTGAAGTTTCCCCCTTTGCACCCTGTCCCTGGAAGGGGGTGACGTTGGCGCCATCCAGATTCTGAGGAGTGGGGGTGAGAATGGTCTCCCTGTCCTTGCTGGTTCTGGTTCTTTATGAGATGGAGGGAAGGGAAGTGACAGAGCTGCGTGACCTGCCAAGGGCTGTGTGGTTTGGGACCAAAGTGCCTGGGGTGGGGCAGGGAGAAGCCCTCAATACTGACAGTGGGCTGGGAGTCGGGAGCAGGAGAGGCCTGGACTCCACTCCTAGGCAGTGGCCCTTCTGTGCCTTCATCGGCTAATTCCAATCTGGGAGGCATTTGCCCCTCGTCCCCATTAACAAACCCTTTTCCATCCGCCTAGTCCGTGCTGCTGCCCCCACTCTGCAAGGTCCCTCATTCCCCACGCCAGCCCTCTTCCCCCTTTCCCTCCATCACCACCGGCTTCTGCAGGCCAATGTCACATCTCCAAGTTCACGTTCCACTGGGTATTGTTGTGATTCTTTTGCTGAGACGGTGTCTCACCTGACTTTGAACTTACTGAGAATGGAAAACACGACCCATATCTACCTGCCAGCATGACCCCTCTCTACTGGCCAGCACCTCGCCAAGACCTTCTGATCCAGGGCAGCTACCCTAGGTTTACTGAAGGCTTTGCATTTGGTCTGGAAAATGAAGAGTGCTACCTGGTTCTGTCATTTTTGGATCATCAAAGACTGAGTTTACCTGAGTGTATTCTGCAGAACAATTCTGTAAAGCGCATCACATACATGTGCACACACACACACACACACACACACACACACACACACCCCAATTCTATAACTTAATGCATTTTGCAAACGCTCCATACTATACCCCCTTTTGCAGGTTAACAGTGCCTGTTGGTTCCCTAAAGACTATGGGATGCTTCCTAGTAAAGGAACCCTTTAACTTTATTTAGCCAAACAGTTCTCAAATTCATTTGCTCATATGCAGCAGAGAATGTTGTGACTTGCATTTTCCATTTTCCCCTCCTTCCTAAGACACACAATCCCCGGTATTATTAGCATGCCATATGGCTACTACACTTCCCAGCTTTCCCTGCAGCAGGGTGCAGCCTGCCATAATTTCTGGACAATGAAATACAGACAGAAGTAAATCATGTATGACTTCCAGGAAGGGGCCTTACAGAGAAGAGGTATGCCCTCCTCTTTTCCACACCTTCCTCCTCCTGTTTGAACTGTAGTTGTGATTGCAGGTGTTTGAGCAGCTATCTTGAATCATGAGTTAGTTTCTCATGGGTGATCTTGGATTAGATTTACCTCCAGATCTTGTTCACCTGAAAAAAAAATCTATCTTGTTTAAGCTACATGAGCTAGTGTTTTCTGTCCCATGCAGCCAAACATAATGCTAACCAATCTGCTACAGAGCCCCCTGAAAGGAAAGCAAGGAACTGGGAGACTGGCAAGTGAGAAATGAACGACGGAGACCAGGCAGAGATACACACCAGAGGTTATTGGTTAGAAGTGACAAACAAAGGCCATCTTTCCATAGACAGAGAGAGGCAAAACAGGCTTGGGGTTCGGTACTTTTATGGGGCAGGCTCAGGGATTCGAGCTGGGCGGGTCCTAATGCCAGCAGTGAAGGGTGGAGGTGGTAGGAGGGAGTGGGGAGCCTTTCTCAAGACGGCCTTGGGTGGGAAAGTGAATTTTTTCTTAAAATGGTGGCTGTCACTTAAGATGGCCGTCCAGATACTAAGCAAGGCCCTTACACCCCGTTTTTCACATCACCTATTCTCAGAAAGTTGGATCCAGAACATACCTCTTACAGCGAGCAAAGCCAGCGGGCAGGAACTAGCCGCAGAGTCCCGTCCTCCTAGGAACAGTGGGGCGGTTACACCCACCTGGAGGGAAGCCGGGGTCAGGGGGAGCCAAGAAAAGGCACCTGCAGCCCCTAGGGAGATGGGCCATCACAGCCCCAAGCCAACAGCTGAGCCCATCAGGGCTGCAGGACTGTGGCCTCCCTCCTCCCTCCCCCAGCTCACCTGGCTCCCTGCTGTTCCTACTCATCACTCTTTGGCCTCATTGGCTGCCTGTGGTCCTTCCGGTCTATCCTCCATGGGGCCACCATGCATGTCCCTCAGCCAGCGCTCTGCCCCCCCCTCCCTGCTGCCCCTTCTCACCTCAGCTCTCAGCCTGAACATCACCTGCTCACCCTGACCCCTGCGGCCGCAGCCCTGAGGCCCTCTTGTTTTGCCGCTGCAGCATGCCTCATCAGGACACTGACCACACAGTCAGGGTGTCCACTTCTCTGTCCACTTCTCCTAAACCCCACCACCGACAACTCCACGGGATGTGCTCAACCCTGGCACTCAGTAGGTGCTCAGCAAAGAGGAGAGCTGCCAGTAGGAGAATTCTAAGGTCTCAGGGCCCTTGGTGCCCTGAGCTGGGCGACTGTGTGCCCTGACTCGGAATTCCACGGAGCTCTTGCAACAGCACCAAGCAGAGGCCAGGACATCCAGGAGTGGGGCCAGGCACAGGTGTCATCACCCAGGTCCAGGGGACAGTGAGGAGGCCCTGTGCCCTGGCCTCACCAGCTCAGGCCACCTCTCCCAGTCCCCCTTGCTGTGGGAGAAGGTACAGGGAAGGTGGGGAGTGTGGACAGTGATCCAAGCAACAAAGGACACGCTGAGGAAAGCAGCGTACCCCTCCTGGTCCCCAGACCCCAGACAGCTTCTTCAGAGGCAGCCACTGTCCCTGCTGACCTGCTGACCTCCCAGAGATGCTTGCGTGCATCTCTAAGCACCTGTGTCCATAGGAGCTTAATCCAGATGTGCATGTTGTACATAGTATTCTTCACCTTGATCTTGCAGCTGTTCATTTGCTTTGCTTTTTAGCTGAATGCATATTAGAGCTCCAGCTACGTCAGCCAGAGAAGCTTCCCAGGAACTGGGAAGTTATGTCTGGCCAGCAAGGAAAGATGTTGCATCAGGGGCAGCTGGGAGGCCGCAGGTCACCCCAAGGCCAAGCGTCCCTTTCCTCAGCTGTCAATTATGCATCTAATTTTAGCAAAGGCCTTCTAGGGGGCTGGATGGCCACCAGGCACGGAATGTGCGTTCTCTCCTTGACGCTCACAGGTCTTGCAAGGCAGGCACCATTACCGTGCCCATTTTACAGATGAGTAAACAGGTGCAAAGAGTGCAAGAGTCTTGTCTGAGGCCCATCAGCTTGTTCCTGGAAGGGCTGGGAGTTGAACCATGGGCATCCTGACTCTGAAAGCCTCCTGCTCTAACGGTTCAGGGCAGTGCAAGTTGCAGTAATGGAAGAACAGGACCTGGGCATCGTGGAGCATTCAGGGATGCCCAGCACAAGGTGGAAGAGAAGCAAATTCCTGGAGCAGGAACATCGTGTGCAAGGCACCTGGGTGTGGAGAGTCATTTGTTAATTCTGCAACCCAAGAGGCTTGTGAGGTGGTAGAGGAGATGCAGTGGTGAACAGAGACAGGAGCGCGGTTACAAAGAGCTTTGAACAGCAACCTAGAAAGTGGAATTTCTGGAGGCAACAGGGAGATGGTGAAGGTGTTAAGCAGGAATCGAAAAGATCTCAGGCCAGAAGTGAGCTCTGTTGTCCGTTCTCTGGGTGATGTGGGAGAAGAGCATAGGCGGGGTGAGCCAGGGCTCCTGGACACAGGGCACTCTGATGGGTCCAGTCGGGCCCCCGCCCAGAGCAAGGAGGCATGGCAAGAACGTGTTGGATTTATTAAAACAGCGCAGGCTCTCGCACTGTCTGTCTCACTCTATTCAGAAGCTCCGGAATTCCTCTCCGTACAGGCATTCCTCATCATACCCAGAAGAACGCACGTGTTTCCTGGGCTCCCCTGGGCTTTGCCAACCCCAGTACATTTTCGGACTGGCCCTGAAGCCCATCTTCCACCCAGAGTTTGAGGGACTCTGAGGGGCCCAGCTGCCTCTTCTCCCTCCATCTGGATTCCACAAAGAACCACCCGGAAATTGGTAGTGTTCTCCTCTTAGAAAACAAGCTTCAATTCTTTCTTTGGCTGAGTTTCTCACCATGACTGCTTTTCATTAGCTTTTCAAGGGAAAAACACATTTTCCCCAGTGGAAAGTGGCCACTCACTGCAGAGGCATTGTCCATTTAATATGTTTGTATGCGGAAGGCCCCAAGCCTGGGTCTGTGAGGCTCCAGCAGGGACCCTTGGGCAGTAGGTTCAGCTTAGGAAGCTTCCTGGCAGACACTGTCTAAAGAGACAGTGTCCAGTGGCCTCCTGTGAAACCTTCAGGGTTGGGGAAACCTGGGGACCTTTAGCCATCTGCTGTCCATTGCTACCCCCACGACTACCCAGCTTTTCTTCCAATCCAAGTCCTAGTTTACCTAGTGGAGAAGTCTCTCAAAGCCTCTCTTCCTAACCTCTCTTCCCCTGGTGCTTCAAAAAAAAAAAATGGGGTGAGTACTAAAGACAGAAAGGAATCCAGCTGGTTAAACTCTAATCCATGTCACTCTGTGGAATCAAAGAGGTCTTTACCTGGGCACAATCCTCCTTCAAGGGCCCAATTCTACAAGGACTGAGACCAAGATGGAGGATCTGTACTCCTCCAGTATTGATCAGAAGGTTCAGATACCTGTAAGAAGAAGAAGAAAAGCAAGAAGTAGAAAGGCAGGAAGTGGAGACCAAGAAGGAAAATGGAAGATAAACAGGAAGTGGAAATTGTCCCATGGGCGAGCCAATATGGCTGAACATTCCTTTGCCAAGTGGGTCTCCCTTGAGAAGGGATGAGGAGAATTGAAGCTGTGGGAAACCAGCCTCCATCTTAGAAACCCCACCCTCAACATTGGCTTTTCTTCCTTCCTTTTCTTTCTTTTTTTCTTCTTTTGTTTATTTGTTATTCAGAAGGTTTTATAGATAAGGATGGGTGAGATAAATCACTTACTGGCTTGAGCTAGGCCCTCCCTCCCACGCACCCCACACACACACTAATACCCTCCTGCACAGAAGATACTTCCGGCTGCGACACACAGAAAAGTACCAGCCATCCACAGAGCCCAGAATATTTCTCCCACAAGATAATGGCAGCTCCTCCTCAGATTGAGTCCAGATTCTTTTCATAAATATGGAATCAAATCACATAATAAATAAAGTTTTATATTGGTATAGAGAGTGAGTTCGTGGTTTTCCCCTGTCTCTTAGTCCCTCCCCTCTGAGAATTACTAGTTTGTTGTGCATCATTAATGATTGTGTTTTGTTGTTTTTTAATACTTATAAATACACATTCACTTACTGTCTTTTCCCCCCTGACAAAACTAGGTAGGCCACATGTTATCTCAAAACTTGCTTTACTAAAATATGACAATACATCCTTTCTATTGTTCTGGCTCATGAGACATGGATCTGACCCGACTTTTTTTTTGGGGGGATGGGGTACCAGGGATTGAACTCGGGAGCACCCGACCACTGAGCCACATCCCCAGCCCTATTTTGTATTTTATATAGAGACAGGGTCTCACTGAGTTGCATAGGGCCTCACTTTTGTTGTTTTGTAGTTGGACAGCATGCCTATATATTTTTTATTTTTATGTGGTGCTGAGAATCGAACCCAGTGCCTCATACAAGCGAGGCAAGCCCTCTGCCACTGAGCCCCAGCCCCAGCCTGTGCCTCACTATTTTGCTGAGGCTGGCTTTGAACTTGCGAACCCCTCACGACCCTCCTGTCTCAGCCTCCCAGAGCCACTGGGATTACAGCCATGTGTCACAGTGCTGGCCTGATCTTTTTTCTTCCTTCCTACCTACCTACTTTCTTTCTTTCTTTCTTTCTTTCTTTCTTTCTTTCTTTCTTTCTTTCTTTCTTTCTTTCTTTCTTTCTTTCCTTCTTTCTTTCTTTCTTTCTTTCTTTCTT
This sequence comes from Ictidomys tridecemlineatus, assembly GCF_052094955.1. Classification (NCBI taxonomy): domain Eukaryota; kingdom Metazoa; phylum Chordata; class Mammalia; order Rodentia; family Sciuridae; genus Ictidomys; species Ictidomys tridecemlineatus. The sequence goes on from NC_135477.1 coordinate 12,387,649, forward strand.
TCTTTCTTTCTTTCTTTCTTTCTTTCTTTCCTTCTTTCTTTCTTTTCTTTCTGTGCTGGGGATCAAACCCAGGGCCCTGTGCATGCGAGTCAAGCGCTCTACTACATTCCAGCCCCCTTTCTAACAGCTGTGTCCCCTCCCACTGGGTGGAGGTACCATGACTTAACTGCTCTGTCTCCTGTTAAAGGACATCTGGATTGTTTCAGGTTGGGTTTTGGATTTGTTTGAATGGTAGGGTTTGTTTGTTGTTTGTTTGAGGTTGGGGGCGGCTTTTTTGAGTTTTATTTTTGTTTATTGTTTTTTTGTTTTTGTTTTTGCTGTTCTGTAAATGACCCTGAGCACTCACTGTGGATTTCCTCCTGCTGGATGGGGGTTTATGTCCTAGGTCAGAGTCCTACAAGTGAGATTACTGCACCAGGGGCGACGGGGGCTTAAACGGTAGTAGGCGCTACTAGAGAGCAGCCCAGAAAGATCTTGTGATCTCACTCCTTCAGAATAAGTCCTCAGCTCTCAAACCAGAGGGTGACCATCAATCTCTCAGGGAAAGCCTTTTTTAAGTTTCACTTCATCTTTAGGTAAAACATGTGAAATTACTTTATAAACTCTAAAGCAGTTACAGCTCAGATATCAGTTGGTGGTGGCTTCCCCTTGAATTCTAAGTTAGAAGCTTCGATTCCCATTCTGCAGATTCCCTAAGTCAATGCCCCAACCAAGGTTTCTGGAAATTCCTCTTGGGAGAGGGAAGAGCTTGCAGTTTTAGGGTCACCTGTGACTCCTCATTCTAGATGAGCCTGAAATCATCTCATTGGGATCCACCTTCTAATCCCATGCATGCTAGTCTGTCCAGGTGGCACTAACCTGGACTTGGGACTGAGCCCTTTTCCATAACATGCATCTGTGTGCGTGTGCGCACGTGCACACACACACACACACACACACACTTACTTCTCTCACATCCAGTTATTCATAAATGTACAGACTACTGAAGCTTCAGGGAAATGGAAGGATTTACAGCTTAGGATCCATACAACTTAAAAGTCCAAGTTCAATAAACCTATTTCTCTAATTGCCCCCAAAGTTCTGGAAGCCCCGGCTGTAGCCTTCTGATTTCTACTTGGTTCATCTCTCTCTCTCCCAATCCCTGTCCGCTGTCTCAGAAGAACAGCAGCTAAAAATTACAATACAATCCTTCCTTTTTCTTACACACTGAAATTCAGTCCTGACCAGCCTCTGCTCCCTGAGTTTGCCGGCTCAGGACACAAAGTTCTTTCATGGAAGGGGATTCTCCCTTACCAGGGCAGACCCAAGGGTTGTAAGTAGCCAAAAGTTCTCCCTCCTTCCTACACCCAAAAGCTTCATCCACTTAAGCCATTCTCCATCCTTAGCTGAGTGTTCTTTAAAAATGCAGATCAGCTTTTATCATACCCAGACCCAACCCACTGTCTTCCCCAGTCATTAGAGTAGAATTCAAACCCTTCCCATGGCTTTCTGACCACCGCAGACCCCTTCCCACCTCTGGGACCTCACTTCCTACCATTCCTTCCCTTGATTTACGGCAGATGGTAGCCACAGGCATGTTAGTTCAACAGGGTAAATCTTGGACTTTTGTTCAATCATTAGGGGAAGAGAAATACAACCTCTTTCTTTCTCTGCTGTCACCCCCAGGACAAAGAAGCATGTGGCATCTTGTTAGTATGAGCAAAAGACAATAGAAAGGAACACAAAGCCGAGAGAATGAGAGAAATTGAGCCACATCCTGATGCCTTGCTGAATATCTGGATCAAACTGCACCTGAAGACTGTCCTATTCTGGACGTTTTCATTTACTTGAACCAATAAAATCTCTTTATCATTTAAGCCAAGAGGAGTATTTCCTGTTACTTGTGAGAAGCAGCCTCCTACATCACACAGATTGTTCACCTGTCCCATAAGCACTCCTGGGGGTCAGAATGCATCTAGGTCCTTGGTTATCATCATCTGTCCAGATACTTCTCTGGCTTCACACTGGACAGAGGGAACTCTAGTGTCTGGCCCCCTTCCCAGGCACATGCTCTCAGCTCCTCAAACCTGACTTAAGGGTCTGATGCATCCCTCTGCCTCACCTCTCCCTGCTCAAAATGTACACAGGGACTTGACCAGGGCAGGGAGGCCTACAGCTAAAGCCCATGTTTCCCTTCTTGGCCCCTGCCCAGCCCTTGCTGGGCACACTGGGTCTCCTCTCTGAGGAGCAGGGCACAGGCTCAGGGATCAGTCTTCCAGATCTGGTTTCACCTTGCCCTTGGCTTTCAAAATCTAACATCAAAAATGTAACTCTTGTTCTCTGCATTGCAGGGTGATGTTCCTCCTTGGAGGTGACGGTCCCACTGTCCCAAATGGGGGAGGGCGACAGGACAATAGGAAATCAGGAGCACCCACGTCAACTCCGAGTCTGCTGGCCCAGCTGCCCTCACAGGCAGCCGATTTCTTGGGTGGATACTGTGATAAGCTCTTCGACTGGAGGGGGGGGCAGGGAGACCCCCAAGGGCATGCTCGAGGAAGCAGGGGTGGTTTCCAGCTAAGCCCTTAGCTCACTTGGGAGGGGAGTGAGAGTCAAGAGTGAAAGCAGGATTGCTCAGAATAATCTAGAAGGTTTTGCAGACCATAGAGTAAAAGAGAAAGGAGAGGAAGGGAAGAGGAACTTTGAGGAAAGAAAAAAGAGGTTTCAAGGGGACTTTCCTAGCATTTTGCTGAATCCTAACATCCTTCACCCAGGACATGGCAGTGGCTTCCTCCCTGGTCCCTCACTGTGACCCCCAGCAAGGCATTGTCCACTCCAGTGAAGGACTGAAGGGGTGACCTTCCTGAAATGCAAATCTGACGGTCTTCTCTCTGTCTGAAGCTTCCCATGGCTCCCCATGGCCCTCTGCAAGAAGTCACAAAGCCACAGGACCCTTCACAATGTGGCGCCTCAGTGCTTCCCACCTTTGACTCCACACTTGGCAAGCTGAGTTCCTGCCACCTGCTCCTGTCCCCAGCCCCTCCCTGTGCCATTCTCTTCCTCTCCCAGGCTTTCTCGACACCACCCACCAACATCCCTTCCTTCTCCTCCATCGTAGTTATTTATTTATTTATTTTTTTAAATCTTCACAACCCCCAGAAAGGAGTAAGTCCTCATTTGACAGAGGAGGAATCTAAGGCATTTCAGTCTCTTGCTGAGGTCACGTTCCTAGACAGAGGACAGACTGGTGGTTGCCAGGGCCTGGAGGTGGGGGGCAACAGGGAGTTAGGGTTTAAGGGGCACAGAGATTTAGTTTTGCCAGATGAAAGGCGCTCTGGAGACACAACAGTGAGCAAAAATCACACAATGAAAATTAGAGCATTCATGAGAAAGAAGGTGTTAAGGCCACAAGGAAAACCTCTTTCGATTCTGCACTAATAAAAACAGTAATGCAGTTCTACTTGCATTAAACAGTTAAGACATACATCAATCTTTAAGTAAATACAGCACCTCTCCTTGAAGAGAAGAAAGATCTAAAACAAGGGCTAAGTTTTTGATCTCAAGATTTTTTTTTTTTTTTGACATTCTTTAAACCACAATTAAAACCCTCCCCCAAATCTGGGATTGCATGGTTTGTATCTATTGACATTTTTCACATTCAATATTAAAACTAGGAAATGTTTGGCAAACAAGAACCGCCCAGAGCCCCTCCATCGCCTGCCAGAGGGGAAACATCAGCCACGTGGCTTATAGCCTCTGGAAAACTGTGCCACTCACTCGAGAAGGAATGAAAGGGAAAAGGGAAACAGCTCTCACTTTATGGATCTCCTGGAATCTCCCGAGATCTCCCGCGCACCCCAGAACACACTGGGAACAGCCCATCTGTTGGGGCCTAGAGGGGCCGGACAGCGGGGAGGAGGGGAAGGGGAGAAGATAGCATCCTAATGGGACGCGCCCTGGGGACCCACAGGAAGGCCAATGGCTGCAGAGAGAAGAAGACCCAAGAAGCTGGCTGTGCCTACCCAGCCCACGCCCAGGGTCTACCGCAATTTGACAACTAGGCCCAAAGCTGCCCACGCTCCACCACTCCAAGGATTCCAGCTTCTGGACCTCCTCCAGGACCCTGGACAGTAGCAAGTCTTTCTAGATTATTCCTGAATTTGGAGCAGGAAAAAGCGATTGTTTTGCTATCTGCCAAGGCTGGGAAATCGCAGCCCGCCCCAGGATGCTTCCGCAGATCCTACACGAGCGCAGCCAGTTTTTAATAAGGCTTATTTAAAAACAAAAAACAAATCGGCTTATTTTCAGTGGGAAATGAGTTGTGTTCGGCCCTAATCCCCGCGGTCAGTCAGCGCTCGGCCAGAACGCCAGCCGTCCAGGGTCCCCGCAGACCGCGGCGGCGAAGGTGACGCCCCCTTCCTAATGACAGAAGCAGAAATCCAGTAATGCATTCAGCGCAGTGAAAACTTAATCCCAAATATGATTTTTACTCATATGAGGAAAGTCAACCCACAGAAGATTCAATTGGACAAACACTGTCTCCAAATAGAGGTCATTCATTTACTTAAGGGTGACTTTGCTTTGTCACAGGACCTTCCCACCAAGACCAGGTCAGGATTCTTAGTGGGTTCTAGTCATCAGATTTGCTGTCCGTCCTGCACGAACAGCAGGAAGCCCGAGGGAGCAGGGACTGGCAGGGTGCTCCCACCAATGCCTCAGAAAACAGGCATTTATAGGTGAGGCAGGTCGTGGGCACAGGGGCACAAAGGACAGGCCCCTTTGGAAGCCGCAGGACACTGGAGGAGCCTTGTATGCAGGAGTCCTGGGCCTCTAGGAGAAGCCGTGAGAAGGTTCACACAGTTTGGGAGGGAAAGAAGTCCCACTATCTGCAGGAAGAGTGGGCAAACTGGAGAACCAGGAGAGTCATTGTCTCAGTTTAAGACAAAACGCAAGAACAAACCGGTGTCCCAGCTTGAAGGCTGTCGGGCAGGAGTCCCCCCTTACATAGGGAAGGCCTTTGTACTACGGAGGCCTTCCACTGATGGGGCAAAACCCACCCACATAGGGGTGGGCAATCTTCTTAGCTCAGTGTTCCAGTTCAAATGTTAATCTCCTGTAGCACACAGAATAATGTGACTCAGTCAGTATTTGGGCACCCCACAGCCCAGTAAAGTGACAAAATGAAGCAATACAGGCATCTGAAGAAAACGGAAGGCAAAGTTCCACTCCAAATCTGGAGGGAAAGAGTTGGGCCCATTTGAAACCAGGGAGAGCTAAAAACTGGGTGCCCCACTTAGGCTGGGGTTGGTGTCCAGGGCATGGGGCCTTCCTCTGTGAGTTCTTTCTGGGGACAATGACTTGAAAATAAGTCTCTCTTGAATTTTGCAGGGCCTTGACCACTGGCAGGCCCTATGTGGCAATAATGTCACTCCGAGTCCTGAAACCAAACCTTGCCTGCCTCCATCTGTGGGGCCTCTCCAAAACAGGCCGGGAATTCTGTCATGGAGTTGCCACCATCAACTCCACTTCTGTGGCTTTCCTGATCAAGGTTGAGTCTCTCAACAACCAATAGGAGTTTTGTCCAGGAAAGAAAGCAAGGAAGGGGAATTCAGAAAGCGGCTCCAGGCCGCGTACCAGGCAACCTGTGCAGGGATCACCTCCGCCAGCTGATGGCACCACCCATGGGTCACAGGGCCTCCTCTAGCCCATCACAGTAAATGAGGATATCACAACCCACACAGCCGAGGGCCTCTGAAAAGCACTGATTCCATCCCGTGCTGCCTCCCCAACCCAGCAGACCCAGCAGAGCAGTGTTGCAGTTCAAGCTCTAAAATCAGGAGCTTTCCCATCCTGATTCATTTGATGCATTAATGACAGTTACTGGGAGCAGCCGCAGGATGGTGACCCTCTTCCTTCCCATTTTACAAACAAAAAAAGTGAAGCGTGTGGAAGTAAGCCACATTGCCCAGGTGAGCAGCGACTCTGCGGTAGGGTAGACCCAGGACCCAAGCAGCTCTTCTGGGATTGACCACTCCACTACCCCGCCTCCTGCCAAGAGCAGATTCCTTACGTGGGGTCCCCCAGGCTTGGCCTACACACTGGGCACCCAGGGAGCTGGCCTGAGTGGGGGGAAAAGAAGACACCCAGGTCTAAAAAAGAGCCTCGCAGCCTCCAGCCTGGGCCTCCTTGGCCCCCGCCTTCCTCCTGCCTTGGGCACGGGGTTTTCTGGGAAGGGATGCAGAGAAGGGAAAGCAGGTGGTCACCTATAGTGGAGGCCATGAGGCGGGGCAGAGGTGCCCTCCTTGCAGGAGGGTGGGAGGCTGCCTCCAGCCGTGGTCCTTTAGCCTCCTGTGCCCCTCTGGGCTCTTCCATGCGTAAATCCCCTGATGACAGGGGCTCTGTCTCCTCCCACCCTGCAGCAGACAGCCCATCACCCCAGCAGACCCCAGCCAAACTGCCCTCTCAAGCCGGCCTTGGGCTTTCCTTGCACCCTGAGGGAACGGGCTGAGTCGGCCTTCCAGTCCAGAACGAGCCGTGCATTTCAATTCCAGATTTAATTCCATGTGGATTGAATCTGGGGCCATCGAGAGACAGATGAGCAGCCCTGACACTCAGCCACTAACTAGTCTTCAGAAAAGGCCAAGTAAATCGCACCCACGGGAGCCAGCCCTGGTGGAACCCTCCGCGGGGCTCAGGTGGGGCTTTCAGGCCAGGGCCCCTCTGGGCCGCTTCACCATCTTTGGGGGAACACGTTGCCCAGCGCTCGGCAATGAGATGGGGAGGCAGCAAGGGATGAAGAACACCGACGACACCAATGAGACCCTTGGCCATGGCTTCTTGGCCTGTGGGGTCATGGAGTCACGTGCTTCCTGGTTTTTCTTCTCATGGTCTTGGTGGGCCCCGGCATACACACACCAGGACAGCAAAGGACAGGCTTGTGTCAGTCAGGATCTCCAGAGAGACAGAACTGATATTTACATGGGGGGGGGTGTGTGACTCCTAATTATGGAGGACAAGAAGCCCCAGTCTGCAGGCAGCAGACTGGAGCCAGAAGATCCAGCAGCCCCGAGTCTGAAAGCCTTGAGACCCAGCAGAGCCAGGGTTGCAGTTCAAGTCTGAAGACAGAAAAACAAACAAAGAAAAATCATGTCCCAAGTGCAGGCGAGAAAGCAGGTGGAGTGTCTCTCACTCTCAGGAAGGACAGCAGCCTGTGTAGTGTCCCCAGGCCTTCCAGGGAGTGGAGGAGGCCCCATCCACTCAGGGAGGACAATCTGCTTCCCCCGGCTGCTGGTTTATTTGTTAAGCTCGTGGAAACACCTGGTATAACATTAGAGCAAATATCTGGGCACCCCATGGCCCAGTCAATTTCACCCTTAAAATCAGCCATTACAGGGCTCAAGGTAGATAAAGAGGGGACACATAGCATAAAAATACCAAGTGCTACCCAAGGAAAGGCCCCCTTCAGGCCAGAAAAATGCCTGACTGTCCTGCAGGTGCCCCAGCCTGAGCGAGGCCAGGGCAGGTGCGATACACTAGGTGCAAGAAGCAGAAGAAGAGACGCCCTGGGGAGGGCTGCATGGGGGGAGGCCCAGACGAGGGCAGGGGACTGTGAACTTAGATCTGGGCTGTCACTAAGAGATTAATATTCACATAAGAAATTCAAAAAGCATTCTCTGCTCTTCTTTAAGTTAGTAAAATGACGTGAGCCAAGATTGCTTCTTGGAGACCAGCATCACAGCATAAACGATTCACCGAATCCATGTCACAGTACTAACTCTGTCATGGGGCTGTCCCTCCGCGGGACATACTGCCGAGGCCTCATGGGTGAATTTTTTTCATTCATTCTGCCTGCGCCAGCTGGGAGCTCCCTGTTGGAACCGTGTTTGGCTACAGAGATGCTTCACGCTCTTCCTCACAGCGATGGCCACTAGGTCCCTGGCACCTGGTGCTATGATGAAGACAAGGCTACCAGGCATCCTGGCCACAAGCCATGCCTGGAAAGACCCTGCCCACCACATGCTCCAGAGGCCTCTGGTGCAGTGGCCACCTGCCCTGCCATCCCTGGTGCCATCCCCACTAAAGCCAGCTGCCCTGCTATGGTGGGCAGATATGGAACTGCCCCTTACCACCCCTGCCCACTCTGTGCCCCAGTCCTCTCTAGCTCCATTCTCAGCCCTGATGACCTTCTCCTCTGCTGGGGGCAATGTCATTGGGTGGTGGATGACTAGACTCTCACCATCTGGGATGAGAGGATTTCAATATCTGAATCACAATGAGGCCTTGGCAGTATGTCCCCACTGAGTGGAAAGACTGGGTCAGAGGGACCACAAGGAAAGGGGTGGAAATAGAGGAGTCTGACGCTGAGGGCTTTCCCACCTGCTGAGTGGGGCTGTCCCAGGAGCCCAGGAAAAACGTTCACTGAGGAGCTCTGGGCTGGAAAGAGAAGCTGCAAGTCCAGGTGTGCTTTGAACAGCTGGATGCCATTCTTAAGTGCCCAATGGCCAGAGTGGAGGGTGCAGCACTGAGCACGTATTCCAAGAGGAAGGGTGGGGGGTGGAGGGAGAGAATAGATAGATAATAGATAGAAAGATGATATATAGATACCTTGTCATACCAAGACACGTGGAAGGCTTTCCATGTCAGTTTCCTTTACATTGTTTTATTTAAAAAAAAAAAAAAAACCTGTTACCTCACTTGAGACTCATAAATTTTAGCGGCATTGAATGACCATTCATTGTCAAACAGGCACTGAACAGACATTGTACCAGCTCTGAGTAGTAGCTCACCTGAAAGACATGGGCTATGCCATGAAGCTTTTAAGCAAGGCTGGCATCAAAGAAATGCCCACAAATCAGTAAGTGATCAAACGTCACCATAAAATACAAAGGAAAGGCCAGGGGGTGCGGTGAGACACAATAACAGGGGTTCCTAAAATAGAGGACTTAAGGAACGCTTCCTTCTGGGATCTCAAGGTCACCCAGCCAGTAGGAACCCAAAGTCTTGCTCTCCCCACCATGCCCCAGCACCCAGTTACTAAGCAAACGGGAGCAAGGACTAATTGATTTCTCCTCCGTTGTTCAGTCTTCATAGCTTGGACATTCCTCAGCCACCAGAGCTTAAGTTTCCCACCCATGAGAAGATGGTGACGGAAAGTCTAAAAAATGTTGAGTGGTAGCAAGACGCCCTGAGACCCAGGTTCCATTCTCAAACCCAAGCACATGCTTACTGTAGGGAGTCAGGCCAGGGTCACAGCTGCCCATGTGAGAGCTGATTGAGCACTGCCCTGCCTGGTGGATTGCATTATTCACCCTGATCCTCCAGCATCCAGGGCCTGCCTATGGCAGAGTGCACCCCCATCCCTGTCATTGGATGTAGTCATGTGACTTATTCCAGCCACAGAGATGTTAGTCCCAAAATAAAATACAAAAGGACCAGGGTTGTGGCTTAGTAAGAGCCCCTGTGTTTAATCCCCAGTACCAAAAATAAACTCCCCCAGGCAGCTGAGCTCACTTTGCCTGGGCCCACTGTGAGATTCGTAGAATAGGCATGAGTCCGCCAGATGTGCAGCATGAAACACACTGGACCCAGCCATGCACGGCTACATCCGCTGGTCTCAGCCAACACTGAGAAATATTAGAAATAAGCACTCATTTGTGAATGCCACTAAGAGGTGAGGGCTGATTGTTACACAGCCATAGCTGACTGATACAGTTTTAAACCTCATGACTCTATGAGGTGAGCATTATTCCCTACCATTTTACAGTCGAAGAATTTGGAATTGAGGGTTATATATTGGCCGGTGTGGCAAAATTAGTAAGTGGCATAGTTGGGATTTAAATTTATGATTTGGGGCGGGGGTTAAATTTCAAAATGCAGAACCCTGCAATGACATACACTTGTGATGCAAATGGGGGCGTGACATAAGTGACCACTGACCTCTGGAGCCTGGAGCTGCCCAGAAGCACAGACTCCCCTGCTCATCCCGTAAACTTCTCAGGGGTGCCCCTCACCTGTCATGCATGCGGATTTTCAGTCCCATTTAAGAGCGTCACTGTGGATCTTACTGTATTATAATTACCTAGAGGTCAAGAGTAGTTTTTAGAATAAAACACCAGTATGTTGAAGAAGAAGGGGGAAAAGAGGAAATGAAGGAAATGGACCGCATTTGAGATATGAAAGTGCCCAGGAGGGAAAGAAGGAGAAAATGATTATTCTTTCCCTCAGGGCCCGAGTCCTCCAGCGGGAGGTCAGTGAAGAGGCTCTTGCATTTAATCAGGCAAATGACAGTGGCGACTTAGTGCAAGGTGAGGGTCAAGCGGGGACCTGGAGAAGCCCTCGCCGTGATGGAGCACTGAAGCCACAGGGCAAAGGAGCCGGGCGAGCTCAGCGCAGCTCCAGGCTGGAGCCAGCTCCCAGTTACCATCATGGCTGCCTGTCTTCTCCACCTGGTCATGGGGCCCTAAGTGAGCTGAACAAAGGGCCACCCAGCAGGAAGAAGGTTCCATGTCCTTGCAGCCTCAGGCAGCCAGGCTGGCCTCCCCCGAGGTGGGCTCCTCATTCCCAGGGCTCTGTGCACCCAGCTGGGCAGAGGGGCTTTGCCACTGCATCTGGGCCTCTGCAGCCGAGTACATGGATGAAGGACTCGGTGCTGGTCTCAGGGTCATGGCTAGAGATTCAGGAAGACCTGGGTTTCTAGGAGGCCGCATGGAGGTGGGAGCATCCGTAAGAACAGGAATCTGAGGTTGAACTGCGGTGGGCCGGCTTAGGCTTCCATCTCTGCTTACAACCTGAAAGCCAGAAGGGAGTCAGATCCACCTGTCAGAAGAGGTGCCATCCATCATGCTTCAGGTTCCTAAGGAAGGTCTAGGGGACGGGATCAGATAGCCCTGGCCTGTGTCAGGCTGTCTCAGGGGCAACTGTAGTGGAGACTTGAGCAAAACAAAGGACAACTGTATGGTCCACCAAACACAACCAGCCACAGCCCTGCTGCCTCCCATATGCCCGGACTTGGCCCTGGAGGCCAGTTCTGCTGAGGGCGGGGCCTGCCTTTCCCAGCTGAAGCATCTGGGTCTCGGCTTTGCTATGTGTTTTTTCTGGGCAGGCCAACTCAAGCAGTGACTAAGCATGGAGGTCATAAACTTGGTAATAAACCTGTCAGTGAGGCTGTGGGCCGGCCAGAAGGCAGACTCTGCTCTTCCTGCAGCTGGGCAGGACCTCTTGCTCCCAGCTCCTCGGGGGCACCCAGGCGGCCCTACCTGAAATGCGCTACAATTGACAGGGCTCCCAAGGTCCTTTCTGATAGGCCCAGAGCTGCCCTGCTCTGGATAGGGAGAATTACCAAGGTCAGCATGGCCAATGACCTGATCTCAGCCATTCTTGGAAGCCTTTCTGAACCTCTCGGCTAGGAACCCTGGGAGTTCCCGAAGTGGCTTTTCCCTCTGGGGATCTGCTTTCTGTGGATGGTTTTCACACAGTGGCCGTGGGACAGCCAGAATCTGGTTATCTCAGCTCAGCCATTGGCTTAGGCAGGAAGCCTCGATTTTTTTCAGCTATGAAATGGGAAAGATGACACTGGCCCTGCTGTCCCCACAGGAACGTGGCAGGCTCCGATGGAATACAGTGCTCAGAGGATTTACAAAAGTGCAAAGTGTCACATAACAGTGAAGACCAGCAAGGCTTGAGCTCAACTCAAAGAACTCTACCAAGTGCTGGCCTCAGGCCAGGCAGCGTCTGGGCACCGCAGACACAGAGACACAGAGTGGGAGAGACACTCTCCCGCCCTCTTGGAGCTCAGCGCTCTGCCGGCTGCTTGGAGGAGACAACAGCCAGTACCAACACCACAGTGACTAGAGCAGCCTCCCTCCCTGAGTGCTTCCTGTGACCCAGGCTTGCGCTAAGTACTTCATATACACTGAGTCCTTAAACAGCTCGGCCAGGTGGGCATGGCTATCCCAATTTTGCAGTTGAGGAAACCAAGACTCTGTGGGATGAAGTCATTTACCCGTAGGGTCAAGTAGGACATCTGATTTCAAAACCAACTGTTCTTCTCCACCCACACCTTGAGATGTTTTTATAATTTTTAAAATTTGTTTTTATCAGTTATACATGACATTAGAATGCACTTTGTTACACTATACATAATGGAGTATGATTTCTCATTCTTCTGGTTGTGCATGATACAGAATCCCACTGATCATAGAGTCATATATGTACATAGGATAATAATGTCTGATATTCATTCTACTATCCTTACTAACCCCCAAACCCCTCCCCTTTATTCACTCTGCTCTACTCAATCCAAAGTAGCTCTATTCTTTCCTAGCTCACCACCCCGCCATTATGAACTAGCATCCGCATATCAGAGAAAACATTTCGGCTTTTGGTTTTGGTGGATTGGCTTATTTCACTTAGCATGATATTCTCCAGCTTCATTCATTTTACTAGCAAATGCCATAATTTCATTTTGCTTTAAGACTGAGTAATATTCTATTGTGTATCTACCACATGTGTCTTTATCCATTCATCTGTTGAAGGACACCTAAGTTGGTGCCATAGTTTAGCTACTGTGAACTGAGCTGCTATAAATATGGATGAGGCTGTGTCCCTGTAATCTGAAATGTTTTTATGTTCCCCTTTACAGCCTTCAGCAGCAGAACTCAGAGCTCCATGCTTCACTGTATCTGTAGGTGAGGAGATGTGCGCATGTGTTGTCTCTGTCGTGTCCCTGGTCGTATCACGCCATCAGTCGTAGGTGGCAAGCCCTCCCTGGGCCTTCTCCCAGCTCTCCCCAGGCCGTGTGTAAAGTGGGACAAGGCATGACCCGCTCTGCCCTTCAGCTCATCTATGAAACAAAGGGCATGGGTGAGATGGTCCTGCAGGTCCTCCCTGCTCAAACTCCTGTGATAATAGTCAGCGAGGCCTGTGTCTCCACCTGGATGAGGAGCCAGGAGTTGCAGAACTGTTTCAGCTCAGCTGTGGGAACTTGGTAAAGTCAGTAATCTATCTGGCCGCTATTTCTCCATCTGTGAACTGGGAGCAAAATGTATTGGTCTTCCACTCCAGAGGCTTGGAGGAAGGATCAAACAAAACAGAGGCCCTGAAAGAGTTTTGAAACTGCTCTAATATCGTGGGTGGGTGTTACTACTCCTAATTATCACTGAGGGGGAAAGGAGGCCCCAGAAAGTGGCCAGAGGGGAGGGAGCAAGCCCACCTGGGGACCTTGGCATCCCCTAAGCCATGTGTGAGGAGGCTCAACTTCCCTCTGCCGAACGTCAGCACCTGTGGGCAGGTGTTTCTGTTGCCTGGTGAGATATTTTGATTACTCCATGGAGAACAGTCACAGGATGCTCCACCAGACCTTATGTGCAATGGTCTGAGGTCAAATAAAAGCAAATCCTAATCATTGAAACTTTGTTTTTTTAGTTAAAATAGGCCAAAAGAGTTTATGGGAGGTGTTGAGGTTAAGAACATGAGTCAGACACACAGGCTCCAATCCATCTCAGTTGTTACTAGTCAATGTGACCTTGGACATCAAACCTTTCTGGCCTCAGTGTACCCATGTGAAAAGCAAGGGTAAAGCCACTGATCTCAGAGGGTCCCATGGGCACTTAATGAGGTTGTGCTTCTGCCGGTCAACGGGAGCTCTGGGGTGAGGGTGGACAGCAGGCCAGACTCAGAGCAGGGGCCGTGGGGATGTAGGAGGTGGGCCAGGCAGCCTCGGGGCAGCGAGAAGGGCAGGCCCCAGATGCAGGGCTGGCTTGGGAGATGTAGGGTGGATGGGCAAAAAGGATGGGAGTCTCTCTGGTTCCAGGAGAACCTTCAGGCCACCAAGGGCCCTTCTCTGTGGGCAAGGCCTTCGCTCCATGGTCATATTGCTCTTCCTGGTCTCCTCCCTTCCGCCTCCTCCTCTCCCTCTCCTCTTCCTCAGCCTCTCTTCCTCCGCCCCTCTGCTTCCTCCCTCTTCTCTCCAAGCTCCCAGACCCAGGGGTAACTCCATCTGAGGCCCCCTCGCTGTGCCAAGCCAGGCTGCCTGTGCCATGGAGGGAAGGGCAGCCACCCTGTGGGTGGGGGAGGGCTGGGCCCAGCTGCTGGTGGACACGCAGACCCTCTTAAAGAAGAGCCTCCCTCTGGGTGGTTCTGCTGGTGTGAATTCTCCTGAAACCGGGACCACGTCCGGCTCCTGGGAGGCTGTTGGGGAGAGAGCTGCCACCAGGAGAAAAAGGAGTTTCAGAAGGAAAGCCCCCAAACCCAGAGAGAGGCAAGGGGGAGGGGAACTGGCTTGGCGGCCTCCACTTCCTGCAGCGGTGGCTGGGGGTGCCTGCAGGGCTGTGGACACCCAGAGGGCGGCCAGGCCTGAGCGCTGAGTCAGGATCTGGGGCAGGTCAGGGACTGGGGGTGTTTAACATGGTCACTGGCCTGAGCCTAGACAAGGACAGAAACCTAGACTTTAAAAAAGATCTCATTTCATGCTTTTTCACCCATAATTACTTTGGTCTCCTTTCTTCTCCATAGACCTGAAACAATGGCAGCAGAGAAAGGGTGGTGACACCTGTGGCCTTTCTCCACCCAGCACTGGGGCAGGGCTGGGGTCAAGGGGAGGCCTGTGGCCCCTTCCAGCTCATTTGCATACAATGAGCCCATAAATCCATCCCCACCTTCTCCTTCCCGCCTGCCTGGCTCTGCCCCTCGCCTGGCCTCAGCTCACCAGGAAGAGCTTGGGGTGAGGCCTGGGAGCCTCGACTTGGCCTGCCTGGAGGTGACCCTGGTCCTGACAGCATCTCACTTGTCCTGCTCGCGGCAACCTGTTTCCTCACACAAGTGAGTCACATGGCTTTCCATTTGGCACCAGGAAGTGGAGACCATGGCACGAGCTGCTGGGAGGACAGAGTAGAGGGCTCCGGGGAGATGCTCCCACAGAGACTCTGGAGCAGACCCTGCCGAAGCTGAGTGGGCCCAGTGGGGGTCCGCAGGCTCAAGAACGAGATACGCCCTTTCCTGTCTCACAGCCCTGCATTAAAGGACTCTAGTGCTCCCATGCGACCAAGCAGCTGAGGGTTGGTTCTTTTGCTCAATTTAGACAGAAATCACCAACAGACCCAGGGCAGCTCCCTCAGGGTTAGCGGCTCTGAGCTCTGAGGGTCAGCAACTCTCAGGTCTTGGTGTTGGCAGCTCTCCTGTCAGTCAGAAGCACTCTGGAACCCGTCCAGCAGCCAGAGCTAGCAGCTCTCAGAAGAGGCCTTACTAGGACTCTGCTGCAGCCTAAGGGGAAGCAGCACCCGAGGGACCTGGGAAGGGTGTGTGGAAGCTGCACAGGCAAAATGTCGGGCCCACACATGTGCAATCTCTGCCAACCAACTGCAACCTCTCTGCTTAGTCATGGGTCAGAGAGGGGCCCTTGCTGATCAGACGGGGACAGCTGAAGGGCTGAAGAGAGGTGGGGTCACCAGAGAGGCTGCAGGACAAAGTCATTTGGGCCTGACCCACCACCCAAGTTGCCAAAGCCAAAGCAAACTCCTCCAAGCTGCCGGCTGTCAGACGCGGAAGGCAGAAATAAAGAGTCTCTTGGGAACATCGGGTGCTTCTCTTCTGCCCCCTGTTGGGGCACAGAGGTGGCGTTGGCATCCTGCTTGGGGACCTTTTGGGTGGGAGCCGCATTTTAAGCCTTGGAGGATGCTTTGGGGGAGGGGGCTGTGCCAGTAAAGCCGTGGAGCCCAGCGCACAGTCATGGAGCCACAGGTGTCTGCGGCACTGGAGCAGGGGCGCGCCAGGCACTTGGGTTACTTTATTTTGAGACAGACTCTTGCTAAGTTGCTCAGGCTGGTCTTGAGCTGATTCAGTCTTCCCAAGTAGCTGAGATTGCAGGTGTGCACCACATGGCTGGCCAGGAATCGACATGTTTAAGGGGTGCAGGTGGGCAGAGCAAACTGAAATTTGGCACACACCTATGTGGAGACAGAAGAGCTATGTGCCCTGCTCTCATTTTCTCCTTTCCCACGTGACCTCAGCTAGTGACAACATCAAGGCCTCTTCTGGAAGGTTCTATTTGCCTAACTGCTGGGAGCTGCTAGCTCTGGCTGCTGGAATGGAAGCACCGTGATGGAACAGAAATCTTAACTGTGCTTTGCTGTCACTCATAAGAATCCCTGCCTCTACCTGCAGGAGAAGGAAGGGGTGTGGGAGAGGCCCCTTCCTTGTTCTTTTATACAAAATAGAAACTTAATTCTGTTCAGGAATCAGGTGGCCACAGGTTCCACAGCAGGCTGGGTCCCAGTCCTAACACAGCCCCAAGGTGGAATCTGAAGTGGTCTAACTTGGGGCTTTTCAACCCTGGATGCATATTAGCCCTGTCTTGGGATGGGGGGACTTTATACCCACAAATAGATCCTATCTGAAATCAGATGAAACAGGTCATCTGGGGCTGGGCCCCAGGCACAGACATGGTTTTTAAATTTCTCAGGTGGTTCTGCAGTACAGCCATAGTTAGCCCACAAACCAATCATGATAGTAATCCCATTCTCCTTGCCAGTGAGTGACTAAAGGACGGACACGGGCATAGTAATGGCTTCAAAAGAGACATAAAAGGAAGTGTGGTCCATATTCTTCAAAGGGGACATGAGGAAGAGCTATGCCTTCTTCCAACTTTCTGGCCTATGGACATAGCTGTGTGAGGTTGATGGAGCTGTCTAGTGACCATGAGGGACCAGCTTTCAAAGGTCAAGACAGCAGAGCAAAAACACGGCAAGAACCTGGGTCTCGCACTTGTCGGTGAAGTCTTGCATTCCATGTTGAAGTGCTAAGCTCTCCAACCCTGCAGCCCCCGCATTGCCTGACCTCTGGTTATGGGAGATAATAAACACTCTTTATTGATTAAATCACTGGTTAGGCTTTTTGGTTGATTTGTTGTTTCACAAGCCCAAAGTTTTAGGTGATTTAGGAAGACAGGGAATTCTAGAGACTGTCTATTGTTTCCGATTTCCCTAAAAAGGGTATCCTTGGGATCCTTTAGAGACAAATAGCCACATTTCCCTTCCATAGCATCTGAGCTGTAACTGGTGTCTTTGGGACTCCAGCAGGGTGGACGCCAGAATGATTAAGCCCAGAGGCTCATATACATGGAGGTCATGGGTCTGATCAACTTTTTGGTAAAGGCAGCTTCACAGTAAAATAAAATGCCTTTCTATGTTTATGATTGGAAATCAAGAAAAACCCTCTGGCAGGTGCTGCCTCACTCATGTTTTAAGCCATGTGGTCTCCATGGCTCTCCTGGAAACCATGAGTGTAACACAGCCTCCCGCAGTGCAGCAGGGACAGTGGTCCATTGTACAGCCAAGTGGGGTGGCCACATGCACCACTCCAAGCCTTGAACACTCAAAGGTGCAGGAAGGAAGGTGACATTGGGAGGTACCTCTAGTCTCTGCCAGGACACCATCTTAACTGACTTAACCCTTAAACTCTGAAGATTTCACTTGGATTTTTTTTTAAAGAACCTTTCTAAATATTAAATACACTTTAATAAAGTGTATGCAAATGACAAGGCTGGACTGATTATCACAGTGAATGAAGACATAGAAAGGTACTGACACCCCAGGAAGAAAGGCTTCCTTGTGCAAACAAACAAAAAACTATAAAATTTCATGTCAGTATCTGTCTGAATCCATGTTGGTTCGTAGCAACTTAGTTTGCATGACTCCTTGGCCTTAGAGATATTTATTCCCACTTTCTCCCTTTGCTGAGTCTTTCTCCTGATGAGTGAGCTGACACTGAAATTGAATATCCCTCGAGAGAGAAATTCTGACCAATGAGAGGCTTTGTCCACAGTTTAGTTATGAGCCACACTGAGCAGAGTGATGGTATTAACTGTGCATCTATTACATGTCAGTTATCGTCCTGAGGATGCTGCTTTTGAGAACAGGAGCAGTGTTCCTGCCGTTGCCCCTGCTGTCCCCATTCCTGCATCTGCCCCTGATTGAGGCTGTGCCATGTCACCTGAACTGGAAGCCACTTGAGCCTGCTCTGCCTTCATTTTCTCATCTGCAAACTGGGGATGATATGGTGACGCTTCAGAGAAGAAATGTGACCAGAGCAGACTGCACACTAGGAAGCGTACTAGAAGCTGTTGCCTCCTTCCCGCAGGGGACCACATTTCCGACCAGGCTCTCCCTGCACCGCCAGCCCTCAGCGGTTCCCTTCTGCACACAACTCTTAACTCCAAGCCGTGGACGTAGGAGCCCCCATCTGCATCCTAGGCCAGAGCGAGTGCTACAGAAGCCTTCTGCTGACCGAGCCCAGGTCCCACTGGAGCTGAGCAGAGACCTCTGCCTCGTGTTGCCACGGCCCTCCCCTTGGTTTCTAGAATGCTCAGAGTGTCTCTGTTTTCCTTCCATGCCTCCTCCGCCCTTACCCTGTCCACCCTGCGCCAGCCGTATATATTTAGCTCTTTTAATCTTGCTTCAGAAGTCATTCCCGCAAGTCAAGTTCTTGAAATCCCTCCAAACTGTATTTGAAACACCCTGTGGTCAACGCCTCATGGCCCATTCAGACCATCAGTGCCGTCTTCATTATCAGGAGAAGGACGATAAGAAACTATGGAGCAGAGAGACAGGGCTCTGGCCCTCCACACCAAGGTTTTGTCCCTCTTTCCCTGAAAGATGCTGAAATAGCATTGAAAGACATGGGGATAATTGACTTTAAAGTCTTTGCCATAAAGGTTTCATCTGGTGGTCAGAGTTTGGGGCTGTAGCCTTTGAGTTAAAATCCTGGCTTCACCACTTATTTCCTGGGGAAACTTGGCCAAGTTACTTAACTTCTCAGTACCTCAAGATCCTCAGCTGTAAGACAGGAATGATGAGCAGTTATGAGAATTTGAATGAGATAATACATGCACAGTTCTCATCACTGTGCTTGGTACTTGGCAGTGATCCATAGACGTTAGCTTATTATAGTGGCTTTCCTGTGACTACCTAAGATCGGTTCTTTCCATCATTCTTATTAGCAGAATTCTGGTTATATGCTGGATACCAATATACCCTTGTTGAAAAAATAGTAATGCAACTATTTTTAGCAGTCAGAAGTCTCCAGCTGACAACTGCAGTTCTAGCAAGAGATATCAGCTGAAGATGTAGGTAATATTCCCAGGAAATATTTTTAAAGGAGTTAGCCTAAATGGCCAGGTGTCTTTCTCCCTTGTTGAGAATGTGAATGTGATGTCTGGAGCTTCAAAAGCCACATTTGACTGTGAATCCAATTTGAGACTGGCGGTCACGGGCTCAGGATGATGGAACAGAAAGAGAAAGGGAGCCTGGTCTCTTCTCCCAGAGGATGTTGTGAAGCTGCCTGATCAGCCCCAGGCAGCCTGCGTTTGGGCTTCTTGTTACCAAATCCATGATTCCATATTAAGCCCTTAGTCTACCTAAGCCCCTGTCAGTTTGCTCTTTGTAGCAGCCACACACAACTCCTAACTGCTACTGGTTCCTTCTCACGAGCAGCAACTCTGATTAACACGGAATGAGATCCAGAAGAAATCAGTCAACTGATCTGCAGGAGCAGAGGGACTCCGTGGAGCCCTGTCCCCGAACTGAAGAGCAGAGGCCGGAGGGGCATGGGAACTTGCTGCCTCTCCCTGGCCTGTCTCTTTAGGAACTTTGTCGGAGCGGATCTCAGAGGGAGAGGTGGCCCAGTTAGGCTTTGTTTCAAGAACAGAGTCTAGGACAGAAAATAAATAAATAAAACGTTTGGAAACCACTGCGCCTGTCCACCCCCCTCATTTTACAGATGAGTGATCTGAAGTCCCCAAAGTGCCTTGCCCCGTCCAGCTCAGCCAGGCCGAGCCAAGAGGAGAACCCACGTCTCTGCTCTTTCTGGGGACCCTGCCAACTGCTGGAACTGCCCCCACCCCCCAAAACAGATGCAAAGAGGTTATAATCGCTGATGAAGTCCCCACCCACAGAGCCCTGGGAGGCCATGCTGGGAACTGGGGGAGCCCCTCCAACCCAAACTAATGAGGCCCGAAAGCCCTGGCAGGGCCCTAGGCAGCCACACTGCCCCCCTGCTGGGACAGAGTTGGACCCACTCCCTTCTGGCCCTACAGTAATTCACTAATTATTTGTTTGTTTTTTAGAAGGGCCCAGCAGTGGGCGTGGGGAGGGGAGAAAGTGGGGGCTACTGCTCCTTCACACACTGGGTTCTTTCCCCTGGTTCTTGAAGTTCCCTTTTGCAAATTGCTTGCTTAATCAATTCAAGATCAATGGCTGCTAAGTCTCAGCTGTAAACACCGCCTCATTCAAGGTCAATTAGAGAGTGCTGTGTCCTGCCGCAGGAAGTCTGATGTGGGAGGGGAATGGCAGGCACTTTTCCTGGAGCCATCAGTGACCATTTAGAGGCCCTGTCCCTGTGGCTCTGCCCTGTTGGGACACAGTGGATCAAGTCAGTGGAAAATCAACTGGCTTTTGAGTGGGAGTGCCAGACGCTGCAGTTCAGAATATCTCAGTCCAGAGCTTTAACTAGAATTCCTTCCCTGGTCTCTCCATCCCATCCCATCCCATCCTTCCATTCCAAATTATTTATTGAGCATCTACTTTGTGTCAACCACTGGCACAGAAGAAAACAGGCAAAGTCCTCTCACTCCAAGTGGGCTGAAAACAAACCTGAGCAAGAAGACCAGCAACGGAGCCTGCAGCAGCAATGTTGCTAGCAGGAGTAGCAGCCCAGAGGAGGCCCCTGAGCCTTCAGGAGCGGCCAGGACCTGGCGTCTCACCCCCCACTTCTCCCCACATGGCTTGATCAAGAGCTGCGGTTAAGAGAGTTGACTTACCAGGTGCCAGGCCACGCATTACGTGCTTTCTGTGGATTCTTCTGGTTAACTCTCTTTGGAAACATGCTTTCTTCCCTTCTCTAGACCCCCCTGAGAAAAAGGGGACCCCCAACCTCTCAGAAAAGCCCAGGTATCAGGATCAGCTTAGTATCACTTTGCTTTGTGAGCAGCAAGCAAGGACCGAGCAGCTCAAGGACTCTTCTTATTTGTAAACCAGAACGTTCAGACAGCAGCGTGACCCAAAAGAATAATGCAATCTTTCATAAATTCATTCAGCAACTATTTTAAGGCATGGAGGGGAGCCAGGAACCCGCACTGGGTTTGGAATTGGAGATTCATGCCCCTTTGGCAAGCCCTCAACTTACCAAGGTTCTTTCCTGACCTGTCAAAGTGAGAATGCTCTCCCCCACGTGGGCTTGTTGGCATTTTTTTTTTGGGGGGGGGCGTGTACCAGGAATTGAATCCAGGGCCTCTTAACCACTGAGCCACATCCCTGGCTCTTTTTTTATTTTAAGACAGGGTCTCACCCAGTTGCTGAAGCTGGCTTTGAACTCATGATCCTCTGCCTCCGTCTCCTGAGAG
Source organism: Ictidomys tridecemlineatus (assembly GCF_052094955.1). Lineage (NCBI taxonomy): Eukaryota > Metazoa > Chordata > Mammalia > Rodentia > Sciuridae > Ictidomys > Ictidomys tridecemlineatus. Next base: position 12,409,016 of record NC_135477.1, read on the forward strand.
GCTGGGATTCCAGACATGCGCCTCGGCGCCTGGTAGTATGAGAATGTTTTAAATAGCGATGCCCAGTGCATTTCCGACAGGGAGGGGGTGCCATAGCCATGGTTGAGTCTGTCTTGAAAAAAGGAAGACCTAGTAAGAAATAGGGAGGTGACTTAGGGCCACAGGCCCAGAAAGTCTGATCAGAGGGGACCTGGCAATAAGAATGATGGCTGGGAGAGAAGTGCTCGGATCAGCGGGACTTGGAGACCTCCGGGATGGGAGCCAGGACAGGTACGCATGAGGGCAAAGAACAGAGAAAAGCTCGGGAGACAGGTGGGGGGTGCCATTGACAAAGACAGGACACCAGGGCTGGGGATGTGGCTCAAGCGGTAGCGCATTTGCCTGGCCTGCGTGCGGCCTGGGTTCGATCCTCAGCACCACATACAAACAAAGATGTTGGGTCCGCCGAAAACTAAAAAATAAATATTAAAATTCTCTCTCTCTCTCTCTCTCTCTCTCTCTCTCTCTCTCTCTCTCTCTCTCTCTCTCTCTCCCCCTCTCTCACTCTCTCTTTAAAAAAAAAAAAAAGACAGAACACCAGGGATGCTCAGTTTGGAGCCAGTGGGCAGGTGGCAGCTGGGGACCGTGGGGATCGTCCACATTGCGGTAGCTGAGTACCTCTGCAGGAGACATACATCCATGCGCTCTGCAGGGCTGCCAGTCACTGACCCTGCCCCCAGAATCCGTCCCAGCACGTGACTCCCTCAGCCATGGCACTGCTCTGATGGCTGCAGGTGACCTAACACAGGACACTGAGCACCTGCCCTTGGTGTCTTTTGATTTGGAACTGGACAGGGTGGGGCTTTGTCTCTGGAGTCCAGGGCGGCAAGAGGAACAGAAGGGCCAGGTGTATCTCCTGTGGTTTGAAGGATGATAATTTGCAGGAGAGAATAAATCTTGAGTTGGGTTTCTGTCACTTGCATTCCTAAGAGTTGTAGCCAATGTGGCTCTCAAAGGCAGAAAGTTCACAAAGCAGCAGTTCAGTGCCCTGCCGCTCAGACAGACACTTGAGAAGCTGCGCATGCACCAAATGCTCTGCTGTTCCAGGGGCATCTCCCGAAAGCCCTCCCAGGACTCCAAGAACCTCTGGGATACAGGGCACAGCAGAGAGCCTCAGGCCTGGGGGCTCTCTCTGCAGAAGACAGGGGGAAAGCCATCAGGGCCACAGGAGAATTTACAAAGAGCCTAGAGGTAGGAGAACAAAGAAGGGGTGTCATGGCAGAGCCCCGCATTCTAGGGAGGAGGGGACTCTGCAAAGAGGGGACTCTCGGAAGGACAGGATCACCAGTGACGACCAGGGCAGAGAAAAGCCCTGGGGTTGGGCATCTTAGAGGACTCGGCAAGGGCAGCACAGGTGGGCGCACAGCAGCCAGGTGGCAAGGTCTCTAAGAGAGCAAACCTGAAGACGTTGCTGAGGGAAAGGAGCCACACAGGAAAGGCCACAGATGCCAGTTCAGCACTGCCATGAAATGTCCAGAATTGGACGGGTGACCCACAGAGGCTGAAAGAGGATTAGCGGCTGCCAGCGGCTGGGGAGGGAGGAGTGGGCAGTGACTGCTGATGGGCATGAGATCTCTTTTCAAGGTGGTGAAATTAGACAGGGGTGGTGTTTGCACCACTCAGTGACCACTCCACAAACCTCTAAATTGTGCACACTAGAGGGCTATCATTATCCCAAGGATTTTAAATCAACGGATGCTGATGGAAAGGAGGCAGGAAGAACAGACCCTCCCTCCAGGGGCTCAGCAGTGAACCCAAGAGAGAGCCTGCGGCACCTGGGGTCAGTACAGGAGAGCCGGGAAATGATTTTTTAGGATAAATCCTGATTTCTGAGAGTATGTGGGTATGGTCGGCACAATAATGACCTCCCAAAACGTCCCTTTCCTGATGCCTGAAACCTGTGTACATATTGCCTTATGTGGTAAAGGTGAGTGAAGATTGCCAAGAGAATGAAGATGCTCATTGGTTGACCTCAACATGGGGAGATGACCCTGGGCTACCCAGGCAGGCCCCAGCTCATCAGGAGGGCCCTGGAAAGCAGGAGGAGGCAGAGCCGTAGATAGCAGAGCAGTGTGATGTGACAAAGACTCAGCCAGCCGCCGGCGCTGCTCTGATGAGGCAGGAAGCCAGTCCCACACTGAGGGATGTGGGCAAAGCCAGAAGAGGAAGGAAATGGACTCACCCCAGAGGGAAAGCAGCTGGCAGACCGCTCGCTTTTAGCCCAGGGGGACAGATGTCAGACTTCTGACCTCCAGAACCATGAGGTACCTTGGAATTACTATAAGCCACCAGGTTTTTGTTGATTTGTTGTAACAGCCGTAGCAAACTTCCACAGCTGGGGGGGCAGTGGCAATTCCAAATGTAGGGATGACTGAAACGTAGGGAGAAACCAAGTGGCAGGAAGATGGGATGCAGCAGGAACACTGGCCAAGAGCCAAGTGATGTGTGAAACCTCAGACTGCCACTAAATCCAACGCAGAGCCACAGGCAAGTCATCCCTCCCCTCTCTGGGCCTCAGTTTCCCCCTCCGTGCTGTGGGAATATCAGAGTGTACCGCCTCTGCCCCTCTGACACCACGGGCTAGTCCTTCTGGCTTTGCAGCTGTGGTCACCTGAGTAGCCCCCCATGAGGCTCTCTGGTAGGTCCCACAAAGGGGTGCTGCATCTGTCTTTGGTTTGTCAAAGAGACCGTGCTGCTAGAGGGTGAGCCATTCCTCTAGAGGAAGTCCTGAGGCAGGAGCATTGGGGGGGACTTGGATACTCCTCTGTTACCATAACCACTCTATATTCAGAGTCCTCCTCAACGCAGCCCCTCCCAACTAAGCAGAACTGGCAGGTGAGGTGACATCTGTGGCAGCCTTGGGTTGACATTTCACTGATACCATTTTTTTCCTTGAAAGACTTCTGGCATTAGGTAAGATCTTCAGACAGTTTCAGCAATGGGTAGCACACTGTGGCTTCATTAGTTCAGCAAGGTTCCGGTCAAGGATTCTGGTTTCAAACAATGGAAACCAGCTCTGGCCGACTGAAGAGAAAACACCAGATCCCTTCTGAAAATACTGGGTTGCTCACAAAATTGAAAAAAGAGCAGAGAAAAGAGGCAAGACCGTGGAAGTCAGCGGGGGCAGCACAGTTGTGTGTGTGCCACAGGAAAGCTCGACGGGAATATCACTGTTACCCTGGGGTGTTGGCACCTCTGCAGCTGCCACCCTGCAAAGTTGTCTGCGTTTCTGGGTCATTCTCCAGATTCACAGTTCCAGAAGAAAACCAGGGCATAGGTTAGATGCTGCCCCCTGGTGGCCAAGGGCAGAGAGACAGCCTCTGCCCAACTCCAACTTCCCCAATGAGCTGGCCAGGAGCCCTTCCCACGTTAATGCACCCTATGGGAGAATTGCCCCAGTACCAAGTGGCTACACATGCCAAATTCCTTTAAAAGGGCACAAGGACCCTGCACTCAGATAATTCACCCTGGGATGCTCCTGCCAAAAAAGACCGAATCTACCAGTTCATCGCTCCTGTTCCAGAAAGCTCAGAGAAGCTGGCAAGTTAGCATTGGAGCTGAGATCAGAACACAGGCCTTCCAGCTTCCCCTCCCATGGTCTTTCCGTCCCTCTGCACTGCCCTAAAGGCTGCAACTGGCCTGCTCCAGTATAGGATTGGGAGGCAGAGGATGTGGGTATTGCCATGGCAACCCAAAGCCACAGCTTGTCCAAGACTGGATGAATTTCTTGAATTTTCATACTTCTGTAAGAAGGATGAGTAATAGCTCTCTGGTAGTTAATCTTTATCCCTTTGTAAACAGAACTTTGAGATGAATACATTTATAATGCAGCAAAACAAGCCTTTGCCGAGCTCCATATTCCCGTGTGTTCTTTCTGAGAATTTGATTGCCTCCGGGATAGGTCCCTGGGGGAGCAGTTTTGTTTGAACACCACAGTGAGGGTCTCTGGGCAGCAGGGCAGCAGGGGGGCCAGAGTGTCTGGAGTGAGAGGAGGAAGAGGAAGCAGGAGGGGGCCTGGTAGACAGGGCCAGAGCTGGAACTTCTTGTGACTTCATTATTTTTCAGCAGGCTGGCGCAGCAGCGCTGCGTCTTGGCTGGACAGGGCAATTAACAGCTCCCCAAGCTCCTAATGAGTAGTTTTCTTGAGGTTTAAGTCGCCTGTGGAGTTTCCCAAGGGAATTTATTCCTGGAAGCTAACTCCTCAGAAGTGGCCTCCCCTTGGAACACCTAGTCCAGGGCTGCTGGATTTGACCAGTTGGTTAGAAACTGGGCCTTCTGGGTCCAGAAGCACAGCCTGTAATTTGCAGAGGGAGAACAACAGCACAGCTCAGCCCCAGCTCAGGTATTTATGATGGAGCCTGTCAAGAACACATCCATTTCTGGGCAGCTTAGAGATTCTGCTTCCACACAAGCCTTTGCTAGGACCCTTTTTCTGCAAAGGGTCCATCTTACTACGTACCTGGTTTTCTTAGGGATGAACACAGTCCCCCAAGGCAATAGTTTCTAGTTGGCCAAGAGCCAAAACTCTGTCCTGTTATGTTGAGGGCTACAGCCGAGTCGGGATGACACATGGTATTTTTGCCAGAAGTAGTGGTTGAGAGGTGACGCCAGCGAGCCATTAAGATGATGACTTTTGAGTTCTCGCAGAGTTCCCGTTGAGTTTCTGCTTGAACTCTGGTGGCGATTCCCAAAGATTTCCCATTGGTTGGGGAAGTGAAGTGCCGGAGGAGGGATTTCCGGTTGGTAGTTCCTGGAGGAGCTGTGTGGCATTCGGGAGAGTTCCTGGGGAGCGTGTGTGGAGTGTGCTGGTGGAGTTCAGAAATAAAGTTTGTTCCTCTTGAGTGGCTCGTGATTTGTGCCCAGCCAGACTGCAGCACTGTTAACTAGCCTAAACTAACCAGACTCATTCCCTGAGAACTTGAGATTCACAGAAAACCTATTACTGGTGTCAGGAAGTGCCGGGGTCCGGCTGCAGCAGAATAACCGGGGGGGTGACGAATAACTTGTGTACTTTGATACAGCAGGAATAGGAGCCGTTTATTGTAGGACAACAGAGCTATTTATACATTTTGCACAGCTTATCTTAATTAGCATAAACTAGATACATCAGTCAACCAATAAGGAATCTCCACACTTAATGGCTCGCTTTTGTTACTTCTCAAACCACTCCCTCTGGCATTTTGCCAGACATCATCCAGACTTGTTTATGAACTCTAACATTTCTCTTGCAAAATACCAAGTGTTATTTTGACTTGATAACAGACCTTAACAAGGAAGAGCAGTGGAAATGTGAATTGAGAGGGGCCAGTCCCTAAGGAAGAGAAGGCTCTTGCTCCTGCGGCCTGGCTACTTACAGTACTGTAGAGCTCCTCACAACAGAGCCTGTAGCCGAGGTAGTTCATCTCTGCTCTCTGTGGCCCCAAAGATCCTCATGCACACACTCAAACATGTGCACAGATAGCCAAGTGAACAATGGCACACTTACCAGACTAATTCAAGCACAAGGCATTCCCCTTTGACCTGACTTTGAGCAGACACTTGAGATCCAGTATGATTCAAAAAAATGTCTTCAGTTCCTCACTTCAGTTTGTCTATGAAATGTGGACAAGGTTAAAATCTAGGAGCCACACACTCTTCAACAAGGAGACATCTTCTCAGTGGAGTATCTGTAAGTTCCCAAGGTGGAGCCACCAAAGAACTTTCCTTCCTGAAATAATAGAAGCTGGCCTTTGGTTCCATGGGAAACACAGACATTTAGGTTCCCAGAGCCACAGTCCCCTGGTCTGCATACTTGAGTGTGGCCTACAAAGTATGGCTGGTCCTTGTGGCCCCACAGTGTACCCCCACCTTCCACACATAGCTTCAGCCATGGAATAGCTTCTAGGGTGGTATTTCACACCTCCATTCAAATACCAGCCCTACCTGTGGTACAAACTCCATTCCATTCTTCAGTACCATGTGGACGAGGACTCTTTGGGTTACAAGATATGGAAACTGACTCTGGATTAGTAGAGGCTCTGGGATGCCTCACAGATACACAGCGTTCAACTACCACATCTCAATAATGGTAGTTGACCAGGCTTGGGCTGCTCATTAACTTTGAGACTGTCACTCCAGATAAAAGGTTCTCAGCTGGGGGTGATTTTGCCCCTCAGTGCGTACTTGGAAACGTCTGGAGACTTTCTGATGCTTGTGACGGGAGGTCCAGTGCTACCGGCATCTACTGGATGGAGTCCATGGAGGTTGCTGAGCATTCTAGAATGCACAGGATGGTTCCGTCCACCCAGCAAAGAATTAGCCAGCCCAAATATAAATAGTGCCAAGATTAAGAAACACTGCCCTAGAAGACTGCTGTCACCCCATGATTGGTTCCAATGATACCCAACCTTAGAAATTACAGTATACTGGGAGAAAAAGCTTGATTGGCCACCTTGAGTATTTGTCCAGCCCTGGACTTAACAGCTATGGCCAAGAAAAAAAAAAGTCAACTAATGCAGATTTGGCCACTGGGCACCCTTCTTTCATGTTGCGGGTATTCCCAGAAAAAAAAAATGGCTTCTTATTGGTCATGCATCCCAAGAATGATAGAACCAGAGACCAGACAGGCATCATTCCTGTCAGGAAGCCTTCCCTATCCCTTCAAGCTAGAGTTCCCTGCCTGTTATCCGAGCTACCATTCCATCTTATCTTATAAATATGTAGTTTCACCAAATTATGTTTTGTCCATCATGTGTCTATTTCTCCAAAGAGATTTGGAGCTCTCTCGGGTTGAAATTGGGTCTTACTCATCCTAGGTCAACATTCTGGTTACATAACATAACATTGCTACATAACAAAGTACCCCAGAACTTCCAGTAACAATCTTTTCACTTGATGATTTTGTGAGTCAGGAATTCAGGGAGAAACTCGGTCCGTGATTCCTTTGGGGTGACTCAGCGGTGTGACTCAGTGGTATTCACTGGCAACAGGGCTGGGCTGGAGAATAAAAGATAGTGTCTCACACAACTAGTGCTTTGGTGGCACAGCTAGAGGGCTGGGCTCAGTTGAGGCCCTCCCTGGAGCCTCTGGACCTCTTCACATGATCTTTCCAGAAGGGTGGTATTTCCTAAGTGTTTCTGAAGATCAGAACTTCAAATGCAAAGGTTTCAAGAAGATCTAGACTGAAATGCAAAGGCTTCTTAAGACCTTGCATTGGAAGTGCCAGGGGATAATTTCAGCTGCATCCTGTTGGCCAAGCAAATCACCAAGAACAGTCCAGACTGAAGGGGGAAGAATCAGACTCCACATCCTGCTGAGAGAGGCAGCATGCATGAAGATTGTCTCCCACAGACCAGCACAGTAATTGTTCAAAAAAAATCTAACAGATAAATTCATATGAACACAGATGAGCTCTAGTGAGTTTACCCAGTTGAATTAATGGTTAAATGAAAACAAAGTACATGAGGGAGGGCTGGGGATATAGCTCAGTTGGTAGAGTGTTTGTGTCGCATGCACAAGGCCCCATGTTCAATCCCCAGCACCACAAAATAAATAAATTAATTAGTTAAAAAATTAAAAAAGCACGTGAGAAATGTTTTTACAACTATTAAATACTATAAAGAAGTGAAGGGTCCCCAATAGGAGAAAACTTACTCTAGTTGGAAGAAAAATGTTTCCGTCCTTCTCCCATCTCCCTCGAAGAGGTTGGTGGCAGACATAATTAATCAATCACAGCTATTTTCCACTTCAGTTTGTCTATGAAATGTGGTCATAGAATCCTCCTCCTCCCAACACTCCAGTCATCCACTTAGAATTGATCAAAGTTGACAAGGGAGTTGACACCTACTCGTTATCCTGTTCTTACCTCAAGTCCTCTTGCCAAATCATGTTCCAAAAAGCACAGATTTTTAGTTTCTGTAAACACACACACAAGTTGCTTTTTTTTTTTTTAAGGAAATACAAAGTTGAAGCCCTGACGAAGATGAAATGACAGACACCGTCACCCTTCCAAATTGGATTTATAATGGAAACAGAAACCGATTATGGCAGCAAGCTCTACCATTATGAATTATTTTAAAAGAAAAATAGCTGCATGCAAGAATAGTCATATGACATTTCATAAAGGAGAGAATCTGTCTACCTGACATATTTTCTTCCATGCAAACTCCTATTTCAAGGTGAGGCAAGCCAAAACTTGCATATCTGTAAATATGAAGGCACCAGGCTGACCACTCTCTGCCTCCATGCTCATCACCCACCCAGATTCTCTCCCACCCATCCCACTTGCCTTCCAGCTTTTTAGGGAATTTGAAAAATTCATCTTACCTGCTCCATCAAACTCCTCAGGGAAAAGGAGGGGGAAAGAGCTAACATTTTCTAACTCAACAATGGCTTCCTGATCTGACGGCTGAGGATGCAGGCCAGCAGCCAATCCTTCCTCCTGCAGGGTGAGTGACCTCAGAACTACTTCTTGTCCTTTGCAGCCTCAAATTTCCACCCCTGCCATCTACCTGGAGATGGTTGTGAACTTGGAAGAGCGCCCAACTTCCTCATAAATCAGGTTATTCACCTGGATGATGCCTTTGATTTGAGTAGGGATTTTTGTTGGGTTGGAGACGGAGGACATCCTGTTCCTTCACCAGACCTCATCCATCTGCCATCTCTGAGGTCACTAGATCCCTTGACCCACCATCTAGGATGAGCTGAAGCTCTGCCCACCCGTCATCATGAATGACATCAGCTCAGGTCATGCTCCAGACTCAACTTTCCTTAGACACACAGAACACTGGAGGTGGGCGGCCACGGAAGGTCCCCCAGATCCACCTCATTATATGACAGGGGAGGAAGTGGGGCCTTCCACCTGTCTCTAACTGGAGGACAGAGGGGCTTCTCCTCCTGGAAGTCCCACCATTTGAATTCCTAAGCCATCTGAGGAAACCTCCCAGGTCCAGGTTGGAGAGCTTTGGGACTCCGGGAGTGGCCAGATCAGAATCTCCGGGTGAGCAGTCGTGGAGACCCACGCTTCACATGCACACCTGCTGCCACATCCCAGGTGACAAGAAAAGGGCTCCTGATGACGTGGGTACCGGATTGAGAGGTTTGGAAGGCGGCCTTGAATGGAACACAGCTCCCGAGGAGGAGCTCCCGCCAGCCTGGGGTTACTTGGCTAGGTCCGGGGCAGGGGCTGCAGGCCACAGGAGGAAAGGCTGGAGGGTCCCTGGAAGTGAGGGTCATCCAGGGGCTGGTCAGAGCTGGGCTGTGGAACCCTACAAAACAGTCACCATGGCTATGGGGGCCCTCCCCAAGGCAGTGATGAAATGGGTCCTTGGCCCCACCTCCCCCCAGTTCTGACACTGACGACTGGAGGAGCTCAGTGAGGCCAGGGAAAGAACATTCCAGACGTTGGGAAACCCCAATACTTAGTCCCTCCACTTCCCCAACCCCAAACATGGTCTTGGACAAGTCACTAGAGCCTGTGGGTGCAGGTGCAGGGAGACAGGATAACTGAGCAGGTAGAGCAGGTAGAGCATGGGTTCTGGGGCCAGGCAGGCCGGGATTTGAAGCTCAGTTCCACACCCTTAGGCTCCTGGGACATAACCTCTCAAACCTCAGTTTCCTCTTCTAGTGCCTCATGGAACTGCTGGAGGCTAAAAGAGAAGAGGATGGGTTCACGCAAGGGAAACTTCTAGAGCAGGGTCCTCAGAGCTCTCAGCCAGGGCCATTGTGTCCAGCCCAAAGGCCCAGCCTCCCTTCTTTCCCTCCCTTCACATGTGGTGGCTGCTTCAGCACACTTTTTGTGTGTGTGTGTGCCTATTTTTATTCAAGCGACACATTCCCAGAACTTAAAGAGTCACATAGTGCCCGGCAAAGTGGTACATGCCAGCTATTTGGGAGGCTGAGGAGGAAGGATCCCAAGTTCAAGGCCAGCTGCAGCAACTTAGTAAGACCCTGTCTCAAGATAAAAAAAAAAAAAAAAAAAAAAGGGCTGGGATGTGGCTCAATGGTAGAAGAGCCCTGGGTTCCATCCCCAATACTGTCGGGAAAACAAGACTCCCATAGTTATTCAAAGCTCTTCCCTCTTAATTTTCTTCATCTTAAAGGCAACCACTTCTGGTCTTACTTGATAATACTTTAAATACATCTGGAGTTGTGTCCTTAGTGAGGGGCCAGCAGAGATGTTCTAAGCCTGTGTTTGGAAGGCTGGTTCTTCCCTCTTGCTAGATCAAGGCTAGAATGGCTAGATCAAGCAATTTAGAGAGATTCAAGAACAGCAGCAGGTCAGAGAAACCCATTTGTTTAATCAAAATACACAGCCACTGTACCCTTTGCTTTTGGTCAATGCACCTGTCTGATTCCATTTTGACACTGGTGCTGATGGCTCTGCCTAATCTGGGAAGGAGTTTGGTTATCAAGCATAGATCAGCACTGACATCCAGTGGTCACAGAGAGTTATCTGCCTGAAGCTCTCTCTGCGTCTCTTTTCCCAGAATCCACTCAGTGTTCAGATAAAGCAGGAGTGGAGAGTGGGAGCTAACAATGATGTTAGCTTAGGAGAACCGTGTGACTGTGTCCAGAGGCCAACAATCTCAGGTCTAATTCCTCCTACTTTGTGAGATGCATGTGAGTTATTTGAATGTTGGCCCCAGAACCATAGGGAGAAATGGTGGCCATTGCTAGCATAGGGGTAAGATCATAAAGAATAAAACACAAGTGGCCACATAGCCTTCTAGAAAAGGCACAGGTCTTTGAGTTAGGAACTTGGGGTTGCTTCTGTGCCACCTGGAGCAAGCCCCTTAAACTCTCTGCGCTTTAGCTTCCTGGTCTTTGAGGTGAGGTTGATGCACCTGCTCTGCTGGCCTCCTAGGGTTGTGGGAATGCCGAATGAGAAGCTACGAAAAAGCTTTCTGTAACTAAAGTCCTGTAGAGCGAAGGCTGCCCGGTGAGGGAGCTGATTGACAGGCAGTACAAAGTGGAGCTGGGGAGGATGTATTAGGGGCTTGGCCAGATGTCAAATAACAGGTCCAGTTTCCAATGTCCCTCAAGCCCCAGAGACTCTGCCTTGGCTTCCCAGGGCAACCTCACCAATTAGGGGATTCCTCATTCTCTGGATAAAAGGCTCTGAGATGAAATCAGTAAGTAACTTCAGGTGCACCAAACTTCAAAAATTACATATCAAAACAGGTTTTAAGACAAAGAAGCACAACCAAAAGGAAAAATACCATCCCCATTTGTTTTCCCATAAAGAGAGCTGCCGTTAATACCCATGACTGGTACACCAAGCCCTTTTTCATTTCCTTACAATGTTTTTCTTGGATTTCCATTATATCTGAAAGATGAAATGATGAGGTGGCCAGAGATAGAGAAACAGCATGTGTGCGGGAGGGGCTGTGTGGAGGGACGGTGGCCCCAAGACTGAACACAGTTTAGTCTAGTTTAGTCTAGTCTCCTTAGTTGAGCTTAATTTAAAAGAAACAACCTCAATTTTTTTTTTTGTTTGTTTCCTTAAGGTACCAGAGGGCTTTGAAACAGAAGAAATACTATGTTGCTTTTTGCAGATTTCCATGTAAATGTATCTGTCAAGAATAAAAAAAAATGAAAAACAAACAAACAAAAAAAAAACCCCCGGCAGGCTAACTAGTTTAAACAGAAAGAGTTGATTACAGTTTATACAATTATAGGACAGACTGGAAAAAGGTACAATTTCCAGTCCGATGACATAATCAGGCTCCGAGGGGCAGCTGGCCCTTCTATCCCCGGTGAACCAGAAAGCTTCCCTTGCAGCAGGCTCAAACTGCAAACGGTGCCACACCCTCCACCCACAGAAGGACTGGTCAGCTCTGAGACCTCTGTAACACTTCCTCAGTCAAGCCCAGGCTCCCACCCCCAAGGCTGTGCCAACCAGCACAAGAGCAACTTCTCTGTCACTTACACCCTCCCAGCGCCCCATAAAGGAGCCTGGCGGAATCTAAGTCACACCCAAGCCCCCACTGCAAAGGAGTCCAGGATGTGTCCTTTTCTAGTTTCTTATGCCTGCCATTTGGAAGGCACACCCCGAAGGAGGATGTAATGAGTGGTGAGCACCACCCACCAACCCCCACCACAGTTTATTTTTATTTTATTTGGGAGTTATTTTAATTGTTTTAAATTACAATTTAAATTTTAGTATATATTCACTATCAAAGATAATAAGAAATATGAAATAAAGTAAAACAAAAATTAAAATACCCTCCCCAATCCTGTTCTCCAAAGAGAATCACTATGAACAGATCAAACCTGGATTGTCGGCCTCTGGACAGAGAGTACTAGTCAATGATTCATGTGTGTTATTTTGGTGGTGGTGGCGGGGGGGTGGGAGGGTTATACTAGATACTATTCTGTAACTTTTTATGTCATTTGAATATATATCCTGGACATCTTTCCATGAGAGGACATGTGACTAACCCATTTTTTAAAAAGAGCTTCTAAATGTCCCATCAGAGAGGTGTCCTATTGGTAGAAATAGGCTTCTCTCTGGTCTCTATTATACATAATGCAAAAGGAACAGCTGTTTGGGCATTTGAAAAGGTCAGATTTTTAGAAGTGAAAAACCTGGGCTATATTTTGAAGCTGTATCTTATAAATAACACAAAGTCAGGAGAATCTGTTTAGCTGGTTTGTTAAGACTCAAAATATTAGTGTAAGCCCTAAAAATCTTGACTCAGCAGGCAGTGAGGGAACCTTGGTTGTCATCACGACAGACTCGCAGGGCTCCCTGTTTCTATCTCTAAGTAGCCTGCCCTCTGCAGAGACAGACTGTACAAGGCTAGACAGAGCCTGGTCCAGAGAGGGGGAGCAGCAACAGCTAGAAGAGCAGGAGAGAGGACATGGCTTTGATCTTGATGGGCAGTAGAGTCTGGGGACATCAGAGACCTCGGGGTAAGAATCCCACTCTGCCCCATGAGGAGGTTCAGGGTGCAGGAGGAAGGCAATGTGACACTTCATCTGCTAGATCTTCAGTAGAGTGAGCTGATTAGCCAAGCTGATTAAGTAGGTACCACTGCTGCAGATCACCCCAAAGTGTGTTTCCTCCGTAGCTGTTTTTTAAAAGCTCCCCTTGTCTCTGTGTAAGCTGAGCTGCCCCCAGCATCTCAGCCAGCCCCTGTCTGCTTTGGGCACACAGTGACTTTAGTCATGACAGCTTCAGGGGACCTGTGCTGTGGTTTCCATTGTCTCTACCTCTACTTCTCTCTCCAGTGAGATTCTGATTTTCCTTTGGAGGATTCTCCCTCCTTCGTGGAATGGGGACAGATTGCTCTAAAATCTCCTTGCAATGTAGTGCAAGTGGTTTATTTTAAAATGGCAGCTGGCCCAGCCTGAACCACCAAGGAAAGGCAAATCCCAGACTGTGCAAAATCTATGGGAAACAAAAATTACCTTCTCTTTCTCTGAAGGTCTGAAACTGAGGCATTCTGCTACTGTAAGGGAAACACAAAGCTTCTAGGGTCATTTTGTGAAACCTGGGGAACAAAGTTTAAAAGCAATAACTTCAGGGACATCAATAGAGCCTGGATCAGGCATCATCTGAAGGTGGAATTTTCTCTGTAGATTACTAAATTACATTTGTTATTGAACCTTCTTTATTAGTAAACTGGTTTAAGTTGGAGTTTTCTATCATTTGGAGGCTCTTATATTGCCTCTCAAAGAAACCTATATGAAGCCATTGTCCCTAGTTGCTACACTACAAACTCATTCCTGCTAGCCTCATAGTGAGAGCTCTCTGAATGCATGTCCTAGCAAGTTAACTCAAACTGAAAAACAGGAGGAATCAAAACAAGGGCCACTGATACCTTAGGATCCTGCATTCTCTCCTGGACATCTGGCTTCATTCTCTCAAACCCGCTTCCCTTCAAGGCTGGAACTCAGCGAGGCTACCTTCAGCTATGGGCTCCTGTGTGGATTTACCACTGCAAGGAAACGGTTCATTTCCTCTAGCTCAAAATACAATAAACTCCAAGAAGGACTCTGATTAGCCTCATCCACAAAGCCAGAACAGTCACTGCAACCCAGAAGAGCAAGGTACCAGGTAGATCCTCTTATTTTTGTTTTGGCTTTTTTTTGGGGGGGGGGGGGTGGCATGCAGGATTCTTATTATCATGGCCTTAAAATGAATTCATTTAAGTAAGAAATGTAGTACCTTGGAAAGGGGAGCAAAAAAGAGACAGGGAAGAGAAACTCACAAGTCATAATAGAAATATCCACAGCACCCCATCTAGCTTTTGTGCAGACCAATCGATACAGGGTGCAGAAGAGCTCCTGAGCAGCTTTATTTCAGGCATGCTGAGCAACACCTTCTGTCGTTTGTGGATAGGAGTCCCTGGTAAAGCTAAGAGGCCAAGCAGCTAGGTGACCAGGTCCAGGGTGTGGAGGCTGGCTGCCGGGTTTTGACCAGCCTTGTGACTTGGGTTGACTCACACAGCCTCTGCAAGCCCAGTCCTTTAAGGATGAAATGGTGCAATGCCCCCACACAGTGACTAAGGCATGGTCCTCCCAACATTTAGAAACCTCATGGGAGGAAAAAAAATTTTTTTTTCTTTTTCGAAGATGTCAGCAGGAGGAAACTCCAAAGTGTTGGACCACCAAATGAGTGAGGCCCAATTGTTTAAGAAAAAAAGTAGAAGCTAAATCAGACTTGAACTGGAAGACTTTCCAGATGTTACCCCCAGCAAAGAAATGCCAGAGAAGGAAGTGAAGAAATGCAAACTCAGAGTGGGCATTTTCCCCTCCTCAAGCCAGCCTTCAGTTAATACACACTGTTTCTTAATGCTTAAGAAACAATCTTTCAGTTCTTTGAGTTGCAGAGTACAAAAGTGCCTGGGAGTTCTTCAGCCATTACCATCTCTACCTCTGTCCTCCACTGGCCATGGCCCATCACCAGCATGCTGGGTGTGTGACCTACGGAGACAGGCTTATATTTATGGACATCATGCCCCAGATTTGTAGGATTGTCCCAGTTTCAATACCCCGCCCACCCTTTTCGGCAGCTCAGCCCCACTCACTCTCTGTCCTGTGGATTCTCTTCACAGCTTCTCTCCACACTTTCTAAACTGCTCATTTCTTGGTTGATCTGTTTGTTTTCCCAACTAGAATGTCAGCAGCTTCGGACAATCCTTATCTGTTCTGCTCCTTACAGCATCTTCAGCTCCCCAAACAGAACTGACATATGGCGTCCACTCAGCAATATTTATTAAATGGAATTGAACTGAACCAAATGATTGAAGAGCTATCAGACATGTGGTCCCCACTTGTTTCACAAGAGATAGCCACAGCCCTTGAGTTCAGAACTTCCCTTCCAGATGGGCCTCCCAGCAAATCCATGAGTTACGTATTATTCTTCCCATCCTGAGAATGAGAGAACAAACCCTCGTAGAGGCTCCCTGGTTTACCTGACCTCACATGACTGGGAAGGGTGAGAACTGGGCCTCCCAGTCCAGTGCTTCTGCACCACAGCACAGGCCTGTCAAGGTCAGACAAAGGACAGTAGAACAGAGGCAGCAATGAGGAGGTTTTGAGAACAGAAGGTGAGGAAAAGTCAAAAACTGTGCTTGGCTTAGTTGTGAAAACTCTTTTGGTGAGCTTACTGTATCTTCAATACAGATATTTCCAGGTTGCTGACCTCTCTTATGACGTCATCATCTACAGAGGTAGGGGTCTTTCTTAAGAAGGGTTCTTTAAGGAAAAAAAATAGTTCCTGGCATGTCCAATGCTAGATGGGGCTTTGCTTCTGTGAGTCTGGGTACTTGGTCACAGTGATAGAATCTCAAAATCATTCAGACTAAAAGGAGCTGTCTCACCTCAATGCTGGAAGGATGGAGCTGCAGTTGGGCCATGGGAACAACTGCGAACAGGGACTCAAATGCCACCTTTCCTCTGCCTGTTGATTTCATTTTCTCTCACCATGGCCCAGTTTTCTCCATGTGGATGAGAACATGCCAACTTACTGTTCATATCCTGGCACTGCCCACCTCCAAATGATTCCAAATCTGAAAAATTCCCAGGGAAGAACTCTGATTGGCTTGGCTTTGGCTAGGTGCCCAACTCTGGACCAATCAATTTCATGGGTGTGACATGGGTTTGAGAACACACAGCCCAGGCTTGGTCCTACTCTGAGCTTCCTCCAGAGAAGAGTGATTGCCATGATCTGAGTATCCACCCTGTTGGAATCCCTGCTGTTTGGCATCTGAAAATCTCAGTTGCCAAGCGCCTCTTCAATTACTTCCATAGTACATTTGCTCTTCATAAGTTAAAACAAACCCCTCCAAGCTCGCCACATTGTTAAGTGTTAAGACTGAAATGAGCTGATTGGTCTCTCAACTCCCTGCCAAGGCCTACCCATCTACAGTTTGTGGGTGGCAGTCTCTCTACCATCCCAACATTCTCCCCCATATCTGAGCATCCCTCTGATCTCTCCTCCTCAAGGAGAAGGCAGAAACTCAGAAAGCCAGTGAGCCCGGAGAAGAAACTTGAGTGGAGAGGTCAAAATTCAGTTCCTTATGACCAGCAGGAAGAAACTACTGGCCTATAAACGCAGTTCTGGGCAGAGTCCTGGCCCTCAGCTCCCATCCCAGGAGGGCCATCTAGGTGAGCCCAGAGGCCCTGAGGACTCTCCTAGAAGCAGTCATTGGGATGTCCAGTGCCCAGCTCTCCCAACAGGGGTGCAAGTATGCCCTCTCCAGAGGAAACCCAGTCTCCTTCAAACACGAACAGTCCCACTGACAAAGGAGCACACAGAGCAAAGGGGCAGCCATGGTGATGCCCTGCCCTCTGTTTTAGGAGACAGAAGGGCATTGAAAATAAGAAGCAATTGGTCAATAGGGGCAACACTCTTGGCAGTTACTCCTGGGTCTTAAAATGAAGGCAAATGGATGAATCCAGGTGCTTCTCATGATGGTCTGGAGGCTCAGGCAGATGTTTTTGAATAACAAGACTGAATCATAGTCCAGGGTAACAGGATTTCAGGGTCAGAAACAGGTCCAGTGCCTGCCACCCCTAAGATTGGCCTGTATTCTCCCAAGCAGAGCCTAAAACACCTCTGCCAGGCCTTTCTTTGACCTCTGCACTGGGCCAGGTTTAACAGTATGTAGTAGTAGGTAAGTGACATTTACCTGCTATTTTTAGGGCAGGCAGGGCAAGGTGTGAGGCTTCTGTCAGGAAAGGCCTCACCAGAGCCAGGGAGGAGGTGATACCAGAGCAGGGACTCCAGGGAGGAGGAGGAATTGCCAGTAAAGGAGGAGCAGGGGAGAAAGCTATAAGAGCACTGGGCATTCTGGAAAATTCTTGACCTGAGCCTAGCATACAAGCTCAAGAGTAAACTCACAAAGCCCTGAATAGTACCTGAGGAGTTTGGACTATAACCCAAGATCTGAGCACCCACATGTCCCTTTCCAGGGAGGTCTGAGACCTGAAAGAGGAGGGGGGCCTGTGAGCTACACAGGTGCTGGAGCGCAGCCAGGCCTGGAGCTCTGTGCCTTGTCCTGGAGCTGCTGCCTCCCTGTGGGCCCCCACCTGATCACTCTCAGCCCTCCTACCATAGTCAGCTGGCTGGCAGAGGTGAGTGATAAGAAGACCACATGAAGGCCACCGTGCTGAAGAACCACGTGAAACCAGCAGATAGCAATCTTAGGGAGGTGGCAGATAGCAGTTTGGAAGCTGGTGCATCAGCCCCAAGTCAGAGCTGCTGAAGGCCAGGATTAGAAACAAGGGGCCTCTTGTGGCCCGGGAGGCATGGTGCCTCCCCAGAGAGGCCTATGAGGCCTATGGGGCAGGGCAGGACCAGGGTTTATCACCTGCACCAGCCTTCCTTTGCTGACAGTGCAGCTGACTTTTCATGGGGATAGGAGAGACAGCTGGCTCTCGGCAGCCTGGAGAGCCACCTGGCTACTTCCCTGCTCCCAGGAGCCATGGGGGCCCCAGGAGAAACACACATAATCAATAGGAGTCAGTGGTAATGGCTGTACCTCTCTGTCTCTCCTCCCCCTCCCTTTAGTGAGAAGTGACTCTGCTGATTAATTTCTGGTTGCCTGTCATTATTCTTGACTTGCAATCAATCTCCAGGTGTGCCAGGATGCTTTCTATTTCCTTCGCATCGCCTGCCTGGGCCTGCTGAGTTGGCAATCCTATTAGCAGAATTTTTTTTTTTCATTGTGTTTGTGAAATGAAATAAAATTAAAAAGGCCCTATCTCCAAAGAGTTCTTCTTGTCCCATATATTTGAACACCATCAGGCTCTGAGGGATCATGAGGCCTTTGTGGGGGGGCCAAGGATGCTTCTGTGTCTTCGGTGTGAGTGGGTGTGGGAAAAGGTGTTGCTGGCCCCTCCAGCCAGGGGCAGGTAGGTGAAAGTCCCTCCTGCCCCTAATGCAGACAGGATCCTGCCACCGCCCAGGTCAGGGGACTCCAGGCAGGAGATGGTTCTAGTCCCAGTTCCATCCCTACTACCTGATGAGCTTGACCAAGCAATTCAAGTTTTTTGTGAGTGTCACATTTTTTCATGTGCAAAGTGGACCCACCCCCCTACAGTCTCTGCCTCTCTGCACCTCCCAATCTAAGCCCTAGCCAAGGCCCTTCTTTTGATTTCTGTGCCTAAAAAGGAACACAGCTTGAAAACCTTACAATAAGTCAACTCGTCTATCATCTGGGGAACAGAGAAAGTTATTTCTAAGTAACTGGGCAATATAGTTTTGCTGACAATCCATTTCTATTCAAACAGCCCCATCCAGCTATGTTTTAGGAACAAGAAAAGATTTGTGAATGCATAAGTCTTTGACTTATCTAGTTGCTACACCAACCTTCCAATTTATGAGACAATAAAACCATGATCACGAGGAGTTGATTCAGCTAATAAGTTATTTGTTCCTGGGGAGCCCTGTGTTGCACTTCCAGGGGGAAAATGTATGCTTTTAGATTTGTTGCTACCTGTCTGCCTCTGGAAGAACAGGTTGCTGTGGGGCTTATTTTCCTTTTTGTGTAAATGTGGGTTTGTGTATTATTAGAATTCATTTGCAAGTGTGATCTGAAATATTAAAGTCATAGGTCAGTTCTGTGTTTTGATGATTTCGGTTGTCTCTGAAGTCTAGATTGTGCTGAGGGGGAAGCTCTCAGCAGCCTTCAAACACATCTGCGGGGCTCTCCGTCTGCTCAACCACTGGGGGCTGAGTGTTGCCTTTCTTCTGTCTTCAACAAGAAGCAGCCAGAGGCCGCAGGCAGCAGTGCTAGGAAGTACTGGTGTGAGAGAGCAGTGAGAGCAACCACAGGAGAGCAGGAAAGGGTCAGGCTTACCTGCTCCCCAGAGCAGCCAACACCACTGAAGGGGACCCTGCTGGGCCAAAGCACCTGCTTAGCAGCAGAAGGAAGGTACTGGCTTGGCAGGAAGACAGCCTACTCCCCAGCTCTTCCCTGGGTAAACTTGGACCTGTGTGCTCTTTTGTGAAACGGAAATAATCAGTAGCTTGCTACGGAGACTTCTTACATAGTCACAGGGGATCTCCATATGTAAGAAAATGCCCCTCGTAGAGACATTTACAGAAGATACAGGGATGGTAGAACCTGAGAGCTTGGATTTGCTTTAAAATAATTCAGCAAAAATAGTGGGGGATGATTCCATTTACACTGAGTTCAGGAGCAGGCAAAATTAATCTATGGTGATAAAAATAAGAACACTGATTTCCTCTGGAAGGGCACCAGGGAACTTTCTGGAGTATGGAAATGCTCTACAACTCAACTTGATTGGAGTGATAATAGCATGGGCATAAATATGTCTCAAAATTCATTGACCTGCAAATGGTTCAGAAGAAGAATAATAGCATCTGTGTATTCAGAAAAAAATCATTAACAATAGTGAGTGCGTGAGTGTATATAAAGCATGATAAAATCATAAAGCAAGTGTGGTAAAAAATGTAAACACTTAGGCAGTCAGTGAAAAGAATATATGAATTCTTTGTCTTATTTTTGCAACTCCTTCTATGTATAAAATTATTTCATAATAATTAAAGCTTAAAAACTCATCAGTCTGTTTGCTTAAGATTGATGCATTTTGGGCTGGGATTGTGGCTCAGTGGTAGAGTGCTCACCTAGCATGGGTTCGATTCTCAGCACCACATAAAAATAAAGGCATTGTGTTGTGTCCATCTACAAAAAAAAAAAAAAAAAAATTCATTCTCTCTCAACAAAAAAAAAGTTTGATGCATTTAGCTGTATATATGTTAATCCATCAAACTAAAAGTTAAAAAGCAGGGGTAGGAAACACTGTAGCAAAATCTTAATAAATGTTGAATCTGAGTGACAGATAAATGGGGATTCATCCTATGTTCTTTCTACTTTTGTATATGTTTGACTATTTTATTACGCAAAAGTAATTTTTAAAAGTTAAAAGAATCAAAAAGCAGATCCTCAAGCTCCTGGTGCAGTGTGGGACACAGGGTGGCTTCCTCCTGTGAATGGCCCCCCCAGGGCTGTGCTGCACCCTCTACTAGGACTGTCAGAGAGTGGCACATGTGTCATGCTGCTGATGTTGGCATTGCCTGTAACCTTGCTTAATGAAAGCTGCATCCGCCCCAAGCTGTTTTCTCTGACCTTGACTAAACTAGGGTGAAACAAATCAGAGATATGTGTCCTTTCCAAATGCCCACTTTAGTGAGTCCCTCTGCCCTTTGTCTGGGTGTCTTCTGCAGACTGAAGCTGCTGTAGGGCTGCTGCAGCCCCGGCAAGACAGTGAGGAAACGTCACAGAGAACAAGAGAAGAGACATTTAAGCACTGTGAAAACCACGCAAGAACCACTCTGGATCTAATTTCACTTGTACAAGGTAAACATTTGCCTTGGCAGAGACCAGAGGAAAAAAGCAAGGGCTGATGATGACCACCGAGGTGACTCAAACACATTTCTTAATAAATTCTCCGTTTTTATGAGAAGGGGGATGGATGAAGAGGATCACAACCCTGGGGGAGGGAGACCTGGGCTCTTCTCATTAGAGATCCCTATGACCTTGGTTGAATCACCTCTTCCTGCCTGGGCCTCTTTTCTCCATGGACAGATGAGATTTTGAACAAAAGGAACTCTTGGGATAGTCCAGCTTTGTGGATTTTGGAAATAAACCTTGAGCATTGGGTAGAGAAGGACTCCAGGGCAGGGAAGGGCAGCAATGTTAGCCCACAGAGTCTGCCCAGAGAATCCTGGAGAGAGTCCAGAGCCTAGATGAAGGGGTGGCATGCGGGGGGACGCAGGCAGGTGAGGGGCTGGGGAAACTCCTGGTGGGTCAGCTCTCCTAATCTTCAAGAAAATATAAAAATCCCGATTTTTATACCCAGCCTCATTTTCAAATGACAATTATTTCAAACATTTTTATAAATGTTTTGTGAGCCTATGGGGCTGGGGTTGTGGCTCAGTGGTAGAGCGCTCACCTAGCATGCATGGTGCACTAGGTTCAATCCTCAGAACCACATAAGTGTAAAATAAAAATATTGCGTCCACCTAAAATTTAAAAAGTAAATATTTTTTAAAAATGTCATGTGAGCCTAACAAAAATGTGTGTGAATAGAATTAGGTCTCTAGGCTGTTTTTGGTGTGACATCATCGACTCTCCCTGTGGCAAAGGACTGGTTAAGGGTGACTGATCTTTTCAACATCAGTGTTTTGCAACTCACTTAAGTCTAAGAGATCACTACCTCAGAGGTAAAGACAAATTTTAATGATAAATACCGTAATCTATGTATCTCTTAAAGAGTTTTCAAACATTTTGTCTTGAGTGAGCTATGCCATTAACATAGATCAAACATGTTTGTCTCTTTCCATGATGACAGAATTTATTGAATAGCAATAAAGTCACATGCTAGATCACTTTCATCCATTGCTATTCATTGAGTACTTGGGGGTCACCTGGTAGTCAAGCTGCTCAATCTTAACTGCTTTTATTCCAATCTCAAGCACTAAAATCTATAACACTCAAAACACATATCAAACTTGACACCATTACCAATGTATAACAGAAAGGCTAAGAAAGGGCTAAGGTGGCCACTGGGGCTCAGGAGGCTGAACTGAGAGCAAAAGCAGAAAGCTAATTGGAATGGAGATCACTGTAGGTGGTCAGATAACATTTCAAACCAGTGGAGAACTTGCTCAGGACCCAGAACTGTGCAGCAAGTGGGGACAGAGTGGGGGAGACTGGCAGACAACTTACTCTAGGTCAGGGTCTGGGCAGATGCAGTTTCAGAGTGTCAGCTTGAGGTGTCAAGTTGGAGTGGGCTGTACATTGTCTTTACAGGCAAGAAAAACTATGCCAAGCTGAAGCCCAGAGACAGAGAATCAGAGGTTCACCACTGTGGCAATTTTCCTGGGCAAGGCTCACAGTGACCAGGTGATGGGGTTAGTGTGCCACTGTGTCCAGTCTTGGGGTGCTCCTCCTTTTATTAGTCTCAGGTAAGGGGGTTGCTTCATTTGGTGGTCTGGCATGTTTGATAAGCTTATGGGCCTGTTCTCTCAGATATGGGTTTGATATGCCCATATATCCATGAGTTTCTAACTTAATTTAATTTTGCTGTTAATAATTGGTCATTTTTATTAGCATGATTAACTTATTTATCAGTTTGTACCTTATGCTTATGCTAGGCAGATGGTGATTGTTTACTTGTACCAGCTGGGTAGAGAGTCATTCCACCTCAGCACTCATCCTCAAAGTGGAATAACTCAGGGCAAATTACTGCTTATAAAATGGATAATTCAGGGTTAGGCACAGCCTGAAAACTACTGCTCTGTTCATCATGGAGAGACCCAGAGCCAGGCACATCCTGCTCCCCCATTGCCCACCACAAAAAGTCCATCATATTTTGCTAGTGGTCACACACAGACACAGGCACATATGTGCATAATGAAACCAAAAAAAAGAGAGGTAGAAAACAAAGCTGCATGCAGCAGATGCTGCTCTTTTAATTTTATACTATTTCATTTTAAGGCTGGTAGCAACCCATGACAGTGATTTCACAGATCATGGTTGAAAAACATTGCTTTGGAGTTGTGCAGAGCAGGCTGTACTCCTCGGAGCTACTCTATGATGTACAGCACAGCATTTTTAAGGCTGTACCTAAACCAGAAGCAGTGGTTTGCCATATGGTACTCCATTTTGAGTTTAAGGGCTGAGGCGGAATGACTCTACACCTGTGTATACAAGTAAACAACTACCACCTGCCTGGCTCAATCTTAAGGCACAAACCCATAAATGAATTAATTGTGCTAATAAGAATGCCCACCTGTGGACTTACTGAATTAATCAAAAGCATGTGGATGCGTGGATGTACCAAACTCATACTGGGAAAAACAGGCCCATGAACTAACTGAACACACCAGACCACTGAATGAAGCAACCCCCTTACTCGAGGGCCCTATAAGGTGGAGCACCCCAAGCTGGACACAGCAGCCCCCTGGCCTCATCACCTGGTCTCTCATCTCAAGTCTTGCTCAGGAAAATCACCACAGTGATGGACTTCTGAGTCTCTGTCCTTGGGCTTTAGCAGAGTGCAGTTGCTTGTGCCCACGACAACCACGCAAGTCCCACTCCAAGCTAACACTCCACACTGACACTGTGGAATTGCCCTCTGTGTGGACTTTGGCCTAGAATAAGTTCCAGTGCTTTGATAGCTCTGCACCTGGAACAAGTTCTTCCCCAGGTTACTACTCTTATCTGACCTCCTACTAAGGCTGTTTGCATTCCTATCTGCTCTCTGCCTTGCTCTCAGCTCTGCCTCCTGAGCCCCTGTGGCTGCCTTAACCCTTTATTACCCTTCCTGTAATCTCTATATATAATTGTGTGAAGTGTGATATGTGACCTGAACGTCATAGATAATAGAAATTAAGATTGGAATAAAAGAACCTGTGATTGCCCCGCTTATGATTACCAAGTATCCCACAAGTATTCAGTGAACTGTCACTGATGAAAGTGGTGTAGCCTGTGAATTTATTGTTATTCAAAAAGTGAGGACATTGTGGAAAGACACAGATGGGTTTGGTCTATGTTAATGACATAGCTCACTCACAGCAAGGATTCACATGTACTTAATTCCCATTTAATTCTCCATCTCACCTTCTAAGACAGGAATTGTCCTCCCCATTTTACAGAATAGACAAATGAATCTCAAACTTCATAATCTGGATCAAATTGGTTTTGGTTTATTTCATTTACTTTTTTATAAGAGGAATAAGGACTTCAAAGAATCACACGAAAGAGAAAAATTCCTAGAGGCAAAACAATCAAGGAGAATTTGGGGAAGGTTCCAGCAAGGGGATCCAGGATGGTTCTGGGGAGTATGCAGTTTAAAGCCGCCTGTTGTGAAGGGGTGACTGAAAAGTCTTAACTGGGCCTCTCCAGAAATCTTCACCAAGGCTGATTTTGGGACTGTCAGCAAAAGAGTCTCTGCAAAAGAGTCCAATGTAGATAAACTTCCTATTTTCATGTCGCCCTGTTTACTTGGCCACTGGCAGGGAAGATACCAGCACTCCAGGTGCTGGACACCCCCTTATTAGTTTTTCACAAACATATCCAGTAGAGTACTTTGAAGAAATGTGCAAACAAGGCCTCTGGCCTTGAGCTGGGCTTCACAGAGATGTCTACATTTTTAAGATAAGAGAAGTTACCACTGGGCTCCATGGTACCAGCTGGCAGGGGGAGGAAAGAAAGGGGAGAAGAAGCTCTCCCCTTCTCAGGTGTTGTCCTTGAAGGGTAACTTGCCCAAAACAGTGAAAGAAAAAGCTGCTTTTATGTGAACTTCTGCAGACTGTGAACTTCTGAGCCCCTCCCCTTACATATTGGGTATAAAACTCTGAAACTACCTGAACTCGGGGTTCAGGGAATTAATTGATTACTCAAAAGCTGTGCCCTCTGAACCTGGCTGCAGCCAAATAAAACTGTTTCCTGCTACCTTCGGTGCCTTGCCTCGTTTGTCCCTACATCAGTTGCCCTTCCTGTGAAATCTGTCAAAATCTACATGGCTCCCTCCCAGTGGGGCTGGTGAGTGGCTCCTTCTAGAAGGAGCCGGGTCTGTCATCCAGGAGGCCCAAGCCGACTCAGAGAGAACAGAGGTAGTGCTGGAGGCTGGGAGATGCTATGGGGAGATCATAGTCATGAACTTGAAATGCCAGCTCCCACACTTGCCATGGTGGATGACGGGCAGCTATAGGGAAAGAGAGAATAGGCAGTATCTAAATCCAGATCTTTTTGACTGCCAAGGCTGGCCTGGGAAACCTCGACCCGCACTCTACCACCTCCCACTCCATTGTTGAACTGACCAAAGCTCTGTGTCTTCCCCAGAGGTGAAGATCAGAGAGAACAAGAGGAGTCAGAGCTCAGCCCAGGGATGTCAGTGGGAAAGGGATATGGCACCAATTTAATTCTTAACACTGATGAACCTTGCTCTTAACTGGACCAGTCAGCTGATTTTAATGGTTATTGTTTCTGATCAATCTTGCTGCAGACATCTGGGCTGGGGCAGGGAGGCTGGGACACCCCCTACAGCCCAGCACAGCCAATGTGACCTCTCATTAGCCACCTGGTCTGTGTTCTCTACCTTTAGATTCCTAAAGAGAGCCAGGAGAGGTGCGTATCTGTTTACAAAGCTCTCAGCAACGATTTCAGACTTTTGCTTTGGTGGCTTTCTGCTTTCTCCAAAGTCAATTGTTCCCGTGTGATAGAAACATGATTGTAGGGCAATGTTGAGAAGCCTGACTTAGATTAGCATCACAAAAGTCAATTAACAAGGCAATTTCTTCCTTTGATTTGTATTTGTATATTATTAATGAACTACAGGACCTCCTAGTGCAGTAAATTAGCCAAGGTAACTGGGGAGCAGAGTACAAACATTTTTCCCCCTTTAATGGCCCCAAACATTTATCTCATACAGAGAAAACTATATACAAACCCAGGGAGGACTCCCTGTTCCTACAGCCAAGGAAGCATGTCAGAGCAGCTCTGATAAATATTGATGTTTGTTTATCGAAATGCCACAGGCCATCCTGGCCAGCTGCCACCCCCTCCCACCCTGGCTGAGTCTTCAGCGGCAGGATTCATTATGCAAGAGATGTAGAAACCACAACTGCCTCTGCTGAACACTTGAGGAAAAAAAAAAAAGGTTGGTCCCGGAGAAAGAAGCTACAGTCTCAAAACATACATTCACTGGGGGCTTTCTGCCTTACCAAAATAGTGCGCGTTGGGAGGTCTTAGTGCACTCCCACTGTGTGGCTTTGTTGCAAAATTAATGCCACTGAGAAAGAAACTACATATAAGCTCTAGAGCATTGACATGGACGCATCTATGGTCACACACTTGGTTAGTCACCAAGAAGCACCTACTGTGTACAAGGGAGTGGGAAGGGTACCCTTAATATAATAACCCCTCTCACCTTTATCTAGGCAGCATGGTTCAGCCTCAAAATGATTAGAGACTGCAGGAAAGTATAAATTAATAAGGTCTATGTATTTATTCCTTTAATAAATATTTAGTGCATGCTTATCATGTAGATTCCAGGGACTGGGCACAAAATAGATGGAAAAACACTGTCCCTGGAGGACTCCGGAGTCTTGTTGGGGAGGCAGACAGGTCAGAAGAGCATGATAAGCTGACTCTGATGGAGATGTGTTCCCCAGGCTCCTAGAACACACTGGAAGGAGTGGTCTCTTAGGAATGGCCAAGAAGGTGTCCTGGGGAGAAGCCAGGCATCTCCTCCTCACATCCTCCACTTTTCTCCATGCTGATCGCTGCTCCAGGGTGAGACGCTTACTCCTGCAGGTGGCCTTCTCTGGTCTGGAGGGCCTCAGGTGCACAGGTCTGAGATGGTCAAGTGTCAGATGGAAAAGTCTCAGGTGGGCATCTCCCTGTGCCAAAAGAATCCCATCTGCCTCCTTTAGTAACAAAATAAGAGTATGCAATAGCTTCTCTTTTCAACATTAATTTTTGTTCTGACAAGACCCGTTAGACCAGAAGCACCTTTATGCACTATGGATGTGGCTGACACAGAGCCCTGGGACTCTCAACTGGGCCCAGAATTTGATGTGCCCCTTAAAACACTCTGGGGAGATCTATAAGGGGTCAGAGACTGGGTGGAGAAACTCAAGCAGCCTCTTTTACTAGAAGATGACAAAAAAAAGCAGAGCACACCTGCCTGCTGGCCCAGGCCTTCACAATGCCATGGGTGGACTATCAACATTTTATGAGTTTCGGCTGGGCTAGCATAATGAACACCCCTCTCCCAAACTCCACCTCCCTCCTTCACCCAGCGAAACACCCACATACTCTTCAGATCTCAGGGGAAGGTGCCCCCTTGGAGAAGCTGTTCCTGACCCTCAGGCTGTTGCCTGAGCTTATTCGCCTTCACGACACCGAGGTGCCTCTCCTACATGGCCTGTCATAGCTTGCAATTATGCATCAATTTGTGTTATTTTCTTTCATCTCTGCCTGCCTCTCCCAAGGCCATAAACTCCATGTGAGAAACCCAATGTCCAGCTTGTTCATCTCTGTAACCCACGCTTCCAGCTCAAGGCCCAGCACTTGGTCCCCACCCAACAGATTCTCATTGACTATTGAAGCACATCAAGTAATGGGATTTCGCCCCCAGATCCCGTTTCTCCAGTTGTGCCTGGGTTGGATTTCTGTTTGCTTTGAGGCTTTGCTTTGAAGATGGAAAATTTTATAGTCGAAGGCAAAGTCCTTCAACCTCCAATATCTCAGGTACCACTTGGCCTCAAGGAGCTGTGCAAAAGCAACATGTAAAACTAATGAGTTGGAAATTTTATTAAGCTCTGAATCCAAAAGAAGGCAAATATGACCCCAGTAGTAGCATGCATTTGCTGTTTCAGGGAGAAGAATATAATAGGTAAAAATCAATAGGATTTTTGTTCCAGTAGATTAACTTCATGTTTAGAGCAGGAAGAGAATCTAAATGGACAGCTTTTCTGCTGCTCTTCCCCCCTCTGTAAAATGATGCAGAGAGAAGAGTTTGAGGAGACAGGTTAGAAGGCCAAGGACATCATCCCTCCTGCAAGATGTGAGGTTAGATTCTCTTGGACCTGTCACACCAGGGGCGAGTTTAGCCAACTAGTTGTATGCCTCTCAAAACTGTCCTTGCCATTCCAGAACAAACAAGCAAAGGTGTCTGCCAGTGAGCTCCTGATCCCAGACAAATGTCCCCAGACCTGAGAACTCGTCCTTTGGGGAGAGTTCATTATTCCACAGAGGAGAGATCTCATCTCCTCTCCTCTCCTCTCTCTTCTCTCTCTCTCTCTCTCTCTCTCTCTCTCTCTTAGATTTTGGCGTCAGACCAAAGAGCCATCTGTTGCTCTGTTAGGCACTTGGAATGGAATGTGATGAAGGTCAAGTTCAAGGTTTGGCTGCATGAAGAAGCAGAGAGAGCCAGCCTGCAGAAAAAGAAGGAAGAAAGACAAGAGAGGAGAAGTCAGGTGTCCCCACATGAAGGAGCCAGACCATTTTCAACTGTCCAGGTCCTGGGCTTCGTCCCTTACAAAATTTCTGTCGTTGGAATCCATAATATACCTTCAAGTCTTCCTGGAAAATCCCTCTCACTATTTTTCTGTTGTCAAAGTTGGTTTGAGTGTGTGACTGTTCCCCATATACTAGCTTCCTGTGACTGTTGTAAAAGATTGCCACAGCCTGTGTAGTTTACAACAGCGGAAACGGGTCTCCCACTGTTCCAGCAGCTAGAAGTCTGAAATCAAGGTGTCAGCAGAGTCACAATCCCTCTGAGCTTCTAGGTGAATCTCCTTCTTTGCTTCCTCCAACTTTGGGTGGCTTCAGGTGCAACTTGGCTTCTTGCGGCTTCATTCCAATCTTTACCTCCATCTTTGTAGGACCTCTTCTCCTATGAGTCTGCTCTTCTCTATCACAAGATACTTGTTGATGGACATAGGGCACACCTGATTAACCAGGACGATCTAGATCCTTCACTTAATTACATCTACAAAGACCTCCCAAGTGAGGTCATATTGATATTAGAACTCAAACATGTCTTTTGGAATGCCACCATTCAACTTGCTACACCCAGAAGCACACTGAGTCCTGAACCTGCCAAGTATTCCTGAATATCCTGGTAAAGTGATACGCAGCCCACAGTAAAAATGGTTTATAGATTCTAAAGGATGGATCGATGAATAAAGCAATATGTGTTGTGTTTTTTAAGGGCAAAGTGTGACCCTTTGGTTTTAAATATTCTGGAATGGAGCCAAGCCCTGCTCTGTCACATTGGAAGTCACTGACTTCTCTAGTCTCATGTATTTGTACTGATGATAATAATTACAGCTTAATGGCTGCCATGATGCACTGCTAGGTGCCAGGCACTTCGAGTGGCTCTTTACATAGGATGTCACATAGAATCTTCACAATGAGCTTCCAGAAGTAGGTTTATTATCCCCAAGAGCCAGACCCAAGTTGGAGCCCGCATGGTGGGTTTCATTCCAGGATGCTCTTTACGGAGACCCAGCATAGTTGAGGACTGTGGGACTATGGTTTTGGCTTCTTCCAAATACATGCTGAATTTGATTCTCCATTGTGATGGAAAAATGGAGATTTGGAAGTGGAAGCTCAAGGAGTTATTAGGTCATTAAGAAGGATTAAAATGGGCTGGGGATGTGGCTCAAGTGGTAGCACTTTCGCCTGGCATGCGTGTGGCCCGGGTTTGATCCTCAGCACCACATACAAACAAAGATGTTGTGTCTGCCAAAAAACTAAAAAAATAAATATTAAAAAAAGAAGGATTAATACCTATCTCACAGAACTGGATTTGTACATGTGAGCAAGTTGTTATCAAGACAGGCTACCCCTCAGATTTTCTCTCTTTCACATGTGTACACTTGCCTTTCTGACTTCCACCATGTTATGAAGCAGCATGAGGCTCTAACCAGATAGGATCACCCAATCTCAGACTTCCTAGCCTCCAGAACATTGAGCTAAAATTAACCAATTTCTTTTAAAATTTACTTAGTATTAGGTATTATGCTAGAGCAACAGAAAATGAACTCAAACATGTGGGCAGAAACCACAATGTGCCAACTTTTGTGTTTGGTGCTTCATGTCTGTTATCTCATTTGATCTTTGTAGCTCCTCTGAGATGAAGCTGATGCAGAAGTCTTATCACACTAGCCATGGATGCTACCCATGTTTGCTATCTGCAGAAGTCTGTAGGACAAAGAACCAGGCTTTCCAGTTTCTCAGGCCCCAGGGGACCACCCCTCCAGGTCTCCTCGCAATAACTTAAGGAAACATGACACAGATACACTCCAGAAAGGCAACTACAAATGTTGGGTGAGAAAATAGCCCCGGGATTAGAATATTCTTCTTGTAGAAGAAGCTACTAATGCTAATTTCCAAATTGTGGGTCTGGATGGGAATAGAAGTGAGGCAGCCTCCCCTGGCACAGGTCTCAGTGATTTTCCCACCCCAATCCTAGGAGGGGACTTCCTTTCAAAAGCCCCACGCTAGTCTCACAGTTTCCTTCCTCCTCCTTATTGCCACTTCCTCAAGTGTTGAGGACACACAACTCAGATCAAGACCACAACCTTCCTTCTTCCCTTATTGCTCCCCACATAATTCCATCTACAGAGTCATCCAAGTTGGCCCCCAGGATGTCCTCCTCATTCAGTTTTGCCTTCTGCCTCAGAGCCATCTGTCATCATGTTCAGCCTATCTGTTCCTTCAGCGTCTTCCTCCCCCTAATCTCCGACTGTTGTGGCCCTGGATATGGCCCCAGGACTCTGGTCTCCACACTTCTGTCAGGTCTTGGTTTGTTCTTCTTGCTCCTTTGATTTCAACTCTGTGATTACGCTTCCCCCCCCCCCATAAACCTACAGCAGGGGTTTTCAAAATATGTCCAGAGGAACCCTGGTTAATGAGTCTTGGGATTTTCATGGACCAGTAAAGAAATTACAATTGAGTTTTGAACAAATTAGGAGATAGAAATGAAAAGATCGCCTTTATCACTGATAAAGTTATATTGAAGAACATGGCTTAAGTCTGACCAGACAATTTGTGACACTTCCCTGAACAAAACCTCACATGCTCTAGGCAGTACCACATTTCTCCTTCTTGGGAAGTGACTGTGCTTTGAGAACAGGGTCCCCAGGTCTGGATGGAGAAGCATGAGTTAATTGTAGACCCAGGAGTTAAGTGTGTGCCATGGAATACTAACCTTGAGAAGGGATGGTCTGGGAAGAAAATTTAGAAATTGGGAAGAGAATTTAAATGGTCAAATGCCTTTAGAGAAAACAGTACACCACATCTCCCTTGACATAAGCATATTTGAGGCTCCTAGGTCTACAGGGAAGAGAGTAGACAGACCTTGCTTACTAGAGCTTAGCCCACTGTTCCCCCAAATCATGTGGCAAAAAATTCCTTTGGGAGTGGAGCATCTTAGGTTTCTTTGTGAAAGAAACTCCCTCCGAGGAAGGCTGTTGACCTCTCTCTGCCCCATGAGAGGAGGAAAGGGAAGAGTGATATATGTGATTGGAGAATGAAGGGTGGGAGCTCTGGCTCCTCTCCTCTTTCTTCAGCTAGGGTTTTCCTAAGCAGATCTTTGTTTTTCATTTTTTTGTGCAATAACACACCATACCCTGAAGTTTCTTCTAAATTTTTTTTTTGTTTTGATTCTGCATTAATAATGCCAGTAGAATGAGCACTAGGCATGCTTTACTTTAAAAGCTTATGACTAGGATAGAGAGAAAGGAATTCTTCATTTTCTAAGATAAATACAAATTTTTCAAGCTTTTTGTGTGACCTCTGAGCCCTAAAACAAGGGCTTTGTAGGTTGGGGTACACGAGGCCATTTGTACTGGCTTTATGGTAGAAAGTGGTATGCAATCCTCTCAAGGATTCTTTGTAAAGTAGAGTCATGTGGAGCAGTTTCAAAACAGAAGACTCCTAACCTTCATGTTGCACTGGACGCATGGGTCAGCATTGTTCATTCCTAGTATTAAATGTACTAGGAAATTGCTCGTGGTCAAAAAGACAGTTTGGCTCCTCTTCATTAAGAAAGGGATCCCTTCCAATCCATCCCTGTGGAATTTGGAGGCAACCTAGCAACATGCAAGAAGGAAGGTCTGCCAGCTAAGCAATTTTGTGGAAAGGACTCAACCCCCATCATTCTAGGGATGCTCTTGATCACTCCCATGCTGATGGGAATGACTATAAAAAGGCATGTGGTCTAAAATGGGCAGGATCGATGTTCTTAGGCCAGCATTTGGTCTGTGTTCAGTCCAGAGATATTTTGGTCTGAGCCAGGAAGTGAGACGGTGAGGGTAAAAACATCTGAAAACCATGAGCATCTTCCACCTATTGATCCAAAGGTAGCAGAGGAGGTCAAGAGCCCAAGTGTGGTTTGAGGAAAGTGGCTTTTGGGCAAATGAGAACAGAAGCTTCTAGGGGTTGAGTGAGAGTCTAGGTCAACTTCTATAGAGTTCCAGGAAAAGAGGAGTTTTGACAACTAGGGGCTTATTTAACCAATGCATTCAAGCATTCGAGAAAATTCAGTCCTCATAGGGATGTTTAAAAAACATACATGTATAGAGTCCTGCAAGACTCTTCTTAATCAACCTATCCCTGTTAATGAATCCAACAGTCATTAATACTTCTTTCCAGTTTGTAAAAGAATGACTTGCCCACAGACGTGCCAAAACTTTCAGGATTATTGGTTAGAAAATTTGAGGTGTTTTTCTCCCCTAAGGAGTTTATATATACCAAAAGGATCCAAATCATTCATTTGACACATGTGAAATTCCTGGGCATGGAGCTATAAAGACAGATAAAGTTGTTGTCCCTGCCTTCAAGGAGCCCTAATTGTAGTGACAAGCATCTTAGGAAATGAAAGAACCCTATGGAGTGACAGAGCATTTTCAAGAACAAAGACGGAATCTGACAGGGAGGTAGAGGCAGTCCATTAGAGCAAGTGCCGGTGCAAAGGCACAGAGGTACAAAGTCTTATCATTCAAGGGGTCATTGATAGTCACTAGGATGAAGAGAGAAGTGGACAGGAAGACATGTAAGATGGAGGTGAAGAAGCATAGGGAGAGACCAGGTCTTCCAGGTATTAATTCAGATAGTTACTGAGTACGTACTATGTACCAGGCAGGTACTGTTTGATATAGCAGTGAGTAAGACAGATGTAGTTGCTGTCCATATGAAGTTGCATTTTGGTGGGATGAGACAAAGAATAAAAAAATAAACAAACATAATTTCAGATGATAATGAGTGCTATAAAGGACATAAACAGGGAGATGGGGGTCTGGAAGCATTGTAGAAAGCATGACTGAGATGGTCACTCTGGGTCAATGACTTTTGCAGACTTGAAGAATATGAAGGGCAAGAGATAAGGATGAAGGCAATGAACCTGGAGGTGTCTATCATTTAGGGAACAGAGAGAGAAACAGGAGGCAGCAAAGAAAACAAGAAAAAAAATCATCTGAGATTCAAGACATAAGTTGGGAGAGGGTGGAGTAATGGAACTCCAAGGGGTGGGGGAGGGGAAAGAATATGAAGAAGGAGAAAGGCCTCTGCTACAGACATTCACCTTTTACTTTGTCTTTTAAAATAGATGGTCATCAGATTCCCAGGTAGAGACAGCAGACTTATACCAAGCATCTAACATTTCTCCTTATGAAATATAACTTGCATATCCCACAAGGAATATTTGATCATAAAAAAGATCCAAATACAGCCACGTGAAACAACATGAGTGAACCTTGAAAACATGGCAAGAGCAAGAAGCCACAAAAGACCACATGTATGGTTCCTTTTATGTGGAATATCCAGATTAAGAAAATCCACAGGGTCAGAAAGTGATTATTTGGTTTCTGGGTTGGGAAGGAACAGGGGAGTGACTGTTGATAGGTATAGGTTTCTTCTTAGGGTGTTGAAAAGTTCTAAAATTAGACTGTGGTGATGCTGACACACTCTGAATACATTTAAAACTGGAGAAATTTACATTTTCAAAGGATGAATTTGATGGAATACAAAAAATGCCATTAATCATAATGATATTGTCAATATTTTTGTAACACTACAACATGTTTCCCCATTTTATGACTCAAGGCCCTGCAGGCACTTTTTCAACTTGCCTTAACCCTGCAAAGCTCGTTGATCTTCAAAAGATGAAGTAAGCCAACATTTTGTAATGAAAGGTTCTCTAAAGTTCAGTAGTTGGGTTTGTACACAATTAGAAAAGTAGGTCAACAAACATTGCTTTTTAATATCTTATAATAACACTGTAACACACACTTATTAACTGTTTATTTGGGGTTAATAAGATTTTTTTGTCTTTTGTGGTGAACCAGAAGAATGGTTACCAGGGCTTCCACTGAATTTTTGTTTGCTAATATTGATTATCTGGATCTTTGTTGGGTGAAAGGGAGCAAGAACTGGTGTGTCGTACAGGTTACAAGGTCAGAATCTGCACACAGACACACCTGGCTTGGAATACTGTCCTTGTCTTTTAGTAGCTGTATGACCTGGTGCAAGCTACAAAGACTTTCAGAGCTTGCATTTCCTTCTCTGCAAAATGGGAATTCTATATTTACTTCAGTTTTTATTTGAAGATCTATCTATTGTATTCATAGGAATTGAACTGGGAATTGAACCCTGGGCCTCATACATACTAGGTGAATGTACTACCTCTGAGCTACACCCTCAGTCCCATTTTTTAAAAGGCTGTTAGTAGGCATCAATGAGTATTCCTGACTTAAGTATTGGCATTTTCTGCAGAACAAGATCTTATCCTTCTTTCCCATTAGCTGTTTCATCTTGATGTGTTTATTATTAAATTACTCATCAAAGTTCTTTTCTGAGAGTTTGCTATCAGTCAGGAAATGAAGAACTAAAGCCCTTGATTGCCAAGTATGAATTATTTTATTGCATGGGGCTGTTTTCCTCTTTTGCAGAAGTCAGAGCCGGAGAGAGCTACTGAGCTACTGCACCCCACCCTTCGACGCGTGGTGGGCCGAGAGGAACAGCGTAGGCAAGAGGCACCGCACATTCCCTCAGCTCCCACTTGCCTTTAAGGCCCCACTCATTCCAGAGATTCCTGGGAGGCTAAGCAGAAGAGTTTGCTTACAGAGCTCACACCCCAGAGACCTGTCAACCCTGTCCAGGGGCCTCCTTTCTACACCACCCTCAGCAGACCTGGGCAAGAAAAGAGAGATCCCTGACCTTGATGACCCTCCAACTTCACACACTCACACACGCACACACACTAAAGAACCTGTGTGCCTGTCACTTGGGCTCTGATAGCACTAGCACATCACAACCCCTATCCTAAGCATCCATTCTTCAGTCCAACACTGCTCAGGCCTCAGGGAACATTTGTCACATATCTTTCCTTTTGTTTTCTACCAACCCCAAATGCCAGGAAGTTTGTGGACTGTTCCTGCCCACATCAGAGATGGAAACTGCTTCAGAGGGCTGAAATGGTTGGAGCCCTGAATAAAAAGAAAGGCAGATTAATTTGTCAATCCCTTCCTCCCAGAGAGCGTTAATGAAATGGATTTTGGGATAGCCCTGTCATTGCCGGCATGCTGACTTGTCTTCTTTTTCTTCGATTTGTGTTCCATTTGCGATTCCTAAAGAACTCATAAGTGGGGCTGGGGATGTGGATCAAGCCGTAGCGCGCTCGCCTGGCATGCATGCGGCCTGGGTTCGATCCTCAGCACCACATACCAACAAAGATGTTGCGTCTGCCGAAAACTAAAAAATAAATATCAAAATTCTCTCTCTCTCTCTAAAAAGAAAGATCTCTCTCTCTCTCTCTCTCTCATAAAAATTCTCTCTTTAAAAAAAAAAAGAACTCATAAGTTGGCATTATCATGAATGTATGCACATGGGTAGTTGAAAAATATACAATGGGGCTGGGGTTGTGGCTCAATGGTACAGCACTTGCCTAGCACGTGTGAGGGACTGGGTTCCATCCTCAGCACCACATAAATAAATAAATAAATATATTGTGACAATCTACAACTAAAAAATATTTTAAAAAATATATAACATTATTAAAAAGCTCATATTACTCAGATACATTTGTAAGCCTGGACTTAATACAAGTCAAAAAAGATACTGATCATTTATATTGGCAGCTAAGTTAAGAGAATGAATGCTACAATTGTGAAGAGCTTACTTTTTTTTAATATATATTTTTTAGTTGTTGATGGACCTTTATTTATTTATATGTGGTGCTGAGAATCGAACCCAGTGCCTCACACATGCTAGGCAAGCACTCTACCACTGAGCCACAATCTCAGCCCCAACAGTTTACTTTTATGAAAATTTAAAATTGTTAAAAGTTTAAGTAAAAGCCACAGATGTACTTAAATATTTTTTACTTTAAATAATTTAAAAATATTATTTCTATATAAATAATCTATATATAGTTGTAGATGAGCACAATGCCTTTATTTATTTTTATGTGGTGCTGAGGATCAAACCCAGTGCCTCACATGTGCTAGGCAAGCGCTTCACCACTGAGCTACAATTATTTAATTATAGATTAAATAATTTTACATGTAAATTTTACATTCATTAATTATAATTTCTACTTTGCCTTTTAATGATAATAATTTTCATGTTTTAAAAAATAAAATTTCTTCTAAAACATTCAATTTTATTTCTACATTCACTTTCATTTTACATTTTGATGGAAATATATTCCAATTTGATACTTTTTAAATACAATTACATGTTATTTTTAATCCTTTAGGTAATTACTGACAACAGCACATAAATTATTTATATACTTTGATCACAATTATATAATTAGTCATTTTTTTTCCTGCCATAAAAGCAGGTGGCCAGGGGAGGCTTAACCACAGTCCTTCTCAGGGAGAATGCTAAGCACATGTAGAAATAGTAACTTACTAGTAATTGGACAGGAGTCCTGGGTCCTAGTCTCTGCAGGGGCCATGGGCAACCTACTTCTCTCTTTCTTCTGGGAAATGAGGAGTTTCAAAATCATTCCTTCATTCTACAAAGATGGTGGCTGGAGCAAGAGGGCAGTGTGACTAGAGTGTAAATCGGGTTGGCCACAGGAGGTAAGTCTGGAGAGGTAGCCAAGATCAGGTCATTTGGAACCTTGGACTTCCCTCGGAGGACCTTGGTTTTTACCTTGCATGAGGTAGGGAACTGTATGAGTTTCTGTGGCTGCTATAACAAATTGCCACAAGCTTAGCAACTTAAAATAATACAGTTTATAACAGTAAGATTCTAGACATAAATAAATCTGACCTCTAGCAGGACTCTCTGGACTGAAAAAACTAAGTGTCAGTAGAGATGAACTCTTTCTGGAGGCTCTAATCTCAGGGAGAACTGGTTTCCTGGTATTTTCCAGTTCTGAAGCTATCTATTCCTTGCTTCTAGGTCCTTCCACCTCCAAAGCTAGCAATGGCAGGTTAGTCATCATCACATCACATCACTCTGACTTTTCCTTCTGCCTCCTTCTTTCACTTTCAAGGACCTTTGTGATTATATTGGGCCCAACTTGATAATCTAGCATAATCTCCTTATCTGAAGGTCAGCTGAATAACAAGCTCAATTCTATCTGCACCATTAATTGCCCTTCACTATTAGTATATTCATAGGTTCTGGGGATTTGGATATGGACATCTTTGGAAGACTATTATTATTTGTCCATCACAAAAACCATTGGTGGTTGGGAACAGATGGGGGACATGATGTGATATACTTTAACACAGCTATTGTGGTTGCTGTGTTGGAATAGACACCAGGGTAGCAAGGACAGCAGCAGAAAAGCCAGTTAAGAAGCCATTCCAATAATCCAGGTCCAAGATACTGCTTGCACCAGGACAGTGAATGTGGCGAGAAGTGGGTACATTCTGAAGACACTTTGAAGGTAAAGCTAACAGTATTTGTTGGCAGAGTGAATGTCGATTTGAGAGAAAGAAGAGTCAAGGACAAGATAAGGCTGTTGATCTGAGCAGCTGGAAGTACAGAGATACCACTGACTGCCCAAGAACTGGGGTGGGATGAGTATCTGATCAGGTCTGCACTCAGTAGTCCATTTCAAATCCACATGGAAGTGCCTGGTGAGCTATTGGATGTAAGGGTTTCCCAGAGAAGCTCAGACTGAATAAATACACTGGGATGCATCAGCATATGAACCATATAGAAGCTATAAGACTGGATAAGTGCAACAGGGGTGAGGACATGTATGCTGGGGCCCCAACAGATACATTGCTCTCTAAACAGAGGATTTAGATCCACACTCAATCTCAAAGACCAACCATCTCAGAGCCTATGACTGCTTACCAGGTTATTCTCCCCAACATTAGCTCCTGGCTTTGCCAGGAGCATAGCAACAGTTATGTCCCTTCCAGGCCTCTTAGGGCATTTGCATGTTGGCTTTTCCTGTACCTGAGCCTCTTCTTTCAAACAGTTGGTGACAAAGCTTCAGGAGAATAGCTTGGCTCTTTCTCACCAAAAGTGGAGAGTACATCGTGTTAATTTCTTCATCCACTTCATAATTATCAATTGAGCGATTCCTATGTGCCGAGTCCTGTGCCCAGTATTGGGAAAATGTATTTACAAAATATACCTTGTGTAAGTGCTGCCTGTCAGCAGCATGGTGAATACTGTGTCAGAATTGTATTTGGCTGCTAGCAGCAGAGAGACCAGAGAAATAGTTGTTTGACAGTTTAAGAGGTATTTTCCCCTCTAATGTAAAAGTCGTCTGGAAGTGGGGATTGTAAGGTTGAGTGTAGCTTCAATATCATCAGTATTCTGAGCATCTTCTGTCCTACCAAATCATCATTAGCATGTGGCATCTATCCTCAAGATTATCACAGAGTTATAAGATGGACACTGCAGCTCCAGCCATTCCATCTGCTTTCCAGGCAGAAAGGTGGGAGAAGGAAGTACATAAAACAAATGGAGCATGTTGAGTCAGAATTCTTTAAAGAGCTCCCGCCCAACAACATCTGCTTATATCATATTGACCACTCTTATCTGCAAGGCTGGTTGGGGAAAGATTTTTTTTTTTTAAGCTGAAGAATTTGCTGGTCTCATATTCTTCTTTGAAATGATGGAAGGAGTGAATGGATATGGGAGAAACTACTAGCAGTCTCTTCTACAAAGCATCAGAATAGGGAAGGCACAAGATTTATATGAGCAAGAGACAGGGGCCAAGTCAAGGAGAGCCTCCTTGAGAGGAATATTCAAGTCTGAACTTAAGGGGTTCAGATGACAATGGCCCAGATCCAAGCATTGTCAGGGGAAGGACAGAAATGGAACAGATTGGAGGACAGTTTGGGGGGAATGCAAATGCTAGTTAAGGCCTCATCCGTTTGAAAAGGATCTGATTATAGTTGTTCCAAGAAAGAAAAGTGTCAAAATGACCTTCTTAGAAGCCTGGTGCCAGGATTTAGTTAGGTTTCTGAATTGTAATGAAAGGGA
The DNA here is from genome assembly GCF_052094955.1 of Ictidomys tridecemlineatus. Lineage (NCBI taxonomy): Eukaryota > Metazoa > Chordata > Mammalia > Rodentia > Sciuridae > Ictidomys > Ictidomys tridecemlineatus. Next base: position 12,448,498 of record NC_135477.1, read on the forward strand.
GTTGAAATTGGTAGATAGCCTTAAAAGAAAGATAAGAAGTTTGAGTTTGTCAAGTACAATGATTAAAGTATAAAGTAGATAGAATTTAGAGTTTCTGATAGTCTCTCCTCAATGTATTGTTAGAAGCAGTTTATCATTTCAATTGAGAAAGAGAAAATAAACAATACTGTCCTTCCACTATTCCATAAAATATTCAGTCATTCAGGAGGATGGGAACCAACTCACCTATTATTTAATTCCTGAAAGTACCACCCAGGTAGGCTGAGCATCTTGCCCAGTCTTTTTAATTTTAGCCTTGAGGTCTTACTCCCAGGAACTCTCTCAATGGTGGCAAAATTGGAGCAGCTGGCCATCCTGCATCCAGGAAGAACCCAGGGGATTCTTCATGGAAGACATTTTTCTGTCATCATCTCTAGACACAGAAATGGCAGGCAATATTCAAGTGGCAATTTCTCTGCATTGCAACCTAAATAAGGAAGCATGTTTTACATTTACCTTCAGTTGATGTCCTTTATGGTGTTACCAAGGAATGGAAGATTTTCCAGAAAGAAGAAATGATCCACATTATCAGAGGATCCTTGGATCCTCTGATGAAAAAAATTTTTAAAAGTCTATTGGTTGGGACCAAAAGGAAGTCACTGGGGCTTTGGCAAGAATGGGTTCATGGAGTGAGGAAGAACTGTTCAGGCAGAAGTCAGAGTACAGAGGACTCAAGGGAGTGGAAAGGAAGGATGTAATCAGAAAGAATCAGCTAGACTTGACTATGAAGAGATAAAAAAGGCAGAATTTGGAAGGCTTAAAGTAGGATGTTCATTTTCATTTTGTGAGAATCAAAAGTAGCTGATCTGCTAAAGAAAAGGAGATAGACCCTGGAAGGCAGTGGGATCCACAGCAGAAGCAAGTTTTTGCTGTTTTGTCTGTCTGCTTTTCTTTATTTCCTCCTCCTCCTCCTTTTAGTGTGTGCGTGCGTGTGTGTGTGTGTGTATGTGTGTGCATGTGTGTGTGTGTGTGTGTGTGTGTGTGTGTGTGTGTGTGTTTGGTTTTTAGTCATTACGTTGTTGCCACAGAAGAGGAGGATGAAAAGACGAGTGTCTCTTGAAGGTGATCTGGGGCCAGGCAAGCCCATGGCATGCCAGCCTTAGGGTTTCTTTTTCTTCTCATTAATGGGGACTTGGGTCTTCTCTTAAACTTGGTGGGGCAGGTAAGGGTGGGAGGCCTGAGATGGTCAAGGTTTGATGACATTGTTGTGGGAGAGAAGAAGATGTTGGCTGGGGTAATGGATAAAAGAGTAGGTGGGAGCTAGGAGTGCTATGAAGGCCCCATGAGAATGATGCAGAGGGGAAAAGGAAGATAGCTGGATCACACTAAGGTTGAGATTTTGCAGGCAGAGGAGATGGAAGGAAAAGTATTAAATGCCACGCTCTTACTTAAACAAACTTTGGAGACTTTACAAATCCCGCAAAATAGAATCCTCTTTTGCCCTGATACTCAGTCCCTCCATGACTCAGTTTATGTTTTACCCCCATCTTCTTTCCCTCCCCTTGGCACCAACCCTATTCATGCTATCCTCCTCCATTCATCCTGCTATTTCTCTAGGTTCTGTTGGAATTCCAATTTCTGAGCTTTGGCCTCTTTCTGATTAGAGCATCTGTCTAATCCTCCAAGGTTAATGCAAATTCCATTTACCCTAGGAAGCCTCCCACCTTCCCAAGCCAGCATTCCTCTCTCATCATCCCCTATCAAACTAGAATTGCCCATCACATTTTCTCAATCCCCCTTATTGGGGAAGTTGCCTCACCTTCCAGCAGTGCAGAAGCAGCAAGCCCTGAGGCACAAATGGGTGGATTTGAGTAACCAATTAGATATTTTTTCCCAGCACTTGAGATTGAGCTAGCAGGTCACATGGGGTACTGGGGACATGGGACCATCTAGATTTGGGTGCAGAGCTGGTGCCTTCCAAGTTGCCTGCATGCTGAGGCCATAGGGGAGCAGAAATCAAGAGCCATATAGAATAACACAGCATATCTGCAGAGAGCTGTAAACACAAGCTATTGGGTGGGGGTGGGGACAGGTGGAGAGAGGGGGGGCGGGGAGAACCATTCCAGGGTTTCTGTGATGCCCCAGCTGAACATCTTGCAGTGGAGTTCCTGGAGATATTCCAGTATCCTTAACATGGATCCAATTTCAGTTAAGTTATCCTGAGGCAGTTTCTGTTCCTTATAGTCAACTGTCTCTCCCCATGAACCAGAAAGCTCTGCTAGTACAATAACTATCTCTTATCATCAGTTATGCTGGTGTGTTTGCTTGCACCTGGCAAGCAAACAGGGGCCTGGCAAGCAAACAGGGGCCTGGCAACCCTGAGGGCAAGAACTTGATCCTGTTCATCCAGCACCTCTAGAGCCTGATACATGTTGGATGCTCAGAAAATAGTTGTTGGATTTATATCCTCAGAGTTGATAGGATGAGTTGATGGATCATTTGTTAGCAAACACTCTGAACTTCTCTATGCTTACCTCCATGTTGCTACATTTGCATTATTTTATATGGTTTTAATCAAATCAGCTTTTCATGTACTCACAAACTTCCCACACTCATATGCTTTGGCTTTCTCCTATTTGGTGGGTACCAGGAAGGAGTAAGGGCTTAGCAGCACTAGAGGCACAAGTCTCTCTCTGGTTGGTGGGATTTTGAGTCCTAGACAAAACCTGTCTTTCAGTATTCAACTGTCTTTGCCTTTGAAATGCATACTTCCTGTGAAGGCTGTTGGGGTAGCTTAATTTCAATGATGTCATTTAAAGCACATCAAAAAGTCAGCAGTACAACTCCTTTCTTCAGAAACCTACTCAGAATCATAGATTTTCAGAGCCAAGGCCAGTGGCTCTCAGTCTTTAGAATTACTATGAACCAGCATGAATATTTAAAAAGAAAAAAGGGTTGCTGAATTTATATTCTTCCAATGAATAACACTAAAAACACTAAGCTTCTGTTAACACAACATCATTTCATAAAATAAAGTGTATGTTAACACCAAAATTATCATGCTCATTACCACCTAATTTAAATATCAAATACATTTGACTGTATAAAAACTCATTAACATTTTGATTTTCAAATATTTTTAAAAATAGGTAAGTATTTTTAAATTATGAAGTGCTTAACATTGTGCCTGGTACAAGTTAATTCTCTGAATTCTGAGAATTGGTGCTCAATAAATGTTAACCATTTTTAACACAAGGGAATATATTTTTCTTCTATCTTCCCCCAAAGTTTTGCTAAACTCCTTCATGGGACAAGTGTTGCTGAGGAACTGAATGACTGAATAATGGATTGAGAAGATTTGGGTACCCAGAAGTATTCTAAGGAGTAAGGTAGAAGATGGGGGAAGGGAAGGAGTCTACAGAATGGAGTGTGAGATTGAGGAGTGTGACTACCACCTTATCTTGTGGGTAGGTAGGTGAAGGGTACATTAAGATCCAGGAAGGGTAAACATACAGTCTGAGGTTTTCATGTCACTGATGTGAAATATTCCTTCTCCCCACTTCACCTCTGGTTTCTGTAACATTTACTACAATGGTGCATGTTATGGTTTAGATGTGGTGTCCCCCAAAAGCTCATGTGTGAGACAATGCAAGGAGAGATGATTGGATTATAGTCTTGGCATGATCAGTGAATTGGTCCTGATGGGATTGACTGAGGAGTAACTGGAGGCAATGTGATGTGGCTAGAGGAACTAGTCCGTTGGGGGCATGGCTATGGGGTATATATTTTGTGTCTGAAGAGTGGAGTCTCTTTGCTTTCTGATCACCATGTGAGCTGGTTCTCTCTGCCACTCTCTTCAGCCATGATGTCCTGCCTCATCTCAAGCCCTGAGGAATGGAGCCTGCAGTCTATGGATAGAGACCTCTGAAACCACAAGCCCTTAAATAAACTTTTCCTCCCTTAAAATTGTTCAGGTCAGGTATTTTAGTCCCAGCAGCAAAGAAGCTGGCTAAAACAGTGCATGAGTGTTATTCATAAGGTTTCAGAAATTGAGAAAAGGTATACATTTCTGAGACAGCATCCCAGAAGCAGAGGTTGATGATGAGAACAGAAGTTGCTTGACCTTCCAGAAATCTCAGCAAGGTTTTGAGCCTTGTTTCTGAGCTGAGACCTGACTTATATCTTCCTAGTAATAGACATTCTGGTCTCTGACTTGGGCATGAATATTTAAGGTGAGATCAGACTGGTTCCAAAGTTCTGTACTTGCCCTAGTAGGGTCAGAACTCTGATTTTGTCCTAGAATCACCCAGAGTCAGAGAGAATTCTTGGCCTGAAGATTTTTAAGGGTTAGAGAGGAGTGCTCCTCTGGTGCCTTAGGGGAATATCTGGCTTCTGTAGGATTAGAAGTGTTGTGGTGTCCACGTGGATGGAGGGACCTAAACTTTTATGAGGCAACAACTTAGAAATCAAAGGAATAACACTGGTTACTAAGCAATCTGGCTTCATGTGATTGAGATGCTGCCCGGGACAAAATTCTGTTTTCCCTGACACCCCTCCCCCAACTCTCTCTTCTGGTGCACCAGGGAACAACAGATCAGCCCTCTTAAAACTCTAGCAATCTTGGTGTTATGGTACAGAGTGATGACCAAAAACTTAGGGTTTCATGTTGGATAAACCAGGACCCCATGCCACTTCCTTAGACTCTGTGTCAGTTCGCATCGGTAAAATGGGTGAAGGCTCTCACTAACTGCCTCAGAGATGGCCTAAATGTGGTAATACACATAGGGGTTCAACAAGAACCTGACAGTCACTAATTCGCCTTCCAATCACCTGGCAGATTCATTTCGGTCATCCACAGGTCAGCTCTCATTTAAACTTCCTTTGGAGGGAAAGTTAGTCCTTTGCCTTTGTCTCTTCTTCCCAGGTCCCACGGTCCCCGGAGGCAGGGCGACTGCTGGTCGGATTGCTGGCCAGCGATGGCGGTCTCTGAGACAATCGGTCTTCTTTAGTCAGTTTGGGCAGTGTCCGAGTGGCCTGCTCGGGACTTCTGCAGTTGGGCTTTGCAGGGAAAGCCACAGCCGCCACCGGCTCAGCTGTCGGCGCGGGGAGAGGCGTGCGGCAGCAAGTGGAAGAACCACACTGCGGGAAGTTCGACGCTGCCGCAGAGGTGGCAGGGCCAGTGGCCAGCGGAGGGGGATGGGCGCGTTAGAAGATAACTGAATGACCGGACAAGCCATCTCCGCCGGACCTCGCAGCCTCTAACCCGTGCTCTCAGTTATCCTCTCAGATGCTGACCGCGACTCCTGAAGTGACAGCCACGTGGATCGCGGCGCGCGAGGCGGGGAATGGAATGTGGGCGTGGGGGCGGGGCTGGAAAGGGGCCCCAGAGGTGAAGTACCCGCGTCCGCGCGCCCTGACGCCGACTGCCAGGCGACGCTTCCGGGAGCGAGCACGCTTGACGTCACTCGCCGCTCGCCCAATGAGCGGAGGCTTGGGGGAGGCGCCGTCCCCGCCTCCTCCCGCCCTCGCCCGGCTGCCGCCGCCGCCGCGGTCGCACCGGCCGCCCCCGGAGAGTCTGAGGAGGCGCGGGCCGCTGCAGGCTCAGGCGCCGCAGCGCGCGGGCCCAAGTCCCGGACGAGGCCCAGGGAGCCGCTCGCCCCGACCCCGCCGCCCCATGCCCTCAAGATGGAGGCAGCGGGGGCGGTGGCGTGAAGAAAGCGGCGCTGTGGGCGCGGGAGTAGGGGGCCCGGCGGCCCGGGCGGCGGCGGCGGGATGGGGCTGCTGCTTATGATCCTGGCGTCGGCCGTGCTGGGCTCCTTCCTCACGCTGCTCACCCAGTTCCTGCTGCTGTACCGCAGACAGCCCGAGCCGCCGCCGGACGAGGCGGCCAGCGCAGGCGACGGCTTCCGCTACACCAAGCCGGTGCCGGGCCTGCCCCTGCGGGAGTACCTCTATGGCGGCGGCGGGACTGAGGAGCCCTCCAGCGGGGCGCCCGAGGGCGGTGCGACCCCGGCCTCCGAGACCCCCGCCCCGCCGACGCGGGAGACCTGCTACTTTCTCAACGCCACCATCCTGTTCCTGTTCCGGGAGCTGCGGGACACCGCGCTGACTCGCCGCTGGGTCACCAAGAAGATCAAGGTGGAGTTCGAGGAGCTGCTGCAGACCAAGACGGCAGGGCGCCTGCTGGAGGGGCTGAGCCTGCGGGACGTGTTCCTGGGCGAGACGGTGCCCTTCATCAAGACCATCCGGCTCGTGCGGCCCGTGGTAGCTTCGGCCACCGGGGAGCCCGACGGCCCCGAGGGGGAGGCGCTGCCCGCCTCCTGCCCGGAGGAGCTGGCCTTCGAGGCGGAGGTGGAGTACAGCGGGGGCTTCCACCTGGCCATCGACGTGGACCTGGTCTTTGGCAAGTCCGCCTACCTGTTCGTCAAACTGTCCCGAGTGGTGGGGAGGCTGCGCTTCGTCCTCACCCGCGTGCCCTTCACCCACTGGTTCTTCTCCTTCGTGGAGGACCCGCTGATCGACTTCGAGGTGCGCTCCCAGTTTGAAGGGCGGCCCATGCCCCAACTCACCTCCATCATCGTCAACCAGCTCAAGAAAGTCATCAAGCGCAAACACACGCTGCCGAATTACAAGATCAGGTGAGAGGGGGGCCGGGGCACCCACGGGGTCCGCAGGCACGGGACCTGGCTGCGGGATCGGGGCCGGCCGGCGCCTGCTGCCTCCGGGGAGTGGGAAGGGCAGAGGCGTACTTGTAACCCCAGCCCCTGTTTCCCCAGGACCAGGGACGTAGGCAAAGGCAAGTAATGGACACTTTGCCTCCGAACCTTTCCTTGTGTTCGCGGGCACTCCTGATGCTGTCAGCAGCGCATTGATAATGGAAGTATATTGATAATTATCCCCAGAAGTCGCCTCTGGGACTGTTGAGAAACTTCCTGTACGTACTTGCTGCAAGAAGGGCCGTGTCATTGGCTTTGCAGCAAGCCCTGGGCCACGTTGAGAAATTGTTCCTGGACACAGGACAAGGCATGAAGGTGTGCTTTTAGCCCAGGTCTGTTCTATTTTGCCATCTCCAACTACTTTTGCTTTGATGCATTGGCAACTTTGAGGGCAAAGGTAGTAGCCATAGCAAAGGAATACTTTCCGCAGCAAATTGGGAAGGAGTTGGGAGCCCGTAGATAGTGTGTGGATCCCTGCATTTTGAATTACTGTCATCTTCCCTTTGGGGGTAGCCTGTGTGGTACAGACCCAGAATGGGCCCCTCAAGTGTCTATTCTCTGGCTGTTAAGTTCCTCACTCAGTACTTAAAGTCACCCTTCAGATAGTATTATAATGATGTAGTGATTTTAATTTTTTAGAGACTTCCTGTATGTAATGGCTTATTTTTACATAATATACTGTTTTGGTTAATGTATGAGTTTTCTTTTACTATCACAGGAGAAATGGAAGGGAAAAGAAAGTTTTGTAGGACTATAGGCTTCATCCACTTTAGTGGATGGCAAAGTTTGTGGTTAGAGTGGGAAAAAAACATGGCTGTTTCTTTTAAAAGCTGAATATTAAATTTCTCTTCATATCCTCCCTTAGTTTTGTGTTTATTAATAAAGCCTTTTGGATTTTACTCTTTATTATAAAATTATTTCAGTTTTGTAGTAGCTTTACCTAATGCCCTTTAGAGGAGGCTGAATAGTTCTGGATCACTACCGCATGCTCAAGCCAGATAATCCAGAAATATTGTGAATTTGGAATGGCTATTGACTTGAGTATGTAGCAGACTTGTTTAAGCTAATAGCACAGTGACAAAATTGTTGGGTGGGAGAAATTTATTTTATAATGAAAATTTTCCTATAGATTTGCAGAAGATGGTAAACTAATCATTCATTGTTTGATTTCTGGTTTTGTGAAATAGATTATACTTTATGAAACCTACTTTTAAGTTGTGGAATATAAGTGACTAAATTATAAATGAGTGTTTAAGCAGTGAGGTGTTTATTTATAGCAGTGTGTTGCTGAGAAAGTAAGGAGAAAAAGTTGTTAGATTTTAAAATCACAACTTTAATACTGATGTTTTCTGGAGCCTTCGGGTGATAAAATTTGGGTAGGTTTTTATTATTTGGGGCTTATTTGCAGATAGTCATTGGTGATAAGATTGCATATCATTTTGAGAATTTTTTAAAATGTAGATTTGGAATTCAGTTATATCTGAAATGATGAGTAAGAGTTATGGAGCCACTGAGGAAGTTCATTACTTTGAATAAGCTTTATCATTGAAGAAGAACACTATTTATTTTAAGTATGGCAAAATTGTCTTTCATTTACTGTATACAGAAGGATTTTAAAGAAAGCAGGACATACCCAGATTTGGTGGTGTACGTCTATAATCCCAGCACCTTAGAAGGCTGAGGCAAGAGGTTGATCACATGTTCCAGGACAGCCTTCATAGTTTAGGGAAACCCTCACCAAGTTAGTGAGACCTTATCTCTCTCTCTCTGCCCACCCCTACCCCCACACATGAGATTTTTAAAAAAGGTTGGGAGTGAATTCAATGGTAGAGTGCCCCAGGGTTAATCCCCAGTACTTCCCTCCTCCAAGTACAACATAAGTTTGATTGTTATTTTAACTTTAAACCTTCAGCATTAAATGATCATGCCTGAAAATATACACATCTGTGCCCTTTTTATTAGAGGGTATCTTATTGATCAGTAAGTAAATACTGCACAGACTGCATCACTCAGTCTGCAGGTATTTATTAGACTCCTGCAATATGCTTATTATTCTATATGCTAGGGCTTTAATACTAAATAGATATAGGCTCAACTCTCAGAGTCTAGAATTCAGTGAGAGTTGAATTACCTGTACTTGATAAGATTTAAGGTTGAGTGGGATTGATGGGATTGAAGTAACTGGGGAAATTGATTTTTGCTTAGTGAAAGAAAAATAGAAGTGTAGGAATGAAAAAGGTGACCTCAGAAAGTATTAACTTCTCTTTTTTGTGTGTGTACCTGCTCTGCAAGAAGTGTTTTAAACTGGTGATTTAAAGAGAATAAATTACAGTACATCTAAGATGTATTACAGTTCTCACTATGGGAATTAAATTAGCCTAGTGTTATCCTGTTTTATAGATGAGAGGAGTGAAGCTCAGAGTAGTTTAATAACCTGTGTAAAGTCACACAGCTTTCAGGTGGTGAAATCTAGCTTTGAAGAAGTCAGACTGCCTTACAAAAATTATATTGCATTGTCCTTAAGGGCTTAAAAATGTCGTCAATATAATATATATGGGGTATCTTTCCAAGTTAAGTGAGAACTCTATAAAGCTTATTTTTCCCTTAAATTGGAAATTTTGAGAGGATCCTTTTAAAGTTAAACCATAAGATTAAATCTTTGAGTGCTACTCCACATAGCATTTTTTAAAATCCAGCAGATTGTGTTTCCAAATAGAAGGTCTTGCTAGTTTATCCATTTTAGCCATCTAATCTTCTTAGTAGAGCTAAGGCAGTAAAGAAAATTGTATTGAATCTTGAGTCCTCTGGTATTTTTAATCATTACATAACAGAAATATCTTGCCAGTTAACATTGTTGTCACTTCTTCCCCCTTTACTTTTCCTTTTTCATGTTGCTTAATTGAAATGTCCTATCAGGACTGCCAGTTCCTGATATTTCACCTAGAGATGCTAAAGTAGTTCAAGTAGTTGCTTCCTAAGGATCTAGCTGATTAACACTTCATTTTACCTAACATATTTGGTTTATGAAATACTAACTTTTAAAAAAATCTATAGAAAATGTGGTTTCCAATTTATTGAAGTTAGGTGTTTCTTGATCCAGCCATGTTAGTGATAACTTTTGTTTTTTTTTTTCCCTTAAAATGTATACTAAAATGGTATGTTAAAGTAGTATTACTGAAAAAAATTAACCCCAAAATTCATCTTCAAGTGGGAAAGATTACTGGTGGTATTTTTTAGTATGTGTTGAGCCTGTCTTCATTGTGAAATCTGAGTATTAGTCCTGGAGTGAGGAGGGCTTTTGGGGGTTTTAGGAGTCACATATTTGGGATTCTTACTGATGCTTCTGTTTGTACAGTATTCTTTCCCTGCAGCTAGTATTGGTTGCATATTGGAAGGTCAGATTCAGTTTGTATATACTTGTTACATAGCCTGCACTGTTTTTGGATTTGATTTTTAATTGCTAACAGTAAAAAATGGAAGATTTCACAGGATTTGATTTTTTGACTTCTGTTAGGAAAAACTGAGGTATCTTGTACCAGGTCTGCATTCCTTACAGCTAGCAATAGGATGAGAAAGGATCTGTAGTAGCAGGTTGGAGCAGGGGAGGAGCCTGTAAGCTCCTGCAGGTAGTTTACAGTCCCTATGAACTTGCCTCATTTGACTACTGGTACTTGCCTAGCCTGGAGTTAGACCCTTATTGGAAGAGTAATAATGGGAAGATCTAATAGATAGGAAAGATAGATTTTTTTCTTTAAATTTTATTCATTTATTTATTCATTCTAATTATATGTGAAAGCAGAATGCATTTTGATTCATTGTATACAATTGCAGCACATCTTTTCATTTCTCTGGTTGTATATGATATAGGGTGGCACCATATGTACAGTTATACATGTACCTAGGGTAATGATATTTATCCCATTCCACCATCTTTCCATCCCCCATGCTTCCTCCCCTCCTCTCCTTCCCCTTTGCCCATTCATGGTTCCTCCATTTTTCCCATCACCCCCCCCCCCCATCCCATTATGGATCAGTATCCACTTCTCAGAGAGAACATTTGGCCTTTGGTGTTTTGGGATTGGCTTACTTTGGTTAGCATGATATTTTCCAACTCCATCCATTTACCTGCAAATGCCATAATTTTATTCTTTTAATGCTGAATAATATTCCATTGTGTATATATATCACAGTTTCTTTATCCATTCATCTATTGAAGGGCTTCTAGGTTGGTTCCACAATTTAGCTATTGTGATGTAAACATTGATGTGGCTGCATTACTATAATATGCTGATTTTAAGTCATTTGGGTATATACCAAGGAGTGGGAGAGCTGGGTCAAATGGTGGTTCCATTCCAGGTTTTCTAAGGAATCTCCATACTGCTTTCCAGATTAGCTTTACCAATTTGCAGTCCCACCAGCAATGTATGAGTGTGCCTATTCTGCTACATCCTTGCCAACACTTATTGTTGTTTGTATTCTAACCCCTCTTTAACTATCTTGGAACGGATTTTCATTGATTAATTTTATTTTAAAAGATACTGTTAGGGCTGGGGTGGTGGCTCAGTGGTAGAGTACTCGTCTAGCATGCATGAGGCACTGGGTTCGATCCTCGGCACCACATAAAAACAAACTCATGTATCCACCTAAAACTAAAGATACATACAGAAATAAATAATTTTTTTTAAAAAAGATGGTGTCTATATAATGCTGAATTTTAAAGACTTATTTCCGCCAGAAACTCAAAACAAAACAAAAAAATTCCTTGAAATATTTCCACTTTTCTGTCATGTCATTATAGCAAACAAATGGTGGCTGATTTTTGCTTGGATTTGGTGGATATTTTTCGTTAGTTTTTCATTAGTTAACTGTATAACTTTGATCTATAGAAAACATTTATTGACACTATACTTGAATTTAATGCATATGGAATACATTTTTGGAAAATTTGACTTTATAGTTTCTTCTAATGTTTTCTGAGCATGACTATTTTTGTCATAACTGATTATTTGTTCTTCTGAAAAACATTTTTGAAATGTATTCATGGAAATTTTCAAAATTCTTAGTGCCTAGAAGGCAAGAAAGAAAAAACTTTTCCTTAAGGGTTGAAGCAACTTTAAATTAATCGATATGCCATTAATTTCAGGTAACTGAATTTGGCCTGGTCTGTAAAGCTTCATAGTCTATAATATGGTTTGTATACAATGTATATCTTCCTTGGTCTTCTGAAATGAGGAACAATAATGTTTTTTCTTAATTTATAACTTTTCATTTTATTGATTATTTGAGGAAATGTGACTTTAGTAATCAGTGTTGTCTCAAAAACTTTTAAAGCAAATTCCTTGAAAGGTGACAAAACCATTTCTGAAGTTAATGTATTTATTTACTTTTTTTTAAATTATTTCATTGTGTGTGTGTGTGTGTGTGTGTGTGTGTGTGTGTGTAGAAAACTTTAAAAAGGTGTCTTAGAGTAGAATGAATTTTAAATCAGCTAATAAAATTCTTTAGTGAGGGAGCTGTGATTGTGGCTCAGCGGTAGAGTGCTCCCCTAGCACATGCAAGGCCCTGGGTTCCATCCTCAGCACCACATAAAAATAAAGAAGTAAAGAAATTGTCTAAACTAAAAAAAATAAATGTTTCAAAAAATTCTTTAGTGATATAGTCATCATAGTTTTACTTACTAATGTTGGTAGAAAATATAATAACTAACTTTTGATCCTTTGGTATATTAGAGACAACAGGCATTGTGTATGAATCTAGCTGTCCTGCAATAATAATGTGAGATAGTAGCTCATTTTAAATCTATTATGCTTTTTTCTTTTTTCTTTTTTTTTTTTTTACTGGGAATTGAACCCAAGGGCACTTCACCACTGAGCTTTCCCAGCCCTTTTTATTTTGAGACTGGGTCTCAACTAAATTGCCAAGGCTGGCCTCAAGAATTTACAATCCTCCTACTTAACCTCATCTATGAAGAAACAGTACATTAGGATTTAGTACTATGTGTAGTTTCAGACATCAATGGGTGGGGGGGGATTAGAGCTTATCCCTTGTAGGTAAGGGAAGACAACTTATAATGTATTGTGACTTAGTACATCTAAATATACTCTGTTTGGTGCTAATTTTACTTCTTACAAGTTGGATTTCCTTTGCTATTCTCATTTCTACAATGTTTTTCCCACAGAAAGCCAAAGTTTAGATGGAAAATAATTGATAAATCTTTGCTTTGGAAATTTGATTTACACACTGAGGAGAGAAGAGTAATTTTGAGGAGGATGTTAAGTTCTAACTAGTAATATGGGTATATTGGGTATCCCAGAAAGCCAGTTTGTTCCTGAAAAGAGCTAAACTAGACCATTAGCAGATTGAGTTGGAGGTGCATGCTTTATTAAACATTTAATATTGATTTACAGGTATTACTAACAATCTATTAGATGAGAAGGGTAATAAAATTAGTTTGCTACGTATGTGTATTTCAAGCACTGTGTGGGTTGACCATGTACTTGCCTCTCTCACTTATATGTAGGAAAGGTACAGTGTCTCATTTTTATAGATGTAGAAACTTCAAACTTAGAGGAGCTTAGTGGAGTTCTAAGTTCTAGGGAAAAAGTCCTAGACTCCCAAAGTCCATGCAGACTAGATCCCATCAGGCCTCAGTTAAGATGGCCTTTGTATGGTTTTAAAACTTTAAAGTTGTTTAAAAGGGTGTGACAGACTATATGCACCCACAAATTCTAAAATATTTACCATCTGGCCTTTTATTAAAAGGATTCCCTGATCTCTGCTGTTAAATTTTAAAAAAGCTAAAATGCTTAATAAAAATGAGGATATGTAGGGGTGTCACCATATATACCTCTAATCCTAGTGATGCAGGGGGCTGAGGCAGGAGGATCTGAAGTTTGAGGCCAACCGGTGCAACTTAGGGAATTGTGTTTGATTCCTAGTTCTGCAAAAAGAAAAAGAAAAAAAAAGAAAGAAAGAAAGAAAGAAAGAATTAATTTGTGCATATATATTGAAAGTTCTTCTTAATCTTTTCTGAAGGGTCATTGTTTTTTGGAAAGTTAATGAAAGCTGTGGATAATTTCTGCAGAAAAAAATACATAAACAGTTTTTTATTTAATTTCATAAAATTCATAGTCCCCTTGAAACCTGCCTAGGTTTCTTAGACTTCTGGTTGGAGAGTAACACAGCCAGGATCCAACTTTGTTGCCATAAATAGAACTAAAACTAACACCCTAAAATAAATATTCAAACTTCATAATCTTGCTTACCTTCTTAGAATATATACAGGATTGGTATGGCTCAGGCATTTCTAAACAAGTTGGAAGGGGATGTAATCCTCCAACTAGTTAGGAGTAACATGTCCTTCCCACCCCTCTTTTTCCTTCTTGATGAGCTTCCCTATTGTAGGCTGAGACACTCTAAATCAGTAGTCAATAAGAATATCTAACATTTCAAGTTAGAGATTTTTCTACTAACTACTGTGTTTAAAATTACAGACATAACATTTTCTTCCCATCACATTCTCCATTTTTTTAGAATAATTTACAAGATGATAAGAAGAGAATCTAGTACTATAGAAGTATTTTAACTTTTTTTGGATTGAGGCTGTAGAGAAATACTTAGGTTGACTCTTTGAATAGATAGAGCTTGGTAGTAACATGGACCTATTTCAGATATCAGCATTGTCCTGAACAATAGACCTTGAACAAAAGACATTTTTCATAGTCTCAGTTTCCTTAATTATAAAATAGAAATAAAGTTGTTTAATTGTAGGTAATTTCATATATGTGATAAATATTGAATAATTGTAGGTAATTTCATATATGTGATAACTATTGAATAAACATCTTTCATAACTAATCAGAAACATTTTTGTTGATTACCCTACACTTGTCAACATTTTGTAGAGATATATCAGGTATTTCCTAGGTGAAATATTAATTTTTTTCCCTTTCAAATGAGGGATAAACTCATTTTAAGAATTCAAGCAGATAGAAAATATGTAATATAAAAAATCTGTAATACATTTTCTTAAAGAAAACCATGAAATTTGAGAACTGTTCTTCCACTTAACATGTATTATAATTTGTTATTAATTTACAAAAACAGGATTGTACTCAGTATCAGTATTAGCATCTTGTTTCCCCACTCCCCTTATTGTATTTTGGGTTTTTTATATATACTTCTTTTGTTCTAATGGGTACATGGAATGATGTTGATCAGTTGTACCATAAGTTAACCACTACATTGTTGAGAGGGTTTATTTTTTTCTTTATTTGTTCCTTACTAAAATAAATAATGGTACCATAAACATCCTTCTATCCGTCTCTTTGGGTAGAGCTGGGTTTTTCTTGTTTTTTTTTTTTTTTTTTTTTGCATATGTTCAAACCTACCGAGTAGTTAAAACACTAGTAGTTAAAAATCACCTCTCCATTTTGTCTCCCTGATATACCCAGTGTTAAATTTGAGGTCTATACCTAACTGTCTTACACACTCACACAAGCCTCTTATATATTGAAGAGTACCTCACTCTTTCTTTCTTCTTTCCTTTCCATCCATCCCTCCCTTTGTGCTTAATATAAAATGGGAGTATAATATAAACATGATCCTGCAAATTGGCTTATAACGTGGGCATGTCTGTAGACAGTATATATGAATCCAACTTGTTCCTGATCATTCACTCTGCACAACATTCTTGCATATTCTCTCTAGCTAGACCTGTCTTCCTTCTCTTTCCTTCTTAATCTCTTCATGCTTACTGACATGCCTCTTAATCTTACTTTCTAAGAATAGGCCTTCACTTAATCTCACCAGAGGACCTTTGCTATTCTCATTTCTACAGTGTTTTTCCCACAGAAAGCCAAAGACTCATTCCATCATATTTCAGTTTACATTAAAATATCACCTTTAAATATCATAAAAAGAGGGTTAACCCTTTAAATACTGAGTTTTTTCCTGCACATACCTCTTACTAAAATATAATATATGAATACGTTTGTACAGAAACTGCCAAAATCCTAAATGATGAATTTTCACAAAGTGAAGTCAGCCATTTAACTGAAATAAGGTGATTTTGGATTTAGTCTTTCTCTTTCTAAAGAACATCTGTATTTTTGGATTTCTTAAACAGAATGAGTGGAACTTATTTTCCCCCCCTTAATGTTTAAAAGTTGTCATAGTAAACACAGGCTGATGACTGTAAGCCAATACTGTATTGAAGAAGAGTGCCTCTTCCCCTTCGTGCGTGCCTATAATTGAGATATCTGAGCTGTTCAACTTGCTGACTTTGAGATCTCTCCTGGTATCACACAGGTACCCATTTGTGCACGCACGCCTGCACACAAAAGCATAGATGTTATTGCAACCTTCTCTGACATTTTGGAAGACTGGGTTTTTAATTTCACATTTCTCAGAAAAGTTAGTGCTGTTAAACTGCAGTTTATACCTTCCCCTGGTCTAATATATAGAATAACAATAAAACTTGTTTTCATTAGTCTGATGCATTTTTGTGAAATCAGCAGGATGCTTTAGAACATATTTCTCTTTATTCTCCTAATCAGCACTTTGAGTATTTATGCCCATGAATTCTTCATGTATTATAAGGAGAATGGAGCTGATGAGATGGTGGGTGGGGTACTGAAATATCTGAGCTCTGATTTGCCTAACTGATAAAGTAGCTAGAAAATTTCCCACTCCCTGGCATAATTAGTTCTTGTTGCTATGTACTTTAAAAATGCTGTGATTTGCATGGTAAAAATAAGCTAATGGAGTTTATTCTTTTGTATTAAGAGCCTATTATGTTTACTTGGGTCTTTGGTAAGATATGTAGCAGTTAAACAGACATTTGTAACTTAAGTATGTTCTGGGATGGTGTTTCTTCTAGGATCAATTCTGTATTTTTTTTTTTTTTTTTGCTGTAAAATCTTAAGTAGCAATAATAAGGAGACCATTTCTGTATAGTAGCTGACTACAAGAATCTGTATTTTGAAAAATATCTCCTATTCTGTTCTTAGAAACAACATTTTGTGCAGACATCATTATCTACTAAATAGTTCATTGGATTTCTGTTGTACGCTTTTTTTTAACCTTTTCACTTAATAGTCTTTCATACTAGATTATATTAATTCACTAGTCTTCTTACCTTAATCCTTTGCCTATGCGAATTATTTACTTAATCATGCAAGTAATAATTCAAAGCTTATAGTTCTCTGCAACATGCTTTGGCCTAAGTAAGCCATTCTAATGTAGCTAATTTCAGTTGTTTTGATAATTATTTTTATAATGCACTGAAAATCTTATTTTGTTCCCACCATTATAGTAAGTATAATATTATTTTCTGTAAAATTTAGGTCAGGTGATATCTCTTTCAATATTTGGAAAGATGTATTAGTTAGTTAGTTCTCAGTATTTACTTAACATTGTAGATTTTATTTAGAACCAGAATGTCAAACTCTTGACATGGAAGAATTTAACTGAATGTAAAGTATGAATTCTTCTGTGTACCAATTCTGGTGTGGTAGGTTATACAAATTGAATTTAGTTTGGCTATTTTAACATTAATAAAATGTTAAGAGAAAATTCCTGATAGCCTTAGTCTGTAATAAAGCCCATAAGTACAGTATACCTAAGTTATATTCTATATTGAAATAAATTTCTTGTGTGAAATAATAAAGTAAATTATCTATAATTTTTAGTACTACAGAGTAGAATTTGGACTCAGTAATTATGAGAATCATGACAGTCAATAAGAATTTATTGAACTAGATTCAGTGATAAGAATTGTTGAAGCTTACAAAATATCTATGTTCTTAAAATTTGTCTTAAAAGTAACGCGGCCTGTTGCCTTCAAAAAGTAGAATTAGAAGATAAGGAATCTATTTCTGTAATTACTATTGATTTGTTGGTTTAAGTTATTATTTTTGAGACCAAATGAAATAGAATCTAAAATTTTTAAAGAGAACACAATTATGCAAAATTAATGGCATTAAGGTGGCATTGTTTAATACTCTTCTATTATTTCTGCAGGCTGCCTCTTATCCTACCATAAGTCTAATGTAGAGCTGCCTCTCAACTATGTAGATAAGAATTACCATTTTCATTTAATAAGTTCAAACTTGAGTGAAATAATTATAAACTGAGATGAAGAAATACAATCATACTTTTGAAGATGTTTTGCTTTTACTTGGCTAGGGAGAAATTGGGGAAAAGCTGACAATTATAACCTTGAAGTATTAAATTTGTCATCATTTCTTTTGCTGTTTCTTACTTCATATCTGAAACAGAGTTTTTTGTTTTTGTTTTTGTCTTAATTCATTTGACTGGTTTAAGATAACTAGACTTTTGTATTATATAATTGTTTATGCCTTTATTATAGTAGTGAGGTAATAATTTTACCTTAAGATGTTTTTTGTCCCTCAATTCAGAAAAAAATCATTTTATTCAATAAATGTTCAATACGATCTTTGCCTATTCTACAGTATACTGAAGAAAGAACTAGTGCTGAAAGGGAATAAAGCAAAATAGTCATCTTTTTAAGGTTTTGTTTTGTTTTGTTTTTAATCAAGTAGGAGAAATAGTGAACTTAAGGTAATGAGTTTGTGGCTTAAACTTTTTTAAAAAGAATTGTGGGGGCTGGAGTTGTGGCTCAGTGGTGGAGTGCTTGCCTGGCATGTGTGAGGCATGGATTCAATCCTCAGCATCACATAGAAATAAATAAATAAAATGAAGGTATTGTGTCCATATACAACCAAAAATAATTTTAAAAAACGAATTGCCACAATTAAGAGTTATTACAGTCTAACTAAATGGTTTTCTATGTGTTATTGGGGCATCCTTTTGAATCTCCAATCTTTCCCAAGATGGACCTACCAAATCAAAACAATTCCCATAGTAATTTGAGAATGTTTCTGCCTTTAGCACTCTCATTCTCTCATAAGTATATTAATAGTGTTTTCCAGAGTTATGTGTGATGATTCATCGCCCTATTAATGAAATGTAAGCTTGTACATTCTTATGTTATAAACACCATCATTTTAAATATCTGATATGGGAAATATTTATGAATATAATTCACATAAGTATTGGTCCTTTGGGGTCCTCAATAATTTAAATTTGTATTGGGGTGTTGAGAACCAAATGTTTGAGAACCACTAGTCTACTTATTTTTTGCCACATATAAAGGAACTATCTCAATTACTTCACTTTATCAGTTATCTTTAGTAAATATTAGACACAATACTATTTTTAATTGCTGTCTGGTATTGCTTGTCCATCTTGGTACACAGGGTTGATAGATCTGTTTCAGTTTTGACTGTACCATTTATTACATGATCATGTACAGGACACTTGGCCTTTTTCATTCTTATTTTCCTCATGTGTAAAAGTATGGGCCGGGGATGTAGCTCAGTGGTAGGGCACTTGCCTAGCATGCATAAGGCCCTGGGTTCAATCCCCAGCACCACCACCCCTAACACACACACAAAATAATTATATGTATATAATATCATATGTTGTTACGAGTCATGGGAATAAACTGTGTATGTGAAGTATTGTGTAATTTGCATAAGTGCTAGAAATATATGAAGTAGTAATTTTGATCCTAGATAATGGTAAAGGACTCTTTTTGGGTTTTGGTGAACCTCAAAGGATATTAGTTTTGACAGATCTGGTCAAGAGAATGACTTGGGTTCCCTGAGCAACTCATCTCACTTGATACCTTATCTCTCCGGCGCATAAGATATCAGTTGACATTGATTCACCTTTGAGTCACCAGCTATTTAAGTTCTTTTATGAGAGACCAGCAAGCCTCTATTATTACTCTTTTGTTCCTTGAATAGGTAAAACCACTTAAGAAAATTGGAGACATTTTAGATCTTGATTATTATTATGCAGAATTGAAAAAAATAAGCATTATTAGAGAGAGGGTATAGGAACAAGGTGGAAACTTTGGGGTTGTTGGGGTTTTTTTGTGATAGTATTTGTTATTCTTGTTCATAGTTTCATAACTATTCAAGAGTACTTTTTTCTTTGTAGAACTACAGAAATTAAAATCCTTTCCCCATGTGAATAGAGTTGGTCAGCAATAGAACACACCAAGGAATTCCATAAACAATTCTGCATGGGTTTCTTTAATATATTCTTAATATGTTGAGTTTAATATAATCATATTTATAAAACTTAATGACACAGAAGTAGAAGGGTGATACCTAAAATAGGGAGGCATATTAGCTATTGTTAATTGTTCTTTTGCAATTACAAGTTGATAATATCACAGAACACACACTTTTTAAAAAATGAACTAGCATAGGGACTGAAATCATGGCCATGTGGTGGGTGAAGTCAGAGGAAGACAAATACCATGAGTTTGAACCTCACGCATGGTGAATGCTGAGTCCTGAAGTAGTTCCTTGTGAATTGGGAGCAGTTTGTTCCCTGATGATTCTGTAGGAAACCAGCCTTAATATAAATAAATAGAAAGTTGATAGACAGTATTTCTGGAGCATTTCACTGTGCCAAATGCTTTATGAGAAATTTTCTCGTCTGATCTTTACAATAACTACTCAAAACTAGGTTCTGTAATTATCTTACTTTACAGATGAAGAAACTTGGGTTTTAAAGCTGAAGTAACTTGCCCAGGATCTCAGAGCTAGTAAGGATTAGAGCCAAAATTGAAGACTAACTATTGACTCTAAAGCCTGTGTGCTTAACAGCACTATTTTAAACTGCCTTGTCAAGAAAAAGCAGAGATCCCCAAGATGGCCGTGAATAGAGTGCATCACACCCCGTGTACCACGCCACTGCGCGGGTGAATAATGAGTTAGAACGACAAAAAACTATCTTGTTAGGAACTTACAGCAAAATGGGGGTGCACCGAAACCTAGAGGAAGGATTTCCAGCACTGAGGTCCGGTAATTGAGTCTCATACATGAGCAAACTGTGCGACCGGAGATCCAGGCTGACTGATCCGCGCGGCCCACCCCGCGGCTACAGATGGCAGGGAAACGCCGAGAAGCGACCAGCAAGCAGGGAGATTGCTGCAGATTCTGTGGAATCCTGCCACCTGAGCATTCATTGGAGCCCTGGGCTGAGTTTGGGATTTCAGACGGAGAAGGAAACGGGACAGTTCTGTCCCCCACAACGGAAACTCCACCAAGAAAACCAGTGGCCACCATCTTGGAGAGCTGAAGTAACCACCGCCACTCTCCGACAGATTGCAACAATAAAACAAGTGCGTGTTACTCAGCTCATCTCCCATACAGTGGGGAATTCCAATAAAATCTCTCCTAGGCTCTCCGGGGGAGGGATTATCAGAGCAAGCCTGCATAAAGATGCGGGGAAAACTAGAGACACCCGACCTTCAACTCCCCCTCCCATCAGTGGGGAAAACAAAACCTGTATTGCCAGCGTGGGGGGGGGGGCAAGCGGAAAAATCAAAACAATAGAGTGCCGGGGGGATTCTCAATAGCCACCCTCCACACCCAACAAACGGCAGGCCCAGAGTACAGTTTGAACTGCCGAGAGGCATCACTTGGGAAATCTGGTCTAGCAGGAGAAACAGGGGACTAGAGGCCAAGCCCTCGTGACTGGGCGGCTGGAGAACCACCCGCCGGTGAAACTCCACCCACCGCCCGCACGACTGGGCGGCTGGAGTTGCCCCCCCCCCCCCCGCCGGCAACCGACCACACCACACGACTGGGTGGCTGGAGTCGCCCCCCACCGGCGACCAACCGCTAGAGATTGGCAGCACGCCCGCCTGCAACAGCCAGCCCATTGCCCCTGCGATTGGGCGGCTAGAGATCGCCCTCCCACCAGTGACAGCCGGCCCATTGCCCCTGCAACTGAGCAGCTGGAAACTGCACGCCCGCTGGCGACCAATCGCCCACCGGCTGCCAGCACAACTGGGCGGCTGGAGACCGCCCGACCGCCGGTGTCCAGGAGCTGAAACCAACCAGAGACAGTCCAGTCCCACCCCTCCATTCGGACACCCCAGTAAGGAGCCTGGGGCCCGCCATAGCAGAGAGGTGACATCACTGGGAGCTCAGCCATCGGAATTCCTTTGCAGTGGAATCCACTTTAGCAAGCATAGTCTACCAACACAAAGGAGAGACAACAGAGATATAAAAAACCAAAACAAATTTATAGAAGAGAGCAGAAACACAGCAATCAAACACAGCAATCAAATAGAGCTGGAAAGTTGCGTGAGCATCATGAAAAAACAAGGGAAAAAAGGAGTACAAACAATGCAGGACAACTTAATTCTATAGGAGGACCTAGAAGCATCAGAAACAGGGATAGGGAAAGAACTCAAGACATACCTAACTCAGATGGAAAGGAATATTAGAGAAGACATGAAACAGCAAGTCCAAGCAATAAAAATATATTTTGAAAATGAATTAAACAAACAATTTAAATGGCAAAGAACGAGCTTTACCAGGAGATAGAGATCTTAAAAAAATCAAACAGTAATCCTAGAAATGCAGGAAACTATAAACCAAATTAAGAACTCAAACGAGAATATGACAAATAGACTAGATCAAGTAGAAGTCAGAACATCAGATAATGAAGACAAAGTTTATCAACTTGAAAAGAATATAGTCAACAGAAAAGATGCTTAAATCCCAGTAGCAATCTATTCAAGAAATATGGGATGTCATAAAAAAACCAAATTTGAGAGTCATCGGGATAGAAGAAGGCATAGAGAATCAAACCAAAGGAATGGACAACCTATTAAATGAAATAATTCTAGAAAACTTCCCAGAGATGAAAGATGGAATGGATTGCCAAATCCTGGAAGCCTACAGGACCCCAAACATTCAAAACCGTAATAGACCAACTCCAAGACATATAATTATGAAGATAGCCAACATACAGAACAAGGAGAGAATATTAAAAGCTACGAGAGAAAGGAGGCAGATTACATTCAGGGGTAAACCAATTAGGTTAACGACTGATTTTTCATCACAGACTTTAAAGCGAGGAGATCCTGGAACAATGTATTTCAAACGCTGAAAAATAATGGTTTCCAACCAAGAATACTGTATCCAGCAAAAGTAAGCTTCAGATTTGACAATGAAATTAAAATCTTTCACGATAAACAAAAGCTAAAAGAATTTGCAGCCAGAAAACCAGCACTGCAAAGCATTTTGAGCAAAATACTACAAGAAGACGAATTGAAAAATAGTGCCCAAAACTAACAGCAGGAGGTATCTCAGTAAAGGGGGAGCAAAATAACCAAAAAGTAAAAACAAGCCAAACTAAAATAAATAAATAAACATGACTGGAAGTACAAATTATATTTCAGTTGTAACCTTAAATGTTAATGACCTAAACTCACCAATCAAGAGACATAGGCTAGTAACCTGGATCAAAAAAACAAATCCAACAATATGCTGCCTTCAGGAGACTCATATGATAGGAAAAGTCATACACAGGCTGAAGGTAAAAGGTTGAGAAAAATCATATCACTCACATGGCCCTCAGAATCAGACAGGAGTGGCCATACTCATATCGAATAAAATCAACTTCAAACCTAAGTTAATCAAAAGGGAAAAAGAAGGACATTATATACTGTTAAAAGGAACCATCCACCAACAAGACGTAACAATTATCAATTTGTATGCACCAAACAATGGAGCTGCAACGTTCATAAAACAAACTCCTCAAATTCAAAAGTCAAATAGACTACAACACAATAATTACGGGTGACTTCAACACACCGCTCTCACCATTAGATCCTCTAGACAAAAGCTGAATAAAGAAACTATTGAACTCAATAGCACAATCAATAACCTAGACTTAAACGACATATATAGAATATATCAACCATCATCAAGTGGATACACGTTCTCCTCAGCAGCACATGGATCCTACTCAAAGATAGACCATATATTATGCCATAGGGCAACTCTTAGTAAATATAAAGGCGTGGAGATAATACCATGCACCATATCTGATCATAATGGAATGAAACTGGAAATCAATGATAAAAGAAGGAAGGAAAAATCCTATTTTAACTTTGTAAATTATCTTTTAAGATTCAACTGCATTCCTTTGTTTTATTTAAACACTTTGCTGTTTTATTTGCTTTTACTGGAAGAAAGTTTGTCACTGTGAAAAATTTTAAGCTAAAATAATAACATGATAATATGTTAAAATACTTTAATTTCTCAAAGGTTTAAAGGTTTTGTATCATGGGACGGGAGAGGCAGAGAGTACTCCAAAACCTTAGGTAAGACATGAACTCTTTCTATGTCAATAGTAATCTCAATTATAACTGCATATGACTTAAAAGCTATCTGGGTTATTTCTAATTTTTTTCCTTCCCTTTTGTTCCTTCTGGACACGACCCCCAACTTTCCTCCACCCAGAGTAGGATACCTACCTTAATGGTAGATTCATGGTAGAGCACATATTATTCTGTTATCATATCAGCCAAACTTAGTTTTGTAAATGCTAGTAGGAATAAGAATAATGTTTCTACCACGGTGGGTAATGTTGCTAGTCTGGTGCCTTCAAATATATCCCTAAAAGAGGACAGGCCTGAGAGTCAGTGTACCTACATTTTAAAACTTGGTCATCTCTCTAATCTTTTTAATTTTTAATTTTCTCATCAGTAAAATGAAGAGATTTAAACTCTTGGCTATGTATGGAGTTATCTTTCATGTGTAATAGTTTGTGGAATAAATTAGTATTTGGAAGTGCTTTTGTTGTTTTCAAAAGTTTATGATGATCTTCAAATAGAGTTTTTCCTTTTTAACATTAAAAATAAGATGAAAAATTATTTCTTATTAACTGATGTTAAGATGGAAAATATTATATTAAATATTAGGCAGTTCTAGATTAAACACAGTTGCCTTTAAAAAAAGAACTTATAGGAAATTCAGTTAATAGAAAAGAAAAAAGGAATGACCATGGAATTAACCCATTAGTAACAGTGAATGAGATCTTCTCCAAGACTTAAGGCTACTGTAGTTTTAGGAAAAACATGTATATAGTAACTTTAAATTAAAAATGTACCATAATTGTTATAAAAAGTAGACTAATAAAACCTTTATGGAATTTCTTTTAGGAATTTCCAATGAGTTTTAGAAAAATCCAAGTATTGTAGTATAATTACAGTTATAACATTTTAACATCAAATGGCATCTTTATTTTGGTGGATATATATTAAATGGCCAATTCATGTTGAGGCATTTTGTTTATTGTTCAGCTTAAATTCCTGCTATTAAACAGGAATTTGCTGGCATGGTTCTAAGTGGTTTTCATTATTTTATGCATTCCTTATACTACCACCATGAAGTAGGTATAATTTTTGCATTTGGGGAAACTGAAGGTTAAAGACAGTTTTCTGAAGGTCATATTGCTGGGAAATGGTACAACAGGATCCCTAGCCAAGCAGTCTGGCTTGAAATTCTGCTCTTAACCACTATTTGTGCTGCCTATGACATATGGTTCCTTTTCTCAACAACTCATGATTTAATTGTGAGGAAGGTGCCATTTGAGGAGCACTGGAAAGAGACAAGCAGTAAACAGGTTGACTGGTAGTATAATAGAAGTGTTTATAAAGTAATTTTAGAACTTAAGTGAGGAAGCAATTACCAGATGGTAGAGAAGGGAGGGAGACAGGTTATAGAGAGGAAGTTACTTTAAAGTAGAACTTGAAGAGTGAAAAGGAATTTACCAGATGGGGCTAGGTATGGGATCAGAGTGGTTAATAGATACAGTTCATCAGAAGAAATAATATGGAGAACTAACTTTGGTAAGCATAAAGGAGCTTGGTGTTAGGATTTGTCTTTTTTTAATTGGGGGGGGGGTTGGGGGAGGGGTGGATACCAGGGCTTTAACCCAGGGGTACTCAACCCCTAATCACATTCCCAGACCTTTTTTTTTTGACACAGGGTCTGGCTAAGTTGCTGAGGCTGCCTTTGAATTTGGGTTCCTCTTGCCTCAGCCTCCATAGCTGGTGGGATTTATAGGTGTGTGCCACTGTACCCGGCTTGAGCTAAAAATTCTTAACTGATTTCTCATTTAGGCAAGGACACACAAGCCCCATACAAATCAAGAGTAGATCTAGATCACAGCATATTTTTCTATTGGATTTGTTGTAAACTCTTTTTCTCTAAAGATTGCAGTGTTTACTAACAGTTTTATTGCTACCATGTGATGAAGATGTCACCAGCTGGTATTCAGGGTGCTTTATAGAGCAATCTTGAAAAGACATCTTAGATTGAAAAAATATCTTAGATGTTAAAAAAGATTTTCTCAGATCCATATGTGAGAAGAAGGCTTGCTTCTCTTGTAAGTGTAAAATGTTAAATATATTTTAAAATTCTACTATACTAATATACATTTTAAAATTAAACATTTACTTAAACTTTTATTAAAATATGTCATTACCTGAAAAGTATAACAGTTGTAAAAGTTTAACAGAGTGAATTTTGACAATATGAACGGACCCATGAAACCAGCCTTCAGAACAAGTGACAACAGAATATATCAGTAACCAAGAAGCCCCTTGTATGCCACCTAGTCCCTGTCCTTTCCTGCCTTGCCTTACCTAGCCTAAAAGTAGCTACTCTCCTGACCTCAAACACCATTGCTTTTTTTTTTTTTTTTTTTTGGTATGTTTTAAACTTTTTAATAGAATCATACTGTATTCTTCTTTTTTTTTTTGGTCTTGCTTCTTAGACTACAGGATATTTGTGGGACCAATCTGTGGCGTGTTCCACTGTGTGAATGTACCTCAAGCTAACCATTCTACCAATGATGGTGGATAGTGTTATTATGAGTGTTCTTACACATGTCTCTTGATGAACACTGCATGTTTCTATTGCTTATGACTAGGGGTACAGTTGCTAAGTCATGGGCTATGTGTATCTCTTCAGGTTAAGTAGATATTTACACAGTTTTCAAAGTAACTTTAATAATCTCACACCAACAGTTTCACATCCTCTTCAACATTTGGTATTGTCTATCTTTGTTTTAGCTAATGCCCATAATTTAAAAACCAAATATAACAGAAGGATTTATCATGAAAATCATTAGTTACTTCCTAAACCCTCTACTTTTCTGTGCCGAATCATGTTCTTCAGAAGCAACCATTTGTAATTTCTCTTTTCAACAATGTTGAAACATTAACCAAGGGTATGATTGTGAAGCTAAACTGCTTAGATTGACTCTTCCACTTAATAGCGATATATCCGAGAGCAAATTGTTCAATGTCTCTGTGTCTCAGCTCCCTCATTTGCACAATGGAGGTTAATAATATTACCTATCATGAAATTGTTGTGGGAATTAACTACGTTAATATAATGCCTTTCCATGCTGAGTATTCAATAAATGTTTCCATGCTGAGTATTCAATAAATTATGGTATTATCTCTATATCGGTAAGCAATGTAATATAGCTATTTTTAATTTAACAACTTTAGACCTTGTCTATTGATTGACTTTCTAAGATAGATGAGGATTTAGCTAAGCAGTATCTTCTCTTGCCTTCCTTTTTTTTTTGCCTTTTCCCAATATAATTATATCACTATTTCAGTTCATTCATTGAACTACATCCTTATTTTTATATAACTTATAATGTTTATGTTCTGCTTATAGTTAAGTCTTTCTTATTCTCTGTATTCACATTATTATGTCTACATAAATTTTATGTCCACATACAATTCCTTCTCAACATTTCCTTTTAAATATTCTAGTTTCTTAACCTTTGTATCATTAAAAGCAATGTGTTCTTTGAGTTGTTTGAATTCTTTTTTATTCTCTTATCATATTGCCTTAAACCAAATTTTCACAGTGCCCCTCTCCCGCCTCATTTCTTTTATCTCTCTTATTTCCTTTATTTGGCTTTCCACATATCAGTCATCTGATTTTAGGAATCATTGCTCTTCCTGACTTGGATTCACTATTTTCTGGATCACTTTTTCATTTTTGCCTTAGGCCCCCATTTTGTGGGCCTGTATTTTTATGTCATTTTTAAAATAAAAAGTGCATCCTTCGGCAAACAGTTTGTTCTTCCTGACCCTGTTAATGTGTCTGTGGGAAATGAGGAAGTGATGGGGACCCGCTTGCCTCACCATGTAATTGTGAGGATCAAGCATAATAATACATACAAGAGGAGGAGACTCCTTGGCAGGTACCTTTTCTCTGGTACTAGAGCATATATACCTGCAGCTAACAGGATGGCAGTCAGATCAGCCTCAGACTGTAGACCAGGCTCTGCAGTTACATTTGTGTTATAGACTGAATTGTGCCCTCTTTCTGTCCCTTGCAAATTCTTCTGTTGAAATCTTACTCCTCAATGTAACTGTGTTTTGAGATTGGACCTTCAAGGAGATAATTAAGGTTAAGTGATATCATAAGATCTAACTTAATAAAACTGGTATCCCTCTAAGAAGAAGAGACATCAGGAATATGCACGCAGAAAAGGCCATGAGAGGATACAGTGAGAAGGAAGCCATCTGCAAGCCAAGGAGAGATCCTCACTAGAAACCAACCTTCCCTGCATCTTGATCTGAGACTTCCAGCCTCCAAAAACTGTCAGAAAATATACCCAGAGTATTTCATAACAGAATACCCAGGCTGTGGTATTCTATTATGAAAGTCTTAGCAGACACTAGTACAGATTTCAGTTTTAGCACTAACATTTACTAGGTATGAAAGTGCTAAGACCCTTTCCTTTATGTACTGTGTATATCCCTAGTTTGGGGATCATTGTTAAGGATTAAGTTTTAAAATAAATATAAAGTGTTTTACAGTCAGCACCCGGTATGGTAGGGATTCAACAAATGTTTGTTTTTCATAATATTTAATTGGGGCTCTAATGTATTTTAAGTAGAGCTTTGTCATGTATGGTTTTATTATTTAATCAAATAATTCTAACCAAACATATATCAAAGCAGAAATAAGAGTAATTATTTTTTAATAACTTCATTGAAATATAGTTCATATTCCATACAATTCACCTATTTAAAAATTGCAACTTCACTGGATTTTAGCATATTCAAATATATGTGCAACCATCATAATAGTCAATTTTAGAGCATTTTTAACATCTCAGAAAGAAAACTCCTAACCCTTAGCTTTTACCCTCCTAATCTCTTACATATCCCCAATCTTAAACAATCACTCTATAAATTTTACTATTCTCAGATTTTAATATGAATGGAGCTCAGGACCTACTGACTATCTCTCTTTATTTCTTGGAATATTTTGTTCTCCTGTCTCTTTCTGGTATTACCATTCTGTGGTTGTAGATGTGCTTAATGGTATCACACATTTCCCTAAAGTTCAGTACATTTTTCTTTATTCCCCCCACCCATGGCTTCTTTTTTCAAATTTAGTAATTCTTTCTTCTGACACTTCAAATCTACTGTTGGAAATCCTTCAGGTGAATTTTTAATTTTCAGTTATACTATTTTTCTCTTTCATTTTGGTACCAGGGATTGAACTCAGGGACACTTAACCACTGAGCCACTTTTTTATATTTTATTTAGAGACAAAGTCTCATTGAGTTAATTAGGGCTTCACTAAGTTGCTAAGGCTGGCTTTGAACTTGAGATCCTTCTGACTCCGCCTCCTGAGCCTCTGGGATTAAGGCATGCACCTCCATGCCCGGTTCAGTTATACTTTTCAATTCTAGAATATCTATTTTGTTTTTCTTAAAGTAATTCCTCTTTATTGAGACTCTTTACTGATTGTGACATTATCATAATATCTCCTTTGTTAATCCAGTCAAATTTTGGCTCCTTCAGGAAGTTTCTGAGGTCAGTGTTTGATATTTGTTCTCACCCCAGGAAAGCTTCTGCCAGCTGTTTCATATTCTGGTCTGTTCTGCAAACTCTGCAGCCTGCAGTGTGTGCTGTCTCTTCCTTAAATCCATCAGTCTCTCCCATTGCCTTTTGCTGCAGTCGCCATTGTACTTGATAGTCCACATGGGTTTGAAATTCTTAGTGTATGGTAAACAAAGTTATTTTATTAGGAAGAGATTGGAGATACCTGTTTTATGATCTGACCTGTTTCTGTCTCTCCTTCTCCCCCAGCAAAATATCTGAGCCAAGGCACTAGAACTAGGGGCAGAAACAATGGCAAGCTTCCCTTTGGGTGACACCCCCACTCTAACTGGTGATCATTGGAATGGGAAGGGCAGCCAAGCTTTTTGGCTTGCCTTTCCCACTGTGGAACAACTGCTTCAAGAGCCAGGACAAAGATGATCAGGGTCTCATTATGGGATGCCCCATCCTTTGACCACACTTGTCTAGGAACAGGTAGCTGGAGGCAAATGAGAGATACTGGTGTCTTATTCTTCAAGAAAGCCCTCCGACTGAGAGCTGGAGTTTAGCCTCTGCCTCCCTGAGTTTGCAGGGTAGGGGAGTAGTCTTGGTTCAAATACCACAGACTTGGCTTTCTTAACAAATGTTTCACGTTGTCTTGAATAGAGTTCCGTCATTTGCTGTTGCCCTTAGGACCACTTACAAAGGCTGTTAAGTATTTTGTTTTAAAATAGTTTTCACCAGTTTCACTGGGGAGCCCATCAGCATAGTTCCTCATGCTATTACCCTGAAAATAAATTTTCCTAGGTTAAATTCCTAAGTTTCTGTAGGAGGAGTTCAGGTAGCTTGGTAAAGAAGGCTCGTTTCCTGGGAACTTGAGCGAGAAAATGGACATTTTTTTACTAACAGGAGATAAACTAAGGAAAGATAATTCGGTAGGACAGGAAGATAAAAGGAAGGGAAACAGGAAGTCTGCATAATTATTTGGACTCCTTATGGTTTTGAGATATTTTAAAAGGCTTGGACTTAAATGTTTTGAAAACCAAGTGTTTTTATAAAACATTCGTGTGGATTCTGTTGTTTTTCTTGGCTGCACTGGGCATTGAAGCCTGGTCCTCACACATACTAGGCAAGTGCTCTACCACTGAGCTGCATCCCAGCTTAGTATATTCATTTTAAAAGGAATATGTTTCTGATTTTATTTTATTTTTATTTTGTTTTTCTGATTTTAATATATTTTTGTGCATAAACACTCTTAGTTAAACCCTCTAGGTATTACTTAACCAAATTAGACTTTATTCCATATAACATTCAATTCACACCCCTGTGAGAAATTTTTTATTGAATTTTAACTTTATACTTGACAAGAAAAGTTTTCTAAAAGCAGTTTTTATTTTAGCTAAATAGCTTGGATTACTACATTTGAAATTGCTAGTGTATGTAGTGATATTTGTAATTTTTTTTACAGAGTAACAAGGTTATATGCTCTTTAGGAGCTATAAAGTTTGTGTTAAAAGCAATTACAGCATTGTGTTAATATAATTAATTTGGTTTCTATATTTTTCCCTCTAAAACTTTGGTGCCAGTCTGTCTGAATCAAATTACTTCAAATGCAAATTAGTGTAGTAGCTGGGAGAAAAGAAGGGGCTTCTGTTTGCCATACTAGTTCAGATAAAGGAGAAAGCACTAAGCATTGTCTGTGTGTCTAATTCTGTTTTCTTAAAAAGTTTTTTTTTTCTTTAGTCCTGTTTACTAGGAAGACATAAAACAGTACCCTTCCCATTTGGGAGCTGCTCTGGACAGAAGCTTTGTGCACACCTGTAAGTCCTGAGTAAAGGGGTGCTGAGCAGTTATTGTACCCCACAATACATTGGGCTTTACTTCTGCTTGGATTAGGAAGGTGTGGTTCCAGCAGTGGGCGTCACCCGGTGGGGTTGAGTTACACTCACCTATTCCTTGGTAATCCTACCCCTTTGCCCTTTTTGGGATAGAATGTTCCATGGAACCTCCCCTTGTGTGTTCCCTATATAAGAAAAAAGAATTCCAATGGCTCTCTCTTTCCACTGACCCCTAAGGTTACAGAGCCATCCCTGGATTTTGAAAAGGTACTTCTGTGTGTTTGCATGGTTTCTTGGCCGTTTCCTTAAGTTATTGAAATAGTCAGATTTTGTGAACCCACCGTAGGTCGCCACCTCAGATAGATGGTGATACTTCCCCTCTTCAGTATTTTTCTGGTATAAACTATAGTGGGCTACTAATACTTTCCAAGTGTTTTATTTCATTTTTAGTGTTGGATTTTTATAATTAACTCAGCACATACTAAAGCCTTAAGTGTATGAGGAGCCTTGTCAGGTATGTGACTTGTGCAGAGAATTGTGAGACTAGGCCATTTAAATGACTGCAAGATAAACAGAATTGAAACCAGTGGATGGGACTGCTGTGATCTAGAATCTGAAACTGAGTATGGAAAGAGCTTAGGAGCTGGACGATCCTTGAGTACTAAGGAAAACCTTCGGTGGGTACAGAAGACCTGAAAGCAGGAATATGTAATGTTTTTGAACTATAGAATGTAATTTCCTAGATTGAAAGATTTATTTTAAGTAAATATATGATTAGAAAAATTGTGGTGGATCTTGAATGTGGAACTAGTGACTTAGGACTCTCTCTTTTGAAACAGGATAGTGTTTTGTTGCCCAGGATGGTTGTGAACTCTTATGACTCCTGCCTCAGCCTCCTGAATAGCTGGGACTACAGGCTTACTAGTGTACACCACCACACCTAGCTCTTTTCTTGCTGTTCTTTTGTGGTCAGTGGGAAGCCATGAAAACTTTCTGAACAAGCAAATGCCATGGTTAGTGATAGTGTTTAGGGTGAATTGAAAACTACAGAGCCTCAAGCCCAGTTTTCTCTCATTTTCTTTGTCCTTTGCTATAATGGGGGAGTATGAGTTCTATTTCAGATTAAAAGTTTTTTTAAAGCCTACAGTTTATATAATTCAGCATAAGTATCTCCATTAAAAATAAGGGTTAACAATGAACACATAGCCCAAATAATTCATGGGTGACAAAATTGTGAGATAGTTTGGGTTTTGGTGGAGTCAGACTAGCTTGAATTCTGGTTTTGCCACTCACTGTGTAAAATTGAACAAATGCTTCACTCAGATGAAGACTCACTCTTCATCTGCAGAAAAGAGCAAGCAATATCACCACTTAGTTTGTGAGCATTAAGTAAAATAATGCATATGAAACAGCTACTATTCAGGTTACTTGTTACCTTGTTACTCTGGTGAATACCTTGCTATTAATTTTTACTGAAATTATCATTATCATGTACTAATTTCTATCTCATTATTTTCATAAACAGTACATTCTGAATTTTGAACTTCTGCTATAGGAATACTTTTCCTATCTGATCCAAAGAATCTCCTGCCCCACCTAAACCTACTGGCTCCTTCTGGAGTTTCCTTTTTAGTGATGAGTCCTGCCTTTTTATTGAGAGCAGACCAAAAAGTGAGAATTCCTGCATGCTATAAAGAAGGTACCATTTTATGGACATGGTGGCACACACCTGTAATTCCAGTGACTGGGGAGGCTGAGACCAGAGGATTGAAAATTCAAGGCCAGCCTCAGCAACTTAGGCTGACCTGTCACAAAATAAATGAAAAGGGCAGGGGATGTAGCTCAGTGATAAAAGTATCTCTGGGTTCAATCCCTAGTACCAAAAAAAAAAAAAAAAGTGCCACCACTTGTTGCCATTTATGGGCAAATACAATAAGCTTTTGTTTTGTACATGCAGTATTAGGTGTTTTGTATTGTTTTCTAAAGTATGTGTATGTTTTGTTATTGTGCTTTGAACTTTAGAGTGATGTGTTATTTAGAAATTTAGACTTATTTTTACTTTTGTCAGGTTCAAGCCGTTTTTTCCATATCAGACCTTGCAAGAATCTGAAGAAGATGAAGAGTATATCCATATACACCAGTGGGCACTTGTTGAAGGACGTCTTAAAGTTACGTTGTTAGAATGTAGCAGGTACGTTCTTTGTTTTGTTACTACTACACTATGGGAAAAAAAAGGGCTCTGAAAAATGTACGTAAGCAGCATTTGTATATATTCCCTTTTTTGTTTTTGTTAATTTATGTTGTATTGTTTACTTGTAAATTCTTTAATTGTAAATTTAGTAAAAGTCTTTTCTAGCGTATAACAAGAATAAAACATTTTAGAAAGTATTCTAAGGGAGCACTTATTCTGTAATATTCCCAAACTTTTTAGATGTACATACTTTGGAATATTTTTAGCTTTCTCTACCTAAAACTGTTGTAACATAATGAATGTGAGAATTGTGAGAATTGAAATAACCTGGCAAGTTGCATAGCCAGACTTTGAACCCTTCTGGGTTCAGAAATAATTTTGCTCCCACAAATTAAGTTCTTATCTTGCTTGAACTATTTACTACACTAGTTTTCTTATTTATCTTTTAATACTCTAGCTCCCAGTATAACAGCCAGAATGATCTTTTCAAAATACAAATCTAGTTGTCATTTTCCTTAAAACTCTTTATTTAATGACTTCCCCACTACTTCTAGGATGTGGACTAAAATCCTTACTTCCACCTATGAGTCTCTTATTTTGTTCTTTCTCACCATCCTCTTCCCAGCCCCACACTTATAATATTTGAGATAAATAGGCTGTCCTAAGGGAAGAGATTGACAAATTTTTTCTCTGAAATGCCAATAGTAAATATTTTAGGCTTTGTGAGTTGAGGTCTCTGTTGCAGTTCCCAGCTCTGCCATGTAGATCACAAACATCATGCGAATGTATGGCATGGCTGTGTAGCCGTAAAATTCATATATGAATATCTTAAATTTCATGTGTCATGAAATGTCTTTTGATTTTTTTAACTATTTAAAACATTAAAAAAAAGAATTAAAAAAAAATTTTAAATGTTGATGTACCTTTAAACCAAATAAAATAAGCAGTGGATTGGATTTGGACCACTAGCTGTAGTTTGCCATTCCCTGCGTAGATATTTTAAAGTATAAAACCCCTTAAGTTGACTCTTCGCTCTTTCCTTGTCTTACCCCATTCTCTGCTCCCTAAAACCAACCTTGCCTAGTTCAGCCTTAATGTCTCTCCTGATAGTTCCAAGTGAAATGTACTCTGTCTGCTACATTTTTCTGACGCTTGCTTGTATCATTTACTTAGTACTTATAGTTTTTATTTCCAAACCATAATAAAAATAAGCACCTGAGTACCAAGCTTCCAGTTAAGTCCTGAGGTGACATTGTGATTATGCATCATTCTGTCACAAAGTGTGATTGACAAAGAATTCTTTTACTGTCCCTGCCCCCTCCCCTCAAAAGACAAAATATCCTCTATATTTTGTAAAAGGAGCTATAGTAAAATAGATGTATTAGGTACCATGCTTGGTATTTAGAAAAGACTAGTTCTTTTTTTGCCTTAGTATTGCTGGTGAGGTGAAGGATTGATTGATGTGTGTTAGCTCCTGTCTGTGTGACTGCTAGTTTTGGTGTTTCTTTGCTCACTGATCTTTTTGCTTTTCCTGTGGAACTACTCGAAGCCTTGCCACAGGAATCAGAGACAGCATGAGCTTGAGAAAGGGTAGACAGACATTATTTAGGTCTCGTTGAATTGAGATAAATGGTACAAAGGAAAGCACAACAATTTGTGAAGTAGTTGCAACCCTCTTTATTTTAATAAAGAACTGCATAATAAATCTGAAAGGATACATGAGAAACCAGTAAAAATTCTTACAAGGGGCTGGGGTTGTGGCTCAGTGGTAGAGCACTTGCCTAGCATGTGTGAGGCACTGGGTGCTATCCTCAGCACCACATATAAATAAATGAATAAAATTAAAAGTTCATCAATGTCTAAAAAAATATTTTAAAAAATGTTCTTATAAGGATCAAGGTTGATGGTAAAGAGAGAGGGATCTAGGTTGATGATGATGGATGGAGTCAAGGTGATAGCACACATTTTACTGTAAAATAGAACTCTCAGGTAGATTCCAACTAAAGAGGAGATATTACTAAGCATAATTTCAGTTTTTGTCTTATTTTGAGTGTAAATTCATCCTCTGTGGTTTATTGTCATCTCTGAAGCAGAGAATGACACTAGAGAAAATATCAGAACAAATAATAGTGCCCCTTTTTTGGAGGAAGAACCAAAAGCAATGCTTATTTCACATATTGGAAACAAGTTAAATATGTAACACCTTGAGGAGTGTGTGTGTTTTAACCATAACTACTTAGTGATACAAAATGGAAATAAATAGAATGGTCAAAATTTTAAAACAACACAAACCAGTTAAAATTAAGGTGTTTCTGTAGATGATTTGTCCATAAAGTTGTTTTGAATTAGCATGCGGTCATGCCTTGGCATTTCCTTTGTTTTTAGCATTTGGACATGCATATTCACATTTCTGCTGTTTGAACAAGACCTATTTAAACCTATCTGAATTGTTATATCATATGGATCATTTACTATTAATTTTAGCTTCATATTTTTATTTGTTAAGCTTTTTAGAACTTGAATCAAGTACAAAGAATATAACTTCAGTAATTGTTTCTCCAGATCCATAAGGTGGAATATCATACTCCTCACTCACAGGTAGCCATAGTTCCATGTGAGGACTTTCAGTTTTTAAAGTATCAATTTGAAATAAAAATAAAATGGTTCTGAGTGAGAACTTTTTAACTTTATTTTGAAGTAACTTCAGACTTACAGAAAAGTCTTTGAAGACTTTTATTGAACTTCCCTGTTGTAAGGTTTTGAGAATAAATTTTGCCAATGTGGAAACAAATTAGAAATGTTAATAGAACACAGTGCTTTTTGAAACTCTTAGAGATGGTAATTTTGATCAGAGATAGACAGCTGCACTACAGTGCCTACCTTGTGGTAAGCCTGCAGTTGAAGTAGCTTCTGTTATTATTTCTCAAGATCATCATTATAGTATTTATCAAGAAAAAGTCATTAAACAAAACTGTCTTCTCTTTTGCATATTTTGTTGTGAGAATTAGAATTTGAATTTTATTAATTTAAAGGGTCTCATACTGTAAAGGGAAGTTCAATTCTAATTATCTGAAATATAGTTTTGAGATTCCCAAGCAGTAGCTTGGATGTGGAAAGATAATTTTGTTTGTAAATATTGCTTCCAACATTTTGCTTTTGTCTTACTTATTAAAAAGCAATCATTCTAAATGGTTGTATATTTGAGTTGACTAAAGCTTCTTTTTTTAACCACAAATGAATTCAATTGCTATATTTGTAGTACTGCTATTAAGAGGCTCTATTATTTTACATTAGTGTTGTATCATATTATTAAGATAATTAGTTTTTAATTTTAACCTGCAGTCCCTCTTCTATCTTGAAGAACTTGAGGTATTTTTCAAAGAAAACATATACCCTTGTGAGATTAAGTACAAGATAAATTAGATCAAAACAACCATATAGAAAAGAGATAAATTTTCTGACAGCCTTGGCAACAAAGAAAATTGATGAATTATTTAGCTCTTATTATCATTTTTAAAAAAATTAACTTATTTTTAATTGAAAAATTGTGTTTATTTTGTACAACATGTTGTTTTGAAATATATTAGATACAGATATAGATATATACACATTGTAAAATGGCTAACTCAAGCTAAGTAACGTGTATTACCTCACAAGCACTTAATTCAATTTTCTGATAAAGTATGCATGTCCTTTAGGAGAAAAAAATTCTGACTTCACATTCTAAGAGGGATGTGTCCATAAAGCTTTATGTAAGACATTGAATAATGTAGTGGATATATTTGAGGATCTGATTTTACTAACCCAATAACATTTTTTAAAACAAATTAAGATTATAGTCAATGAAAGCAAAGGCTGTAAATCTTTGTTGTGTAAGAATCCCCTACTCCAAAGCAGTATATTTCGGAGTGTCTGAACTGATTTTAAATAGAAGGAGATACTAATTAAGGTCAATTCTTCACTGAGTCACACTTACGCTATTCTAAAGCCTCTGTTTTCTCAGCAGCTTTTAACGTGTTATTTTTCTGGGTTCCAAAAATACATCTTTAAAAAACTTTTTAATGTTAAATATTATAAAATAAAGCAGTTGACATTCTTTGTTGCCTTATTCTCATTAATCTGTTGTCATCATGGACTCACGAATTTCAGTTTTTCTCAATGTTTATAATCCCTTATTGTCTGAACAAATGAATAAAAGTACTGATGCTGTTGGGATAAGCAAATACAACATACAAAATGGGAGAAGGACCATTTTAATTATTTTAATGCTGAAATTGTCCCAGATTTGGCTAGTAGGAGCCCCTCTCAAGCTGGCCCCTGCATGCTTATGACATGACCCCAACTTTATTTTTGAGAACTTCATTACTTTCTGCTGTAACAAGCAGTTATATGTTTATCTTATCTTCCCTCTGCCATAATCCTAGTATCAACTGTGTTTCCAAAGAACCTTAGTTTCTTTTAATAGAAATGGTGGTTATGGTATGGATATGAGATGTCCTCCAAAGCACCTATGTTAATGCAGGAATGTTCAGAGGTGAAATGATTGGATTGTGAAGGGTGCAACCTTCTCAGTCTATCTTAGTTTGAATGGACTAACTGGGTGGTAACTGTAGGCTTGTGGGGCATGGCTGGAGAAGATGGGTCTCTCAGGTGTGCCCTGGAAGCTGTATCTTCCCTGTGGCCCCTTCTCCCCTCTCTCCCTGCTTCATGACCTCTCCTTAATCTGAGCAGCATTCCTTCACTGGGCCCTGTTCCCATATTATTTATGGTGCCTCATCTTGGACCTAGAGCACTGGAATGACCACTTTGGACTGAAACCTCTGAAACTATGAGTGTCTAATAAACTTTCCCTACTTTTAGGTTGTTTTTGTCAGGTATATTGGTCACAGTGTCATGAAAGCTGACTAAAGCAAGGCTTCGAAACCAGGATCTGGGGGAGCTGGAGTGGTAGAGCGCTTGCCTAGCATAGGTGAGGCACTGGGTTCTATCCTCAGCACATAAAAATAAAGTAAAGGCATTGTGTCCATCTACAACTAAAAAAATAAATAAAGAAAGAAAGAAAGAAAGAAACCAGGATCCGGGTGTGTTCACTGTTCTTTCATATATTTATTGACCTCTTCTTCAGGCAGATTTAGGAAATGCATTTATGTTTTACACATACATACATGTAACATTAGAAGTCTGTTGTTCACCTGATGTGTCCAGCTCCATTTCATCTTTATGGGTTTTTTTCTTGCCTTGGTCCTTCTCCCATTTTGTATTTTGTGTTTGCTTCTCCCAACAGCATCAGTACTTTTATTCATTTGTTCAGTCCTGTAAAATATATCTCAAATAGTTTCAGACTTTTTTTAAATTCAGATACAAAAAACATTTGCTACAGGGCTGAGGCTGTAGTTCAGTGGCAAAGCGCTTGCCTAGCATGTGTGAGGTGCTGGGTTCGATCCTCAGCACCACATAAAAATAAATAAATAAAAATAAAGGTATATTGTCCATCTACAACAATAACAACAAAATAATTTTAAACACACAAAAAATATTTACTACAAGGAATTGAGGATTTATTTGCAGTTCTCCTGACCCTACCCAGATTGAGGACATGTGGTCAACTACTGTTAGCTCTGCTGGCTTTGCATTCTGTCTTCTAATAACTTGAAGCCCATAAAGCTTCAAACTTCTGTTGCCCAAACTAACCACCATTTTCCTGCAGTCTTTGCTCTGAGCTAGGTGAACTGGGCTCGGGTCAAATAGTGCCCTTAGACTTGAAAAACCACAAGCTAGCAATTTGTACTTCTTTCAGATGCAAGTTTTTTAGATTAAATATTAATCTCAAAAGTCTGCTATGAGTAAGTTTTCATTGTCTTTAAGTGTGTTTTAAACATTCTTTTTATCTAGTTCTATAATTGCAGTTTATGGAAGGTTTGACCACTTCACTGCTGAGGTAATAGCATTCTGTCTACTGGTCACTTGATTTTGTTGTAGTTTTCTTGGTTGCCTTTTGTGCTTCTGTTGAGGGCATTTAAGGAGACTCAAACCATGCCACTAAGCTTTAGAATCTTACAATTATACCCTCATCATCTCTTGTTTTAATTACTAAATATTAGCCTGGGGTATGCATTTGGACTCACTGAATGTTTTTTTATCTGTAATACAGAATGCTAATATTGATCTTACTAGATTGTAATTATCATTAATCCTTGCACATAGGAGACACTTACTTAATGGCTCTTATCATGGTGATTTGGCCCCTGACATCCATCAAGAACCAAAAATAATTTTACTTTGGTTTTTATAAGGCAAAGGGAAGTGTTTGATTGTGATTTAATTCTTTGTTAATGATATCATTTGTCTTGTTATATGTAATAGGAGAAACAGTTTGAAGATGAAAATTTGTTAGAAGGGAGAAACAGAATTAATCCTTTAAATAGCACTATGTTCATATTTTAAAGTGATATGTTTAGTTCTTCTGTAGGTTGGCATATTAATATTACAGAATTTTGAAATTAATTTACAAGAGTGGTTATGGTCTCTGTGTTATAACCACAAAATATTTCTAGTTTGCATTTGTTTATGAAGTCTTCATTTATTTTAGCATTGAGTTTGAATTTATGTGATTATTTTTGGTCCAGGTATTATGTTTTTTAAAAACCTCTATGGGGGGGCTGGAGTCGTGGCTCAGTGGTAGAGCGATTGCCGAGCACATGTGAGGCATTGATTGGGTTTGACCCTTAGCAACACATAAAAATAAATAAAGGTATTGTGTCCACCTACAACTAAAAAATATATTTAATAAAAAACCTCTATCAGAAACAAATGAGACTAAGTAATAATCTTTGTTTTTCCCCCTTGAGTAGTTAATATATGGTTATTCTTTATAATTTCTGCATTTATTTTAATTTTTTTATGGTTTTTTCTTTTTTTTATTGGTTGTTCAAAACATTACAAAGCTCTTGACATATCATATTTCATACATTAGATTCAAGTTGGTTATGAACTCCCAATTTTACCCCAAATACAGATTGCAGAATCACATCAGTTACACATCCACATTTTTACTTAATGCCGTATTAGTAACTGTTGTATTCTGCTACCTTTCCTATCCTCTACTATCCCCCCTCCCCTCCCCTCCCATCTTCTCTCTCTACCCCATCTACTGTAATTCATTTCTCTCCTTGTTTATTTTCCCATTCCTCTCACAACCTCTTATATGTAATTTTGTATAACAATGAGGGTCTCCCTCCATTACCATGCAATTTCCCTTTCCCTCCCACCTCATGTATCTGTTTAATGTTGATCTTTTCTTCCTGCTCTTCCTCCCTGCTCTGTTCTTAGTTGCTCTCATTATATCAAAGAAGACATTTGGTATTTGTTTTTTAGGGATTGGCTAGCTTCACTAAGCATGATCTGCTCTAGTGCCATCCATTTCCCTGCAAATTCCATGATTTTGTCATTTTTTAGTGCTGCGTAATACTCCATGGTGCATAAATGCCACATTTTTTTTTTTATCCATTCATCTATTGAAGGGCATCTGGGTTGGTTCCACAGTCTAGCAATTGTGAATTGTGCTGCTATGAGCATCGATGTAGCAGTATCCCTGTAGTACGCTCTTTTAAGGTCTTCAGGGAATAGTCCGAGAAGGGCAATAGCTGGGTCAAATGGTGGTTCCATTCCCAGCTTTCCCAGGAATCTCCATACTGCTTTCCAAATTGGCCGCACCAGTTTGCAGTCCCACCAGCAATGTACAAGAGTACCCTTTTCCCCACATCCT
The DNA here is from genome assembly GCF_052094955.1 of Ictidomys tridecemlineatus. Taxonomy (NCBI): domain Eukaryota; kingdom Metazoa; phylum Chordata; class Mammalia; order Rodentia; family Sciuridae; genus Ictidomys; species Ictidomys tridecemlineatus. Next base: position 12,489,758 of record NC_135477.1, read on the forward strand.
CGCCAACACTTATTGTTGTTTGACTTCATAATGGCTGCCAATCTTACTGGAGTGAGATGGTATCTTAGGGTGGTTTTGATTTGCATTTCTCTGACTGCTAGAAATGGTGAGCATTTTTTCATGTACTTGTTGATTGATTGTATGTCCTCCTCTGAGAAGTGTCTGTTCAGGTCTTTGGCCCATTTGTTGATTGGGTTATTTGTTATCTTATTGTTTAATTTTTTGAGTTCTTTGTATACTCTGGATATTAGGGCTCTATCTGAAGTGTGAGGAATAAAAATTTGTTCCCATGATGTAGGCTCCCTATTTACCTCTCTTATTGTTTCTCTTGCTGAGAAAAAACTTTTCAGTTTAAGTAAGTCCCATTTGTTGATTCTTGTTATTAACTTTTGTGCTATGGGTGTCCTATTAAGGAATTTGGAGCCCTACCCCACAATATGTAGATCAGAGCCAACTTTTTCTTCTATCAGACGCAGAGTCTCTAATTTGATATCTAGCTCCTTGATCCACTTTGAGTTAACTTTTGTGCATGGCGAGAGAAGGGGATTCAGTTTCATTTTGTTGCATATGGATTTCCAGTTTTCCCAACACCATTTGTTGAAGATGCTATCCTTCCTCCATTGCATGCTTTTAGCTCCTTTATCAAATATAAGATAGTTGTAGCTTTGTGGATTAGTCTCTGTGTCCTCTATTCTGTACCATTGGTCCACCTGCCTGTTTTGGTACCAGTACCATGCTGTTTTTGTTACTATTGCTCTGTAATATAGTTTGAAATCTGGTATCGCTATACCGCCTGATTCACACTTCCTGCTTAGAATTGCTTTTGCTATTCTGGGTCTTTTGTTTTTCCATATGAATTTCATGATTGCTTTATCTATTTCTACAGGAAATGCCGTTGGGATTTTGATTAGCATTGCATTAAACCTATAGAGAACTTTTGGTAATATCGCCATTTTGATGATGTTAGTTCTGCCTATCCATGAACAAGGTATATTTTTCCATCTTCTAAGATCTTCTTCTACTTCTCTTTTTAGGGTTTTGTAGTTTTCATTGTATTAATCTTTCACCTCTTTTGTTAGGTTGATTCCCAAGTATTTTATTTTTTTTGAGGATATTGTGAATGGAGTGTTTTTCCTCATTTCCGTTTCAGAAGTTTTGTCGCTGATATACAGAAATGCCTTTGATTTATGCGTGTTGATTTTATATCCTGCCACTTTGCTGAATTCATTTATTAGTTCTAGTAGTTTTTTTGTAGACCCTTTTGGGTCTTCTAGGTGTAGAATCATGTCATCTTATTTAATTTTTAGAAAGAAAGAACTAAATATTTGAGGACATGATGGCTACACATAATTCTGAGTTAACTATAATATGTTGTCCCTGTAGTGAGCACTTTGCATTCATTGTTTCTAGCTTAGAGCATTTTTATAAGATTAGTATTATTATATCCATTTTATAGATGAACCAAGATACATCAGTTACTTGCTTAAGAATGTGCAGCTAGAATTGGGATCTGTGTTTGACTCCAAAATTCCTTACTCTGTTATCTTATTCCATATTTTTTCTTTTTCTTTTCTACTTACAGAAGAAAAAATACTTTGTCCTAAAAACTTGATATTATATTAGAAGAATATAAATTTTAGAATTTTTTTGCCTTTTTAAGGGCAAGTTAGTATTTTTAAAAGTTACCTTTTCAAGGTTTAATGATTTAGAAATGTAAATTAAGAATGAAATACCAAGAGCTGGGCATGTAGTTCAGAGATAGAGCACTTGCCTAGCATGAGCAAGGCCCTGGGTTGAATCTCTAGTACTGCCAAAAAAGAAAAAAAGAAAAAGAATCAAGTATCATTCAGATGAAGGCTGAAAGTTTTTTCCTTCATGGAAGGAGAGAGAAGAAATTAGCTTAAACATGAGACATTTAAATTTGTATAAAGAAAACATTTCACTCAAAGTTAAAAAACTGAAAGGAATTTCTTGGATTTGTTGCTGATTATTATTGTTAGAGGATTCTTATATCTATAATTCTGTGTGAATTTAGAAATGATTCTGTCTATAGAATATAGAAGTCTTGAGATTATGCTTGTGTTTATTAGCTATTTAAGTTCCCCATGACAGTTTAAAAAAATAAAGCCAAGTGGTGTTTTCTCTTCATTTTTTTTTGTGTGTGTGTTTCTGTAGGGTATAATTAAAGAATCTTCCCTATAATTAAGTTGCTTTTGACTAAACTTTACAGAAGATTCCAGTTTTGGAATTCATCTGTCCTGCATTTGCATAGATTCTCTTTTTTTCCTCCCTAAAGTTATGATGTTAGAAAATAGTTTTGTTTCTTTGTATACTTCTACTCTATTTCATATGGCAAAATATAGCTGTTTTAATTCCTCTGGTGCCTGAATTGTAAGAATTTAAGAAAATTAGGGAGCCAGCTGACATAAAACCAGTGCTGTTTTAAAATGCGGAACTCCAATTTTTTTTTTAATGTTATGTTGGCATGCTATCTGCTCATATTTAATACCTTCCACAAAGATGAACTATAAAAAAATGAACTGTGGTCAGAAATAAGAATTCATAAAACAATTATGTCTTTGAATTTTCCCTATCTTTGTACCATTATGCCATAACTGTCCATCAGTGCTTTTAATGTATTTTATTTACAAATAAGTTAATGATTTGAACCAAAAGATAACTGTTTTTTTTTTTTTGCTGTCAAAATTTCTTCAACTTGTTCATCTCAATTTATGTAGTCTTCATTAGCTGTGTGATATTTGGCAGGTTACCCAACCTCTCTGTGACCAGTTTTACAAGCTGTAAATCAGGGGTAATAATATAATCTATCTCATGGGGTAATTGTGAAAATTTAGTGTAATAATACATTTAAAGCTCTTAGAACGGCTCCTATAGTAATACTGCTATCACCACCACTTCTGCCGCCAATCATTCTGTTACTGTCAGTAGTGAAAAATTTTGTCTATGTACTGTGGTGAATACAAGAAAGTGTGAAATTCATTTTCATTGCCTGCGCTCTGGAAACAAAGTGCAGTTAAGCTAACCGACAAAAACAAATGCATAAGCCAATCATCTATTCAAGGCTGTCTGATTGAATTGAGGCTTAAGTAGATATAGAAATTAGTGCAAGGAAAATGTTTTCTAGTTGAGGCTGCTGTTGAGAACCTTATGAATAAGAGACAGACAGATGGATGATAGATATTATATAATTGAAAAAGAGCCAGTTTGGATAAAAGTGAGAATTGTAAATATTTTCAGGGATCTGTCTGAATGAAGTGTAGAAGCATAAAAATGAGGGCCAAATTTGCTAGCAAAAGAAGACTGTGATCCTTTAATCAGAGAAAAGTCATTGTTGGTATCATTAAGAAATACCTATTTCAGAAGACTGTTATAGGGTGGGTTTAAAAGGAATGATTGAATCCCCAGAGACAAACTAAGGGATGCAGTAGTAAGAGTGAGGATACACGTTAGTAAGAACAGGAGGGTAGGGACATGAGGGGTAACTGGGACAGGGCTTAGAGTGACTGTGGATGGTATAGGCAGGGGAGGAAAAGGAATGCTAAGGATTCTTGTATAGAATCGTGTTATCATTGGCATTAATTTGGCCAGCAAGTATTTATTATTTTTCAGATTTTGGCGATGTAAAGAGCAAAACTTAGCTTTCTACCTTTGAAGAGTAGTAAGGGAAACAGGTGCTTAATTTCAGAAGCAAGTGGATTTTATGTGACGTAAGGAGAAGGGTGTGGTTGAATTTTATGTGACATAAGGAGAAGGGTGTGGTTGAATTTCCTTGTAGAAGTTTTCTGCAAATTCTTGGAGTTTTACAGGTTGAGTAGGAGAAAGATGAGGCCTGGAGATTTGATTTTTAAGTCACTGTCGTAGACAGTAGAGTTAAGTCCTTATGTGAGGATGTTTCTGAGTGGGAGGAATGTGAGAGGGAGTGAGCAGCCAAGCTTAATTTTTTTAACAACTGATGAGTTGATAGTTGGCCCCCTTTGGGTACAAGGTTCTCCTTTCAGATTAAATTATTAAAAAACAACTTTTTAAAACAGGGGGCATTGGGAATTACTTACCTTTTTCAGTAGTTTGCTCTTGAGCCATGTAAATTCTTTTTCCCTATTTCTTAATAGATCTGGTTTGTGTTTGTGTTTAACATAAGCTTTCAAGATATCTTTTACTTTATATTTTGAACTCAGAACTTTCATGGAGCTAATAATAACTCTTTCAACAGATAGAAGGGTCTAAAGGCAATTTCCTTTGCTTTTTTGTGTAATAGTGCTGATCTTTCCCCACTCTTTGGAAATAGTATAGTAAAAATTTGGTTTATACTCATTTATTGTCTACTCTATGTAATTTGATTATCTTTTTTAATTAAAACAGGTATTAGCCAATGGTTGTTACTACTTATTCCTAGTGATTTTATAATTTGAATGGAATGTCTGGCTTTGTTTACTGAAGATTGAATTGTAAGAATACAGAGGTATAGAATGAAAATTAGTACTTTAAATATGAAGAGTATAGTTCATCTTAAGCTAAAAGCACACATCTAACTGGTCCTAGTATTTCCAGTAGGCATTCGTTTCTGTCATTTCTTCAGAAACTTCCATATTTTTTAAATATTTAGATAACAGTTGGGAAATCAGGAAAATGGAGGAAATACTGTTATTCTTCAGAGAACTGAAGCCTGACAGCCAACATAAATGCATTACTGGTCAAAGGAGTCCACTAATAATCGAAGTCAAAAGCAGGCGCAGGAAACACTAATGTAAGGAATTATGTCCCAGGAACGAGATATGGAGCTTGTGGAAAATGGTTACAATCTAAACAGTCTGGAGTAAGTTTTTGTTATTTTTAGACTGAAAAAATATTAAACATAAGTTCATAAACATTATACTTTATTAAAATTCTAAGAAATAGTACTTTTTTAAGAGATAAATTTTGGAGTAAATTATTAGATTGGCAATTTTGACAAGTGCTTCTGTGAAATTGTCTTAGTACGTTTGCTTTTGCTATAATAGAATATGTGAGGCTGGGAAGTGGGAGGTTTATTTTGTTCACAGTTCTGGAGGTCCAAGAACATGGCACTAGCATCTGCTTGACTTCTGATGCAGGCCTTATGACCGAAAACAGTGTTGCTAAAAATTGATCTCTTAGTAAGGAAGACTGAGTGTCTAGCTCAAGTTTCTTCTCCTTTTAGGAAGCCAGAGCCCCGTCTAATCAGGGTCCTACTCTTTTGGCCTCATTTAACTTTAATTATCTCCCAGTATTTCCACCTTCAAATATTATTGTTGGACTAAGTTTCTACTCCCTTAATAATACCTCATAGTGGAGATTTAGACTTCAACATGAGTTTTGTGGGGAACATCCAGACCACAGCAATAGGGAAGTTAACTTATCTAGGAAGCACTGATGTTACTTTCTTTATTGAGTATTAATACTGTTTGCTGGTGTTTTCTAGTATTTGAACATTTACTAAAGGTTGCAGTTCCTTCTGAGTGCTTTAACAGAAGAAATGTAAAAAGAAGATGTGATGTATGTGAAGATGTTGTCTAATGCTTTGACTAGAATCAAAAGCTGATTTCAAATCAATTAGTTAAATCAATATACATTACAAAAGCAAAACTAAATTCTAAACAACCAGACAAAATATTTTCATCATTAAACATCAAAATAAACTTAACTGAAACAATGAAAATACAGGCTGAGCATCTCAAATCTGAAATCCAAAATGCAGCAAAATCCAAAAATTTTTGAGCACCAGTATGTACCCACAAGTGGGAAATTTTACATCTGACTTCATTGACAGGTTGCAGTCAAAACTCAGGAACACTAAAAATGATGTATAAAATTACCTTCAGTTTATATGTATAATGTGTATATAAAACATAAATGAAATTCATGTTTAGTCTTGGGTTCCATTCCCTAAGCATTTCAAAGGTATATGCAGATGTTCCAAAATCAGAAAAACCTGAAACACTACTGGTCCCAAGCATTTTAGATAAGAGATATTCAACCCGTACTCATATGATTGGAGCAGTCAGTAATAGCGAAAGAGTCCATTTGCTGGGATATTTGTCATTAAAAGATAAATAAATATTTCATACCTTAGATTGAAGTGGGTTATGAAATATGATATGTCAAGAGCTTTGTAATGTTGTGAACAACCAATAAAAAAATAAAAAATTAAAAAAAGATAAATAAATAAATAAAGACTTTTGAATAGAATGAATAATGTTTTGTGTGCTTTAAACATCCATTGTTAAGAATAATAAATTGTGGGCTGGGGAATGTAGCTCAGTGGTAAAACACTTAACCTACTATATGTGAGGCCCTGGTTTCGATCCCCAGTACAGCAAAAAAGAAAAAACAAATAATGATAAGTTTCAAATATTTGTGTCATTATCTTTTTAATATTTTTAATGATTTCTATTGAGAATTTATTTTGTCCTAAGATTCCTTTTAATATGTTGTATTATCAAATTTCTGTATCAGGTAAAGATCATGTTTATGTTTTTTTTAGATATATAATCTTGTTGCAATATTACTATTGATTCATAATAATAGTAAACCAAGCATTTATTATCCTTTAACATCTTTGAAACTTATTATGACCCTATCACAGAAAAATGATTATTCATTATTATAATCACTCATTACTTGTTTTCTTTGAATTGCATTCTACCATACAATTCTACCATTTAAAGTGTACAATTTACTGATTTTTAATGTATTTGTAACAGGGTTATGCAACCATCATCATAATCTAATTCTAGGTCATTTTCATTCCTCTCAAAGAAATCCCATACTCATTAGCAGACTATCCCATTCTCCTCTAGTTTTTCCTAAGTCTACATTGGGAAGTTTGTCGGACAACAAAGTGATAACAAATTTAGTTATAGATCCAATTGGATTTTATTTGCAGTTCATGAATCAAGGCAGCAACTATTCAACAAAATAGCAGGTGACATCCCTTCTACAAAACCCCTTATAGTTCCCAATGGGCAGTAGTAAAACAGTGGGTTTTCATTGTTAAGAATGAAATGGGAACAAGGAAACAGCAATGGAAGGGAAAAAAGGTTGATTAACATCAGGTTACTTCAGATTGCTTTTTTGTCAAAGTTAAGCTAAGGGAACTTCCTTATTATACTGATTCAGATATACTGAAATGTATTGCTTTTAGGAAAAACTGGTGTGTTTGGGGATCTATCTGCTTCATTAAAGTTTCAGTTTGATTATGTGGTACTTAATTTTGAATAACTCCATTTAGCTTTGTCTGTTCATTCAGGGCCTCTTGCCAGGAGTAGGGGCACATGCTTATAATCCTAGCAATTTAGGATATTGAGTGAGGCAGGAGGATCACAAGTTCAAAGCCAGCCTTAGCTATTTAGTGAGGTCCTAAGCAACTGAGTGAGAGCCTGTCTCAAAAACATGAAAAACTGGGAGTGGGTGAAAGTAGGTTATAGCTCCGTCGTGAAGCACCTCTGGGTTCAATCCTCAGTACCCAAAATAAACTAAAATAAGTAATAAATGATAAATAATGAAAAAATAAATAAACAATGGCTTCTTATAATTTGTTATACATACTTATCTACTCTCTGTCTATAAATTTTCATATTCTGTGTATGTGTTCTTTTGTGACCCTCTTTCACTTAGCATTTTCTATTCATATTATGGCATATTCTAGTACTTTATTTTGCTTCAAAAAATATTTCATTTTATGAATATACCACGTTTTATTTAACCTATTTATCACTTGTTGGACATTTTGGTTGTTAACACTTTGAGGCTGTTATGAATTATGCTCCTTTGAACATTCGTATGCATATTTTGATGTTAATATAAATATTTTAAGCTTTTCTTTCAGCTGTATAGCTATAAAAGTGAAATTGCTGAATCATATCATATGTTAACTTTTTTAAATATATTTTTTCTTTAGTTATAAGTGGACACAATATTTTAATTTTATTTTTATGTGTGCTGAGGATCGAACCCACTGCCTCACGCATGCTAGGCAAGCGCTCTACCTCTGAGCCACAACCCCAGCCCCTCATACGTTAATTTTTTAAGCAATTGCCAAACTGTTTTCCAAAGTGACAGCACTGTTTTACATTCCCACCAGTATGTATGAGGATTCCAGTTTTTCTATATCCTTACCAGTACTTGCTACCTTTTTCACTATGGCTATTCTAGTGCATTTCAAGTAGTTTTGATTTGTATTACCTTGATGGCTAATAACATTGAGCTTCTTTTTATGTGCTTTACTGGTCATTTGTACATCTTTGTAGAAACACCTATTCAGATCCTTTTGCCTGTTTTAAAAGTGGATTATTTGACTTTTTATTGTTGAGTTGTAAGAGTTTTTCATTTTTTTCTGGATACTGGAGACTTAACCAAGTACATAATTTGCAAATATTTTCTCCCAATGTGTGGGTTATCTTTTCATTTTCATGGTGTGCCCTTTACAAAAAATTTTTTAATTGTGATGAAGCCAAAGTTATCTATTTTCTCTTTTGGCGATCATGTTTTTGATGTTTTATCTAGCAAACCATTGCGTAGTTCAAGGTCAAAAAGGTTTGATTTTATGTTTTCTTCTAAGAATTTTGTTTTAGCTCTTCATTTAGGTCTGTGGTCAATTTTTGTTACGCTTTGTGTAATTATTTTTAAAAGCATTTTTAAAACACTATGGAAAATATGGAATAGCTTATGAATTCAGGGAGAATTTCTGAGAATTCTATTAGGAGCGCTAGGTGGTGCCCAACCTTCTTTTCTCTGTATGGTAGTAAAGGCTCTGAGGTAGTTTACTCTTTAAACAGATGGTGGCAGCAGAGTTTGGTGAATGAAAATTGTAGTTCGAAATTAATATTTTAAAATTATGAGTTCTTTTGGCCTGCCTTCTTTTTGGTAATAGGTTGTTAAATGCTAAGTTTTAAGCTCCTTGTAAGATTCTTGAAGGATTATTTAAATCAGGTATTTTTCTACATAAGTTTATTCAGACTTTTCAGTGTGTGAAAAGGCCAGTTTGTGAGGTATGCACATGATGTCACGATTTGCCAAACCCAGGACACAGTTTTCTCAGATTTCTCTAATGTGTTTTATCTACTTAATTATCTCACTCCTATTTATAATCTTCATGTAGAGATGAAGTGGTAGAGTAACAGTCAAAATGTTAGTTAGTGCTAAAACTGTTCTGAAACAAATTGGAAGATTCTAAGGATATAGGTAAAATAGAAGTTGGACACATAAGGGATCTCTTTTTTTAAATTCAGTAATAAAAACAGTTTTTACATCATTTCATAATTGGACCTCAGATGTTCTTTTTTAAGACAGCCTAGTAAACAGGGAAATTAGGTGTTGCCAGTCATTGATAATTGTTTTCAAGATAATAGAAATTACACACATCCATTGAGCACTTAGAGTTTGCTAAACACTGTGCTAAATGCCTTTTGTACATTGTCTTGTACTTTCAGAACAATTCTTAGAGGTAAGTACTGTTTTTAACCCCAAATTTTCTGCAGGAGCAGCTGGATTTAGAGAAGTAAATAATTTGCATAGGTTCACATTAGGAGATGAAGTTGTGTGTTTGTTTATAAACAATTGTATTATACTTCTGTGTATTTAATTCTTGTGGAGCTGGTGTACTGTATCACTTTGCAACTTTTAAAATTCTTAATCAACAGTCTTGAAAAATCTCTAAATCTTGCTTACTACATAAGGCTATGTGGTCAGTGTCTTATGAGTGGATAATATTTTCTTGTTTGGCTTGGCTGTTGAAAAAGAGCATATCTTGTTATCTCATCTAATTTTAGGTTTACTTTGCTTTTCCACTAGAGGGCATACAAAATGTTAGGTTTGACTTGTTTTTTTCCCCTGTAAATAAACCACAATAGTAATGGAATAAGTATTTCTTATTATAGTGACCAGAAATTAAAAAAAATGCATAGAATCGGTATAATGCTCTTCCTGTTTTATTTTGTACTGCAGATTACTCATTTTTGGATCCTATGATAGAGAAGCAAATATTCATTGCACACTTGAGTTGAGCAGTGGTGTTTGGGAAGAAAAACAAAGGAGTTCTATTAAGACGGTAAAATTGATTTACTTAATTTTACTTCTGTATAAGGTTTTATTCTCTAAGCATATTTTTATTAATATTTTTATATTCATAGTTATTTTTAGTCATGAGCAAATAGTGATGACCAGTTCTTAATTGTCTTATTAAAATAGTACAATATTGGTAATAAAATAAATCACGTGAAAATAGTTAATATTCAGACTGTCTGCCTAAGAAATAAAATCTGACTGATTTTCATTTGAGAACTTTAAAATTGTTTCAGTAAGAGATTAGAAGGAAATAGTTTCACTGAATGCCTGAGAAAACGTGAATTCACAGCATTCATTCATTCAGCAGGTGTTTTAGGAGCACTTATTTTGTGGTAGGCACTGTCAGGAGGCTGGAGGGACGATTCCAAAAAAGAAAAGATCCTATACCTGTTATATGAACATGGGGCAGTGGTTTGGTGTGAGAGTTAGAAGCTGGCTGGGAGGTAAGCTTCCCATTATAGGATAAACTGTAAGCCAAAAAAGTGAACAAAGTTCCAGAGATTGACAAGTACTGGGAAGAAAAATACATGAAAAGGTGTATGACAAAGAACTTAGAAGTTATGACAAAGGAGGCTTTTTAGATCTGGTGATAACAGGGAAAGCCTCTAAAAAGAAAACACTGGAGGCAATGCTCAGCTAAATCTGAATCATAGGTAAATAATTAACATATATATGTATTTTTTTCTCTTCCCAATATTAATATTAATTAATTAATCTCCCCAGTATTTCAGGGTTAACAGTCAAAAATGCTGCTAAATCTTTTAACATGTAATGGCAAGGTATTTTTATGTATGTTCCTTTTACTTTTGTTTTCAATTTCTTTCTGTTGTGAACATCCTTACATAAAAATCAGAGAGGGGATAGAAATTTTCTTGGAAGGAATAAAGTAATTTTGATGAGAGTAGGAAAGTAGGGAGAAGTAAAACTGGCAAGGGAGGGCAGCCTGGCACACAGAATTTGAGATGATGAAAATAGTGGGAGCTGCTGAAGATTTTGACCCTGGTAACTGACATGGTCAAAATAGAGGTTTAAAGGTGTTTTCCTTTTTTATTTGGTGACTGTCATTGCCCAACTTTCTTTTAAGTTATATCTCCGCTGTTTGAATCAGCTCCTCAAAGAATAAAATATCCAGTTTTAGAGTTTGTATTGAAATACATAACTACATTGAAACACGTTGTTTTGTCTAAGTACATTTTTGACTGTGAGTTGGTTGTAACTTGCCATTGCTGTTGGCATTTTCAGTTTTCTTTATTATATTTGCAAAGATATGAGATTAGACAGCTTTAATACTTTAGAACAAAGGCTAGCAAGACCTTCATCTTGAATTATTATTTTAGATCTTAGTATATGTCATTAACAGTTTTCAAGAAAGAATTCTAGGTTACTGCATTTAGTAAACTCATTGAAAATGTCAAAAACATTAAGTGTCTTCAGGCATTAAATTACTTATGTCTGAATTTAATAACTCAAGGGAGGAGAATTAGTTTTTCAAGACAATACAAAATATCAGAGAATAGGATTTGATAATTTGGGATATATTGCAAATTTGAGTAGAAAATAGCTCTTTAGAAAACAAGTATGCTAAATTAATGATGAATTTAGGACATTATCATTATATAAATATAGTCTTCAGGTTTAAATTCACCTTTTAAATGTTGAAATTTGTTCAGTGCATGTAACCACTAATTGTAATGAATATGCAGAATGAAAGAAATTTAATTCCTCTGGTATTTTAATGTGCCTTTGAAGTTTTAAGACACTACAATGCTGTAATAAAAGAGCCTGGCTTCATCTTCCGTCACTCATATAGTTTTATCCTTATGATTGCAAGATATCTAATGCACCCCTCAGTATCACATCATTTAAGAAAAAGGGTAAGGTCTAAGATAGGCCAAAGGCACATGTCAACCAGATTTTGTCTTTCAGTACTTTACTTAAAATGTACCCCCAGGTACAAGGAAATGAGTTAGCCATATAAAAGTAAATGGATGGGAAAAAGAATTAGTGTTCTTCAGCTGAAAAGACAGGTGGGTGTGATTAATGAGAATGTATAAATACAAAAAATAAATAATAGATAATCAACAAATTTACTTAGTTGAGAACTAAGTCTATGGAATTATGAATATAAACCTCATGTCCCTGATGATAATCAGATGATTAATGCTAAAAGAATACTTAAAAGGTCTTTGATAATACTGCAGGCTACATACTTGGTGGTAGACTTCACAGGGAGACAAATACGCTATATTTTTAATGCTATGTGTCCTACCCCTAGTATAATTCCTGGTATGTTGTGTTGTTCAGTCAATGTCCTATAAGCAAAAAGTCAGAATGATTTTCTGAAATATAGATCTAAGTCTGTCCATTGCCCACTTAAGTCCCTCAATGGCTTTTTTTCCTTCTCTCTCTTTTTTTAATTTGTTGTCAGTTATACATGCCAGCAGAATACTCTTCGTTGTACACAAATGGAGCACAATTTTTCGCTTCTGGTTGTATGCAAAGTAGGGTCACACCATTTGTTCAATCAATCATGCACATATCTAGCCTAATGATGTCCATCTCATTTCAACATCTTTCCTACCCCTGTGCCCCTCCCTGTCCCTCCCTCCCCTTTGCCCAATCCAAAATTCCTCCACTCGTCCCCCTCCCCCCATTATGGATTAGCATCCACCTATCAGAGAAAACATTCAGCCTTTGGTTTTCTTGGGATTGGCTTACCTCTCTTAGCATGATATTCTCCAACTCCCTCAGTGACTTTTTATTGCTCTTAGGATAAGAACAAATTCTTTGATGTGACAAAGTCAACCTTCCTGGTCTGGTTCCTATTTGTTTTCCCTGTCCTCTTTCTTGCTTCTCATTCTCAACCAAACCATGTGTGGTTTGGTTGTCTTTTACTCCGTCATACCTGGTCACACTCTCTGTACACTACACGATCCTGATATGTGTGTACCCTTCCCCCCAACTCACTCCTCCACACATATCTTCACCCACCCCATTCTTCAGATCTCTGCTTATGCCAGATGTTAGCTTGTTTGCCCTCAGGTTTGTTCTTGGGCGGTCTCCCTGCTCCATACCTTAAGAGGACTATCCTCTGCCATTGTGTGTCAAGCTTTCAGGGGTATCCAGCTTTCAGCCAAGTTTGACCAGAGTGAAACACTCATAGGAAGTGAAGCACTGGGGAAGCCAGGGAGGTTTTCCTCTTCTCTGCTTTGGACAACATGTCTGGCAGAGGCTCTTTCTCCTCCATGCTCTTTGTTTCTCCCAGGACAGGCCCACAGTGCTTCCAACTTCTGTTTGGTACTTCACCCCCTGGCCTCTTCTAATACCACTTTTTCCCCTCTGTCATTCCAGCCTAAGGTAGTAGTGACTTTTTACTGTAGCTAATATCTGAGTTTCCTCACTCTCTCCTTATTTGGTATTCAGTTTTTCTGTCACCAAGTAGCCATTCCCATTTTGAAGTCCCATGCTTTCAAATACTCAGATGTTTTTTCTTTTCTTATCAGAACCTGATAAACCAATCGTCATTTCCTCTGGGAAGCCTTTCCTAACTAGCACAAACTCCTTGATAAATACTTGTGTCACAGTTGGAATTTTATATTTGTAGCTGTATGCTAATTTGATCAGTGTTATCGCCACCAGTATCTTTCATTACAGCAAGTGTCATGATTGGTTTTACTCTGGATATTTAGTAACTGTTTCTGAGAAGACTCTGGCCTCCATCCTCCAGGTACTCTCAACACTTTTTTGTTCTCACACCTTCAGGGTTTCAGAGTGACTTTTAGTCATGTTTCTGTCTCCTTCCTTCCTTCAAAGCTGTTTTTTATCTGTTTTAATAAAATAAAAACCTTTAGAAGAGGAAGTCCAAAAAACAAGATTTCCTGCTGATTATTACTTTTGTGAAAAGTCTGGTTTGTAGAATGAGACTTTTAGTTTACAAATGTGATACCTATTGGTGTAAGTATTTTACTTCTGGAATTACTAAAAATGTCAAAAGGACTTCTGACTATGTGTAAGTTCAGGGTTGCCTAAATAAAATGACTAAGTATGATCTAAGATTTACCCTTTTAGTTGTAGAGAATTTTAGAATTCTTGTTGAGTGATATTGAATGTTCTAGCTACATATTATTGAGTGTTCATACAAAGAACATAAAAGAGCTCCCTAAAGAACTCTGACTTTTTGAGTAAGAACATCTGAGACAGATTTATAAATACTTCAGGCCAGATGCCTCAAAGTTGGCATTTTGGTATTTGTGTAGGGCCAAATGCCTTGCAGGTAGCATTTTGGTGCACCTATTTAACCATTTGCCATTTACAGTCTTAATCTTATGAAAAGAAAGAGAAAGATTAATGCAAATAAAGCTTTTTTGAAAATGTCAGTTTTTATGAAAACTCTGGTTTAGTTCAATCTGATAATATTTGCAAATACAGGAGGGATTCAGTGAAATTTTAACTGTATATAATGTTCTGCGATTTGGCTTTTTAAATACTAAATGCCTTTGAGCTTTAATAGTAAATCCTGTGCAACATTTTCACTCTTGAAATTGATCTTAATTAAAAATGAGGGATGCAGTTTTCTGCCTTAGGTTTTCTTGCTGTTTAGTATGATTGTGAAATGCTGCGAAAAGAGTGGGCACTTATGTTAAAATACAGAAACATAAAGTCTCTATATCAGATCAGTGTAAGGCACTATTGTATGAGAAGAAACTGAATATGAAGAGATAAGTCATTTTGTGATCCTTTTCTTCAATGGAAATTCGAACAGTGGTACTGTGTACATCATCAGTATCACTATTAACATATGAAGGGAATCAGAGTTTCAGTATAAAATACCATGAGCTTCCATTGAAAGGAAAGCAACATTCTTTTGGAAAATCTAGAAAAGAATATATTAAGGAGATGGCACTTGAGCCTAGCCTCACAGTGTATGTGGAATTTTGAGATGGTAAAGAAGGCATTTCAAGATGGAGGCCATGGCATAAACCCCAATAAAGAGTAAGAATATTTGGGTATAATTAAGATATAGTGAGTTGTCAATGTTGTCTAAAGAATATGGTAGCATAGGAAGATTATGCCAAACAAGAGTGAAAGCTTGGATCTTATTATAGAGTGCTTTAAATACCAGGCTAAGAATTTGACTGTTTACGGTCAAAGATAGTAGGAACTATGGCGGCTTTTAAAATGAAAACAAACTCATCAGAATCTTTCTTTAGGTAGTCTTGGAACTGGATTTCAATCTCAGACCACTTGTTGGTAGTATGACCTTCATCAAAGTTCCCAAAGCCATTCTATCCACACGTAGTTATCATTCTATAAAATGGTTCTGATAGTGCTTCTCATGGATGTATGGGGGTTAAATGAGATTCTGTATATGAAAATATCTAGTACAGTAGCTGGCACATAGTAGTTTATTGATAATATGTGTATTGACCAGTCACAGTGGGTAAAGTCAAGGATGGTTTGATTTGAACATAAAGTACTAGTGGTGATGTCTAATAAAAGTCTGATCCAAGATGATAACAATGGAAATGGAAAATATTATCAATGTGAATTTGCATACCTTTGGAATTGGAAAGGTTTGGGAGTAAGAAGGGAAGCCAGAAAGACCAGGCTATGAGGAGGGAAAAAGAAGAGGCAAAAGAGGATCTCACTTAGGACAAGTTGGTTTTGAGATTACAGTGGCAAACTATAAAAACAGACCAGTCCAGAGATGGAAATTTTGTGATCTGCTGTTTTGTTCTTTGCTTTTTTAAAATTTTTCAAATCTGTTATTTCAACTTCTAGTGAACTTTTAAGATGAATACTGTTGGGCTTTATGCTGCTATATTTTTGATTCTCTTTTTTCAAATAGGAAAAGAAAAACAATGTTTTTACAATACAGTGATAACATTCTAATTTATTTTTATTTTGCTGAGGATCAAATGCAGGGTCTCATGCATAGTAGACATTCAACCCTTGAGCTACATCCCTTGCTAAAAAGTTTTTTAGAAAGAGATTTTTAAAGAACATTAAGGAGAACATATTCATAAAACTTAAACATTACTTTTACATTTTGTTTCTCAGGACCCTGCAGTTTACTGTGACCCAAGTAAAATTGATTGACTCAGTTCATACTTTCTCACAAACTAAAACATCCTTTTCAAGCACAGTAGTAATTTCCCATTAAAAACTAACTTAGGCCAGGTGCTGTGTTGCATCACCTGTAATCCCAGCAGCTTTGTAGGCTGAGACAGGAGGATCTCAAGTTTAAAAGCCAGCTTCACAAACAGCAAGGCGTTAAGCAACTCAATGAGACCCTGTCTCTAAATAAAATACCAAAAAGGGCTGGGGATGTGGCTCAGTGGTCAAGTGCTCCCAAGTTCAGTCCCCGATACAAAAACTCACCTAGCCATGTAACTTGTTTTGAGTCATATAAAGAGTTTATACAGAATGTAGAACTAGATCATGAATGATTTAGAAAGGTGTTAAGAGCGGTGTTATCAGAGAGCTGTAGTAGTATTCAACTCATGACCCAGATGTACCCAGTCCAGGGTTTGTCGGCACTACAATATACAGTCTCTTTGCCAGTCGCAGTTTTAAGACTACTCATGCAATAACTATTTAATCCTTATTGATCAAATCCATGAGAATGGACACTGTCATCATCTCCATTTTACATATGAGGAAACTGAGGTGCAAAAGGAGAAAGTAACACATAGCTGGCAAGGGATAAAGACAGTCTGCAAAGCCAGGTATAATAACTCCACAGCTGGTATTCTTAACATTACTGCATCATCTCCACAAATGGTACCCAGTAGGCCTGCGTTCATGTCCACATTTCCATTCTACTTTTATGACTCTGAGCAAATTGTTTCATCATCTCTAATATAAAGGGAATAACATCTGCCTTATAGGGTACAGGTTTTAAATATATGAAAACACTTAGCACAATACCAGCATACACTGTTACTATTGAACTTGACTTAGTTTGTAGACTGGGATGTAGTTCAGTGGGCCTAGCACACATGAGGGCCCTGGGTTCAATTCCCAGTGCCAAAAAAAAGGTTATCTAGTAATTTTTAGAGTATGGACAGATTGTTTTCAAAATGATGAATGATGTTTGAATTATCTTTCATAAATTGATCAATGCTGAGAATTTTGTACATAGCCATTGAGCATAAGGAAGGAAATATGAAACAGATTTTTAATTTTTGTAATATACTCATTTTCAAAATGCAAGGAAGCTTGCATATTTTAATAATAAAATCAGGAGTCTTTTGTAACCTGCCTTTTTCAAAGCTTAACAATATACTGAGGGCATATTTCTATCTGCTTGTACACGTGTCACTGTTTTCATGCCTGCATGGTATTTTAGTGTATACCTTATTTTATTTAATCACTGTCTGTTGACAAACATTTAGGGATTTAGGGTTTATGTTTTTCAGTTTTTTGATGTTTAATGAAATCTGTAATTAATATCAATATATGTATATTCACATGCATTCTATTCTTCAAGTCATGGTTTGGTATACTTTTTCTGGAAAGGGCCAAAGTAAGTATTTGGGGTTTTCCAGGATAGACAATTGCCATGACACTACCCGGTTCTGCTGTTTTAGTTAAAGCTGCCATAGACAAGATGTAGACAAGTAAGTATGGTTCTAATAAGATTTTTTTAAAAATCAACCCATAGACTATAGTTTGCTGACCCTTGATTTAAGTAACCCCTTTATATTTATGCAAGAATAGTAGGCTGTTGATATATATTTCAAAATTGCATCCCACTAGAATAAGGTCTACAAATTTTATAGTATTGTGCCAATGTTTTCTGACTTTGATAACTATACTGTGATTATGTCTGAAACTTAATTTTAAATGATCCAGTAAAAAATATACAGGGATAAACAAATGTGGCGAGATGGTATTAACAACTGAGAAATACGGGTTCAGGATAAATGGGATATCTTTTTTAAATGTTTTGCAACTTTTCTATTTTGAAATAATTTCAAGATAAAAGGTTATTTTTAAAACTTGTAAAAGAAAAAACTATCCCTTAGACTCTCCCACTTTTTTAGTAAGATACAAGTCACCCTGCATGACTATAATGTAATATATGAAGGTGAAGGTTGATTTTATGATTCAAAATAAAGCTGTTTCGGTTTGACAAAGGAATTATAAAGGGCAAGAATGTTCCACTCCATTGTTTCCATAACAACCTCAGCCTCTGCCTATTTTTCTTAGCTTTTTATTTCACTGAATGGTTGTATAAAATTTAAATTTGTTTTAAATCAAAACATTGATAGAGACTTCAATTAGATTTAAAAAGAGAAAAAAGAAGAAACCTGAGTGTGTTGTAATCATTTAGATATAATTATTTTCCTAACCACCTTTTGAACCCTTTTAAGTTGAAGAACATTTTTATTCCTTAGATCTCTTAGGTATGTTGCATTTGTATAATGGAGTTTTACTTTTTTAGCATACTTACGGATGCAGTCCTAATTTACTTTCTCGTTATTTTAGAGACCAAGTTATCAGATAGCCAAAGTGGCATTCTGTTTTGAGGGGCTTCACTTGTATCACCTAGAAAGAAGTCTTCCTGAGGGAAGATAATGGAAATGCCAGACTTTTATGCCCATAATTTCCTTTAATCTTGACAACAGCAACCCAGTGTGGTAGACAATTATTAGTAGCCTCTTTCCTATGATTTGGGTATGATTTCAGTTTGTCCCCCAAAAGCCTGTGTGTTGGAAGCTTGGTCCCCAGTTTGGCAGTGTGGGAAGTGATTGAACCTTTAAGAGGTGGGGCCTAATAGGAAATCCTTAGGTCAGAGGTTGGAGGGTGCTGCCTTCTGCAGGTAGCTCTTGGGACACCTGAGCTCTTAAACAGCATGTTATAAGAGCAAGCACAGCCCCAGGATCCTTCTCTCGCTTCACATTTTGCTGTGAGTTCTCTTCCTCCCACATGTACTCCCACTGTTATGAGCCATCTGGCCATCTGCCACAATATCCACACCAGAGCAGGGTAGAGGTGTATAATATCAGTGGTTTTTCAGCTATCCATTAAGAGTTAATTACTGAAAATGTAGGC
The DNA here is from genome assembly GCF_052094955.1 of Ictidomys tridecemlineatus. Lineage (NCBI taxonomy): Eukaryota > Metazoa > Chordata > Mammalia > Rodentia > Sciuridae > Ictidomys > Ictidomys tridecemlineatus. The sequence continues at coordinate 12,508,919 of NC_135477.1, forward strand.
ATTACATTCTGAGAGTTCATGTGAAAGAATTTAGAATTCATTCCTTGTACTTTTCAAACCTGTTCTATTCAGAACTTTGTGTGAGCTGGGTGTGATGGCGCATACCTGTAATCCCAGCGGCTTGGGATGCTGAGGCAGGAGGCTCATGTGTTCAAAGCTAACCTCAGTAATTTAGCAAGGCCCTAAGCAACTCAGGGAGATCCTGTCTCTAAATGAACTATAAAAAAGGGCTGGGAGGTAGCTCTATGGTTTAGCATCCATGAGTTCAATGCCTGGTCCAAAAAAACTTGTGTGTATGTATGTGCATATGTACTCGTGTAATTTTTGTCATTAGAATGGCGACATCAAATTTTACTTCAGCAGAAATATATTAGTTGACGAATTCTTTTTTATTTATCTGGCTTACACGTTAAAGAACTATTCTAATTTATACCTTTATGAATTGGTCAAACTTAAATGACAGGCCTCTAAAAAGTTTTGTGAGAGTGATAATTTTTCTGCCAAGAGATAAAAGCAAGACATTGCCATGTATTGATTTCAAAGAGTTATTTTTTCTACGAAAAGGATAGTATGATTGTATGCATTCACATTGTGAATCTTTACTGGTAAGAGACAGTTTCAAAGAAGACAGCTAATAAAAATAGTATTTCCTTTCTTCTGTTAAGAGTGATGGAAGTTGGGGCTGGAGTTGTAGCTCAAAGGTAAAGCACTTGCCTCATACGTGTGAGGCACTAGGTTCGATTCCTAGCACCACATATAAATAAGCAAATAAAATAAAGGAATAAGCAAATAAAAAAAGGTCCATCAATAACTAAAAATATTTTTTTAAAAAAGAGTGATGGAACTGAATAGTAGTTAATTTAGAATTTAATGTGGTCCTTGGGAACAAGGTATATATAATTTATAAGTAGTTGAGGGAGGGTGCAGGAAATATTTGTTTGCATCTTCTATGCATTTAAAAGAATAACTGGTGTTTAGAAGTAGATTAGACTAATACCTTCAGAGACTTGGCTTTTATTTCTTTTTTATGTGTTTCCTTTTTTTTTTATTCTAAAATCAAGTTTTAGTGACTTCTTGGGATAATAATTTATTGGCATATACTTTTTGTTTTGTTTTTGGTACCAGGGATTGAACTCAGGGGGCACTCAACCACTGAGCCACATTCCCAGCCCTATTTTGAATTTTATTTAGAGACAGGATCTCACTGAGTTGCTTAGCACCTCGCTCTTGCTCAGTCTGGCTTTGAACTTGTGATCCTCCTGCCTCAGCCTTCAGTGCTGCTGGAATTACAGGCATGCACCACCACGCTCAGCCTGGCATATCCTTTTAATCCATTAAGTCCCAAATTTTAAATTCTCAAGCATTTCAATGAAATTGATAGGTACATTAAAATGTATTCGAAATCAGAATACAGGGCTTATATTAGTTGATATAATTATATTTTTATTGTATAATTGCATATTATATAATTATGTATCATATATTATTTAAATTTTTATGGATTTTTCACATCTAGAACCAAGAGACAAAAATGGATTAGGCTGGGCATGATGGTGCACTGAGGCCGATTGGCAGTGCACATCTGTAACCCAAGCTATTTGGAAGGCTGAGGCAAGAAAATCAAAAGTTCAAGGCTAACCTGGGCAACATAGTGAAACTCTGTCTTAAAATAAAAAATGTTGTATTCTGCTATCTTTCCTATCCTCAGTTACTAGTATGGCATTATGTAAAAATGTGTATGTGTAACCGATGTGATTCTGCAATCTGTATTTGGGGTAAAAATGGGAGTTCATAACTCACTTGAAACTAATGTTTGAAATATGATATGTCAAGAGCCTTGTAATGATTTGAACAACCAATAAAAAAAATGTTTTTAAAAAAGAAATAGCCTTTTAAATAGATGTTAAGTAATACTACTCTTTTTCTAACTCAGCCTCTTCTAATGAAGCCAGATGATTCTTGTGTTACCTTATACCCAAGTGTGTTTGGGGAAGGAAGGAATAAGAAAATTAATATGAACAAAAACATGCTTCGTTTTGTGTTTTCCTAGTACTAATGGTGTTAGTAGGATAATCAGTTGTGACTTTTAAAGGTGACCGGAATGGTAAAAGAGGAAATCTAGTCCTAGATCTTCAACAACCTTATTGTTCCCAGTTGGGATGGACAATAAGCTAACTATTAGTCCCTAGCCTGGTGTAATTTTCCTGGTAATCATAAACAAATTGAACTATACATAAAATGATCAGAAAGTTACATTTCCGATACATTCTGTGCCAAATAGGTTGTACCTAGAAGTTCACCTTAAAATTAATAAGATAACTTATTTAGTTTAAATTTAGTTTTTCTCGATTATAATACAAAGTTTGGAGATATACCTTTAATATGCTAAATATAATTGCTTGAATCTCTTATATTTCAAAAGAAAGCCAAGCAAAGTTGATCAATACATTGTCAATACATTGGTCCATCAAAAACAATGATCTTTAGTTACTGACCTCATCAGTGGATTAATATATTGATGGATTAACTACTTGAAGACTTTCATGAGAGGTAGTGTAGGAGGTAGCCTGTGTCAACTGGCCTGATTTTGTTGAAATCAAAAGGTAGATTTCTACTGGAGTTCCCTATTGAGGGAAGTCATCAGTTGGAAGCATGTTCTTGGGAACTGTATGTTGTCCCCAGCCCCTTCATCTTTCTCTTTACGTCTGGGCTTTTATGAGAGTCAGTTTTACTCCGCCTCACCTTTCTACCATGATGTTCTGCCTCTCCTCAGGCTTAAAGCAATGGAGCCAGCAGACCAAACTACAACCTCTGAAACCTGAGCCAAATCTTTCATCCTCTAAGCTATTTTCCCTCAGGTATTTTGCAACTGCAGTGGAAAGCTGATTAACACACCTCCCCTTACTTGTGTTAGGTGGCTTTTATTAAATCACTGAATGATTGCAGTAACTTGCACATGCCCTCCTTTCCTGCTCCTTTGAAGACAGAGAAGCTCATCTGTGTTCAGGATTGTATACCATCGTGAAAAATTCAGTTTTATATTGGTGTCATGGACATACATGAACTGATTATTATGCTTTATATCATATTTTTCCCTTCCCTGCATCACTATTCTTAAAAAAAAAAAAGCCAAGAAATAGTTCTTGTGAGGTATTTTTGAGAATTTTATTTGATGAAAGTATATTTAAAATATAACTGATCATAGTAATTTAGTGTTTTTCACTTGGTGATCTTTTTACTTTTTCTTGAATTTTTTATTTTTCATTGATGTTATAAGCCAGTGTAGGAGAGAACAGTTTGTAAATAAGAGAGTTCGAGGACTGGGGTTGTAGCTCAGCGGTAGAGCACTTGCCTAGCACGTGCAAGGCCCTGGGTTTGATCCTCATCACCACATAAAAATAAATAAATAAAGTAAAATAAGAGAGTTACATCGATGTGCTATTAAAATATATCCCCTTGTTATCTAGCATATAAAATGATGTTCATCCATGTTAGTTAGAAAGGGATGGAAAAGATCAATGTGTTGTCCCCCTGCCAAGGGGCTTCCAGCTGTGTCTTTAAGACTAAAAGACTGTCAGAGTATGAGAGCTCTTAAAGGCAGTCTTGTTGTTATTAAATTGCTCTTTCCAAGACAGATGCACAAACAGCTAGAATTTTTTAAATGGTGACTGGCATCAGTGATGAAGTTAAACACAGACTATTCACAGTCTTGTATATAATGACCCCTGTGAGTCAACTAATGCAATTTTATGTTTAGTTAGCATGTGTCACAATTCTTGGTAATTAATAAACATTTTTGTGCATGTCATAGAAATAGTATTTCTAACTCCAGTAGAAATCTACCTTTTAGTCTCAACAAATTCAAGCCAGTTGACACAGGCTAAGCCACAGAGTACATCCTACGTTTATAATTTATTTTTAGCTTTTCAATTTAATAAACCAGCATTTCAAATTAATAAGATATTATATATGACAGTGTCTAGCACAATGTCTGGCAAGCTAGAAGCCTATTAGAGAAAATCAGATACACACTAAAACTAGTGCAAGCAAAAAAAGTACTTACCCTAAAGATACTAGGGTGTTTTCTGGACCCCAGGGCAGCCATCTGATGATTGAACCCAGAGGCTCTAGACTACTGAGCCACATCTCAGCCCTATTTTATATTTTATTTAGAGACAGGGTCTCACTGAGTTGCTTAGCACCTTGCTTTTGCTCAGGCTGGCTTTGAACTCAAGATCTTCCTTCCTCAGCCTCCCTAGCCACTGGAATTACAGGCTTATGCCTCCACACTTGGCATAAGTGATACTGCATGGTGGTGTGGGTTAAGCTCTGCACACCTTTAAGCAAGAATACCCTCAGGCCTTAGAAACAAACTGAAACAGACACTAGGTACAATGGCATATGCATCTAATTCTAGCAATTCAGTTGGTTGAGGCAGGAGGATCATAGATATGAGCCAGATTTGGCAATTTAGCAAGACCCTCAGCAACTGAGATGCTATCTCAAAATAAATTATTTTTTTCACAAAACTGGGATATAGCTCAATGGTTAAACACCCTTGGGTTCAATCCCCAGTACAAAAAAGAAACAAACTAGAACAGAAGACCAAGCCACTTTGGGCTACTACTTCTGTTTGCTTTCTCTTCCTGGTTACTTGGATGTTTGAAATCTGGAGACATTCTCCAATTCCTTGTGAGCTGAGTAGTTTATATGGCTTGCATCACTACAGATTTAGATTTTCAAGATCCATAAGAACACATACAGATTCCCACAGCTATAATTACATTTAGCATAAAGAGAAATTCAAGAGATCGTTGAGTCTAAATTCAAACCATCCTGGAATTCTGGTTCATTTTGATCAGGTGTGTGCTTCTGAACCATCAAATGAGGCAAAGCAGTGGAACCAGGTTTATATGAGCATGATTGTTCCTGCTGTAACATATGTGGGATTAAAGGATTGCATGGATCCCAAAGCCAGAGAGGGCTTAGCAAACATTGGTGTCTATACTAAGCATATAGTAAGTGTTTGATAATTGTTATATATTTCATTTCTTATTTCTCTTATATGGTGTCACTTATGCTAGGCATGGTGGCATATGCCTGTAATCCCACTGGCTAGGGAGGCTGAGGAAGGAGGATCTTGAGTTCAAAGCCAGCCTGAGCAAAAAGCAAGGTGCTAAGCAACTCTGTGAGACCCTGTCTCTAAATAAAATACAAAATAGGGCTGGGATGTGGCTCAGTAGTCAAGTGCCTCTGGGTTCAATCCCCAGTACCAAAAATAAATAAATAATAAAATGTTGCTTATGCCTTAAAGTATAGGTTTTAGAAACATGTTTACAGAAAATCTATTAATATATATTATAAACTTCATATGTTTATTGCAAGATAACATAATGTGAGTCTCTCATTTATAATCAATATGTAGGATTCTGTTATATGTTGTATGAAATGCTGCTGCTCTTTCCAAGTAAATCTTACTCTTACATTCAGAGTAGGAGTTTTTTATTAAACCTCAAATAACACTTTGACAATTTTAATTTCCTGATATTCCTCTGCTGCCATCTCTTTGCTCTAATAGTGCTATTGCCATAGCCCAGAGCAATAGCTTTTCCCATTCCAACTCCTGGACTATCTGTTCAGAATCTTCTCATGCTTTAAGATATAACCTAAATGCCATATCCTTACATGAAGTCTTCCTCAAACCACTTACCCAGAGGTAGTCTTTTTCTCCCTTGAATTACCATCATATCTTAGCCATACTTACATAGAGATATTGTGCACATCATGGTTCAGTCTTGGAAGTATAGCTTAGATACTCTAAAACAATGTTAACTATTGTTTAGATATTGGCCATGGTGATGCCAACTCTGACAAAAATAGGGTGTTTGTGAGCTGAGCAGTTTATATGGCTAACCTCACTACAGATTCAGACTTGCAAGGTTCAACCTAAAACTTCCAAACAAATTCCATGCATGTAACACATGACTGAAAGGGAAGAAGTGTCATGAACCCATGTATTACTTCTGCTGCTGTATCAATCTTGCTCTTTACTTGGAATGATGAGGAGACAGATTTTCTTGGTTTTTTTTTTTAAGTTTATTTATAAATCCAGTAATTTTTGTGTCAGTGTGAAATATACCACTTATTTTTTAATATTCCATTCACTTTTACTTGTTACATTAAATCTAAACATTTTTAAAAGGTTTGGATAGATATTATTTACTTATTTTGAGTTATTGATGGGCCTTTCTTATTTATGTATTTATTTATTTATATGCAGTGCTGAGAATCAAACCCAGTGCCTCACACATGCCAGGCAAGTGCTCTACCACTGAGCTGCAACCCCAGCCTTGGTTCTTAAAGAGAAACATTGCAAACTTCTCCCACCTACAAAGATGTTGAGCGAGAAGTTTTATAGATATTAACTTTGCTTTAATTGTAGCTTATCTTGGAGAGCACCCAGATCTTGGGGAAACTTAAAATAGCCAATTGATTTCCTGTAAGAAAAGAAACACTCATACTGGTGTTGGTTGGAATCGATTGCGGGCCTCTTCCCTTCTATAATCTGTAAATGTGTTTATTATGATAGACATTTATTTCTACAATCACCCCATTTTCTCTTTTAATGAAGACTTCATGATCAGCAGTCCAAAGGACAATATTAGGTTGTTCAATGTTCGGGTTTTTTTCTTCCCTCTGCTGTAAGAAATACAGATTTCCCCCTCTCTGCTATTTTTTTTCTCCTCTGAGTAATATCTAGGTAAAGATATTTACTGCCATCAGTATAATTTCTACTCTTTGGAAGAACATTATTTCTAATGTGTTTGAACTGGTTTGAACTCATTGTTTTTCCTTTACTAAACATTGACATTTCAGTCATCATCCTTGTCTTTTTTGAGAAGACAACTTTTTAATCACATAATTATAAATGTCTGAGTGGTATAATAAATTTTAGTATCTTGAATTAGTGTTTGTTTCATAATATTTTTGCCTTGTTTCTGAAACTGGATATTGTATTCATTCATTCATTGCAGACTGGTTTTTAAAATTTCCTTTTTCATTCCTGTTTTTGAGTAGTTTTGCTAAGTCTTACTAATAGCAGTAATAATAATCCACTAAGTCTGTTTAAAGCTTACCACCTATTTTAGTCAGCTTTTTTTTAATCTGTGTGACCAAAGGACCAAAAAGAACAAAATAGAGGAGGAAAAGATTCTTTTGGCTCACTGTTTCAGAAGTCTCAGTCTATAGAAGGCTGACTCCATAGCTCTAAGTTGTGAGGTAAAGCAGAACGCCACGGCAGAGGAAAGCAGCTCAGGACATGGCAACTGGAAACAAGAATTCTGTTCAAATAAGGACAAATATAAACCCCAAAGGCAGGCCCCCAGTGACCTATCTCCTCCAGCCACACTCTGCCTGCCTACACTTACTGCCCCCTCAAACCATATCACTGGATTACGGTACTGATTGAGTAATCATTTCACCTCAGAAAATTCTTGGATTGTCTCATACATGAGCTTTTGGGGGACACCTCATCTCTCTCTAAATCATAACACCACACAAATGAAGTTCAGAGAAATTAACATTTGCCTAAAATCACTAGCAAAGTTTGCCTATCCCTAATAATATTTCACCCTAAATATTTCATTATGAGGTCTCACAGAACATTTTGCATAACCACAATAATAATTATCACATATCAGAAAAACAGCAATTGACTTAATATCACCTGATCTTCAGCCTTTATTAAAATGTCTCCAAAGTACCAAATGTCATTAAATGTGTTTCATGGCTTTAAAAAAAAAATCTAGAATCTGATCAAGATTCATGTTACTTGTGGGGGGAGGCTGGTGTTTAAAAGGATGTTCTCCCCACCCCCCAGTCTGGTCATTCCTTCTACCCATTTGTTCACTAGCCTGTTTTTGGCAAGGGGGTCGCAGATAAACTTTGCTCAACTAGATGCTAAATATTATGTAAATGAGTGAATAGATGAAGTTATGAGCTAATCTCAGAAATAGCACTTTATAAATCCTACAACTAAAGTTATCTTGAGCGGGGACAACACACCTCTCATACCCTAGAGGTATTTTGGTACAGCAGTTTTCTGTTGCTGTACCAAAATACCACATGGGTAACATAGAGAATAGAAGTGTATTTGGCTCACTGTTTAGAGGCTGGAAAATCCAAGAGCATGGTTCTGGCATCTGCCAAGGGCCTTTATGCTTCTTCATCACCTGGTGGAAGGGCAAGTGAACATCTGTGAGACAAAGAGGGGACTGAGAGGGAGCTGAACTTATAGCAAACACATTTCTTCATAATTCACCGACACCTGTGATAACAGCATTAATCTATTCATGAGGGCCATGCCCTTATGACCTAATTACCTTTTCAAGGTTCCACCTCTGAAAGAGTATCACGATGACAATTAAATTTCATCATGAGTTTTGGAAGGAACATTCAAACTATTAGCCTCCAAGAAAAATAAAAGGCATACAAGATAGGAAATGCAGTGATACTCAGCTTTGTAATAAACAAGTTTTAATATACTCAGAATATTATAAACACTTTGTTATTTTAGCTTTTGGAATCAGTTAGCCTTGATAGCCTAATTATAGATAGAAAACAAATATGATAATTTTTAACTTTGATGGTAGAATTTAGAAAGTATAAAGAGGAACGATGAGCCAGGCATGGTGACACACACCTGTAATCCCAGCAGCTCGGGAGGCTGAGGCAAGAGAATGGCAAGTTCAAAGCCAGCCTAGGCAACATCGAGCGAGGTGCTAAGCAACTCAGTGAGACTCTGTCTCTAAATAAAATACAAAATAGGGTGGGAATGTGGCTCAGTGGTTGAGTGCCCTGAGTTCAATCCCCAGCACACACACCCCACACCTACCAAAAAAAAAAAAGGAGGAAAGATGGAACGATAGAAGTTTAAATATCAAAATATATATTTTCTGTAGTTGATGAATAACAAATAGGAGTATAATGTATTAATTAAAATTACAGAAAGGTTATTATATAGTAGAACTAAAACAGTGCTACAGCTTTATTATAACTTGGGGAAGGGGGAATATTTGTTAATAGTAGGAAGTCAGTATGTTGTCTAAAATTTGATATATTAAGAAATAATAACACATACATATATTATCTAGCAAAAAACAAAGGGTAACTTCAAGAACAACCAAAAACAGAGTTTTAAAGTAGTTGCTATGGTGGTGTTGGTATTGGTAATGAGGAGACAGGACTGTTGTTCTTTAAATTCCTTTCACTTATTTTTTAATCATATGCAAATATTTGATAAAAGTTTAAATGATCTAATTTTTTTCCTCTAAATTTAAAAGTATTAAAATTAAAAACTTGGATTTTATTTTGGTGGCATTTTTTTCTTTCATAAACATTTAGTTCTTGCTTCTAATTATATGTGGCCTAAACCTTTATAGTCTGGTAATACTAATTATCTATAATTAAGAATTATGCATTTTATTAACATAAATATATAAATAAAAAAATGGAAGGGTGATCTGAAATATGATCTGTGTATTTAAATATCTTAAGACAAAAATTGTTATATGCCTTGGAATGATTTATGTATAGAATGCTGTTATCTACAAATTTTTTTTCCTCCCTGTACAGTCTTTATGCTTTGCCTTTTCTCATCACACTGTCACTTCCTGTACAGTATTGAATCTTGAAGTGATAAGAGCAGAAATCCTTGCTTTGTTTCTGATTCGGATAGAAAACATGGATTCTTTTTTTTCCACCTTCGAGTTTTATGTTATTTGTAGATTTTTGTAAATGAACATAATTAGTTTTTTAAAAATTTCCTTGTGTTTCTAGTTGCCTGAGGGCTTTTCTCATGAATAGATGTTGGATTTTTAAATTAAACAAATTTTTTGGCAGTTATTAAAATATTTATTTGGCTTTCGTCATTATTTTGTTAATATGATAATTTACACTGATCAATTCCTGAGTGCTAATCCAGTCTTGAATTCCTGGAATCAATCCCTATTTGGTTATGTTTTTATTATCCTTTTTTAATATTGCTAGACTGTTTCATTTTTCATCATGTTTGAATATTAGAGATAGTATTCTATAGTTCTCTTTTCTTGTTATGTGTTTGATATAAGTGAATATTGACCTTAATGTATGATTTGGGAAGTGTTTCCTTTTTCTCTCATTCTAAAAGATTCCAGGTAAGATTGTTACAATTTCTTCTTTAAGAATTCACAAGTGGGGTTTACTATGGTTTGGGCTCAGTGGTAGAGCACTTGCCTGGCATGTGTGAGGCCCTGGGTTCAGTCCTCAGCACCATATAATGATAAATAAATAAAATTAAAGGTCTTGTATTCATTTGTAACTACAAAAAATAATTAAAAAAAAGAATTCACAAGTGAAGTAACCTAGACCTGCAGGGGCTTTCTTTGCTGGGGCATCGGGACTGACCTTAAAATTGTAAATTTGATGTATTCAGCTGATAATAGGAGTATTAAAATTTTATGTCTTTGGTGGGTATTTGTTTTTTCTATCTTTGAAGGAAATGTTTCCAGCTCATCTAGGCTGTCAACTGTATTGACTTGAAGTTGTTGCCCTATTGTGTTCATAGGATCTGTAGCATCTCTAGTGCTCTCTCTCTTATTCTTGATTTTAATAATACATGTCCTCCATCAGTTTAACCTCGAGACTTTCCAGGTTTTTTTTTTTATCATTTCATTGAATCAGATTTCATTGAGTTCTCTTTTATTTTCTGTTTCATTGTTTCTTCTCTTTATTGTTTCCTTCTGAGTTTTGCATTTCTGAAAGTGGGAATTCATATTACTAATATTAGATTATTTTCTCTGACATGAGCATTTAAAGCCATAAATTTCCTCTCAGAGTGATTTAGTTATAATCACATTGATTATATTTTCATCATTTCATTAAACATATTTTCACTTTACCTTGCAATTTCTTCTTTGATTCCATGAATTATTTAGGAGTATGTTGTTTTACTTTTCAAACATTTAGGGTTTTACTAATTATGACTCATTTCTAACTTAATTCCATTATGGTCAGAAAACAGTCATTTTACAATTTTAGTCTTTTTAAATTTACTTATACTTGTTTTATGGTCTTCCATATTCTGTCCCATTGTGAGGTGTATTGTTCTATAAGTGTCAGTTAACTCAAGGTTAATAATGTTCAGATCACCTGTGTCTCTGCTTTCCCTCCCCCCCCCCAGTTATATTGGTTGTTGAGAAAAGGCTAGAGAATAAATTATACTTCTAATTGCAAGTTCAGTAAAGTTACATTGCAGAGAACATTCATACAAGGACAGGAGAAATCTGTGACCATATTTTACAACTTACTAGGGTTTATTTTAATGTTTTCTGTAATCTTGTATCTATTTGAAATTTTCCACAATAAAATGTTACGATCAATTTTTCAGGTAATACATCATGTTCTAGGGAATGCATATTATATGCTTCATCAAACATAGGAGAAATATTTAGGATTTCTATTTCTGTTTATTGTCATATCATTTCAAAAGTCATGTTTGTAATATATATATATATATATATAGTGCATGGTATATTCAATTGTCATGTATAACTTTTATATATATATATATGAGGTAGTTATGTGTTTTTTTTTTTTCACTATTCTTGCTTAAAAAGAATAGTCTTAACTCCATGGAGATGTCAATTTTGTTCTAAAAGCTAGGTATCGTTTGAATGGTCTTGTAAAGTTCATCTTAAATTTTATGATAAAATACAGTATTTCCATTTATACTCATTTTGAAGTGCATCATTCTATCAGATTTTTAATTAAAAGATATTTTTATACTCTTGAGTCACTTTTGAGACACTGTCCAAACTTAATTGGGGAAAGAGGGAATAAGTTAATATCTCCCCTCATTAATCTCTTTCTCCATCTGGAATGTTTACTTCAACTATCATTTGAAATGAAAAAGAACATGATTTATAGGCAGAAAATAAAGAAGCTAAATTATTCTGATACTTATACTAGATTCAATTCATTTCTCAAACCCATTCCTCCCACCTTCTATTCTACTTTGAAGAGCAGAGGGTCATAGAAAACACATTCTAAACCCAGTTGTTTATTTTTTAAATATCCAGTGTTCAGACTCATACAAATTAACTTCTTATTTTCTGCTCTTAGTAAGTTTCTGAATGTAACTAGAGATTTTACATTCTAAATTTTCTAATTGGCATTTTGTCTATTAATGTGTGGGTGTGTGTATGTGTGTGTTTTTCTAGATTTGCAAGGATGTGTTCCTAGGGCTTTATTAACTGAAAAATACTTTATAAGATGATTTATTTACTAGATCATAAGGCAGGAATTCAGTGATGGATGTTTGGGGAGATTTGATACAAATTATGTTTTTTATATGGGTTGTCTTCATGTTTTATAAACCTCTACGTAATTCAAACTTTGACCAAATTTCCTCTCCCACCAACATAATATAATTAAGATTTTCCTCAAATGAAAAAAAAAAGAAAAGAAAAGAAACTTTTTAAACCCGATTAGCACTCAAATTAAAGAACAACTTCTAATAAAGGTTCCAGCCAACATCATTATTTAGGGAAACTGCATTTTAGCTAAGTGTGATTTATATATTAAAGCCACAGACGATGATATATCTGGATATTAGGGTATTTGACAAAGTTCCTCATAACATACCCTTAAAGAACAGGACTAAGAAATGTCAGCTGGAGGATGATATAATTAGACTGATTTCTAACTGCGCACCATAAACACCAATTGAATCTTGACATCTGGAGGGTTGTGGTAGTCCTTTTTTTTTTTAATTTGGTGATTTGAATGGCATGCTTTTCTTCTTAATTCACAGATGATATTAATCTGGAATATGTATTCCTAATAAATTAGATGACTGATTTGTTTAGAAAACAAAATGATCCTGATGAAGTAGAACACAGCATCTCATTATAAATAACTTAATAAGTTGTAAATGTAAACTCTTCCTTTGCCTTCCCTCCCAAAAAAGAAAACTCAACTACACAGTCCACCCTTGGTATCTCCATCCCCAACTTTTTACCTTGTGACACCAAAATCAGCAGTTGTTCAAGTCCATTATATAAAATAGCAGAGTATTTACATATAACCTATGCATATTCTCCCATATGCTTTAAATCATCTCTTGATTACTTATCTAATGTAAATTCTGTGTAAATAGTTGTCATACTGTAGTTCAAGTAATGACAATAAAAACATCTGTACATATTCAGTATAGACATGTTGCGGGGTGGGGGGGGTTCCCATTTAATTATTCCCATTATATTTGAAAAAAGTAAGATTTAGAATTTTACTCAAAATATATCATTATATTAATAGGGTGTCTATTTATATTCACAATGCCTCAGTTTTGAGGGATTTCTCAATTTTCTATTAAATACATGTTAGAAAATACAAAATATTAACAGTATTTCTAGATGGTATGATTTGGAGTGGTTTTCTTTTATTTTGCCTTTCCATTTCCACATTTTCTAGAGTAAGCATGAATCCTTAATAAAACACATGGAAGACAAAGTGCTTGATTTTTTTTCAATAACTTAAGTGTATGATCTGAGAATATTTTAACTTACATTGTTTCAATAATGATTTTTATCCCTCCTTTGACTGTAATTATACTTACCATTGTGCAGAAGTCACAGTCATCTGTGGTGATCTCAGTGTGTTACTGTTATCTCACTCTACTACTGTGAATCCATTGAACCTATTTTTACTTTTTCATGCTTTATCAAAGGTTGAATTAATAAAAGGGAATTTACAAAGCGTTGGACTTACACTTCGTCTTGTTCAGTCAACTGATGGATATGCTGGGCATGTCATAATTGAAACTGTGGCCCCAAACTCACCTGCTGCAATTGCAGATCTTCAGCGGGGAGATCGACTCATTGCTATTGGAGGTAATGATGCTAATGTAAATATTTAATATTTACAGAGAAACTAGAAAGTAGATGTGGAGTTTTTGGGTTTTTTTGTCTGTCTTCTTCCTTACTTCTATAATAAGCACTTGTTAATTTTATTATGGAAAGAAATAAACTATTTTAAATGCTAGTTGGGAGGATACCTTACAAATGCATTTAAAACATATGCTATTTTAGTCCTAACATATAAATCATTAACTTCATTTTTAGACCACTTTTATGTAACTTCTCTAATTTTCCTTCCCTTCCTATCCTCTACTTCTCTCGTTTTTTAGGGTAAGTCAATAAGTCATCTTTTTTCATAATTACCACCATTACTACTATGAGTACTAGCACTATTGCCTCCATCCCATACAATTAGAAAATGAAGAGAAGAAGTATTATTCCTTGTCCAAGAGGATATATCTGCACTGTCCTAAGGCCCCATATTGTTTGAAAAGCCAGCTGTTTGTTAGGAGGCTGTTATTTCGAGTTCAGCCTAAATCACTGGTGAAAAAATACATCACCTGCATACTGCATACCTTTTTATCAACCGGATTATTAATAACAGCAACAAAAACTCCCTATTAATAGGATTACTTTCTTGTATATATATGCCTAAGCACAGCACAGCCAGAGGGGAAAGTTGAAACCCTTTTCTAACCTTGCGGTACCTGGCTGTTATGGCTTGTAAGAGATTTCTTGAACACATGCTTGGTCACATTTGGTCCTTTAAGGACATCGTGGTATGTTCTTTCACAGCTAAGACACTAAATAAGATACAGCAGTTCTCAAAGCAAAGAGCAATTATCCTTGGTTAGATGTCAAAAAACTGTCTTTGGTAGGGTGACCAAAGACACCTGTAATCCCAGAGACTAGAGGCTAAGGCAGGAGGATTACAAGTTCAAGGTCAACCTCAGCAACTTTGAGAGACCCAGCTTCAAATTAAAAAGGACTTGGGAATGTAACTCGGTGGTAAAGTGCCCCTGGAATCAATTTCTAGTTCAAAAAACTAAAAACCTCTCTTTGGTTCAGTTTTATCATGACAAGAAAATAATGAAACCCAACTAAGTTAGCATTGTCACATGCTCTGATCATAGCCTAAGCAGCACTTGTCACACTTCCATGTGTATTCCTGTCATGTAGACGTGTTCAAATATGTATTTGGTAGACCTGGGGAAGGGCCCAGAATTCTCTGTTTCTAAACAACTTCCCAGATGATGCCAGTGCTACTGGTCCATAAACACTAGGAATACACTAGGAAAGTCATAAAATAGCCCTCCATTCATTATGTCAGCTGTCTAACAAACTCTGCTAAAATCACAATTCAATATAATTTTTTTATGTTCACACATACCCTGTTTTGGTTTTATATATTGGGTGAATTTTTTTTTTTTTTTTTACTTTTTTATGTCCCTTTTAGGGTTTCATTTTAAATGATAGAAGTAGTGAATATCTGTAATTCAAAATAAATGACAAATAAATTTAACCAATACAAATGTATACAAAGAATAAAAGTAAAAATTATTCCTTCAAATCTAACATTTATAAAAATGTAACTTTTATTGATTAGACAGATGCAATAAACAATCATTGACAAAAGGTTTAAAGCATAACAGAAAAACTTTACATCTCTTTCCTGGCTTTTTTTTTTTTTTCTCCCTTAAGTACATCCTCTGCCCCAGTTGTAGGAAGCAAATTAAAAGCCTACAGTATATTTTTGGTAGTAGGCTTTATTTTTTTTTAGTATGTCACAAACTTTACCCCAAGTCAACAGCTATTTTTCGTATATTTGTATTTGATACACTTATATGGATATATAAAATTTTTAAGGTACTTAGTATCAGGGTATTGGTGAGAGTTGAAATAAGATTGGCAAAATGTTATAGTTAAATTCATTAATAGTCCATTTTACTGGTTTTATAGCTTTCAAGGATGTTTTAAGTATTCCAAAAGAAAAATCCAAACCTGAATGATCTAGCCTGGAGAGAGAGGTACAGTAGCCATCTCCACAAGTACCCGATGATTAGAAAAGAGATGAGACAAGGACAGATTTTTTGAGTCACAAAAAAATGGATTTAGGTTGAGTTGAAGTTTTTTCCTGCTAAAGATCACTGGATGGATTTATTTTTCATTTATGTATATGTCAAACTGAGGTATTCCTATGAGATAGTGTACTTAGAGAGAAGCATTAGAAGTTAAAGCTAGATGAATCATGAAGAACCACATTAGAAAGCTCTGGATTTCAATGTGAGTTTTTTGGCCAAAGGCTTTTGAGCTGTAACTTTAGGAAAATCTGGCAGCAATATACTTGGTGATTAAAGTAGCAAAGGTCTGAGTGAGAGGTTGTAGTTGAAGACTGTTTATTTCCGTAGTTGAGGGCAGTGATCAGGAATATCCAAACACTGAAAGCAAATGGACCTGAACTCTGAATTAGAATTGACAGGTGAATGGATCTAGGGAGTCTGCTACTTCCAGGATTCAAATTGAGCTAACTAGGAGGTGGCAGGTTGATTCATAGTAGTCAGGATAAGAGGATCGGAGAGTCAAAGAAGGGTTTTAACTGTGCCAAAAATGTAGTGCCAAAGAAGTATCCAGATGGTTTTGTCTGGAAGTTGGGCAATAGTGAATAAAAGGAGAAACCAACCAAAAAACAAATATGCTAGTTTGTGAACTATTAGAGGGGACCTTTGTACCAAGGAGAGAGCAAAAAAAGGCTGAGAACTAATGACAGACAAACCTTCGTAGTGACTACATGTAAAGGTCAAGTGTATATACAGAAAAGAGATGAGAACCAGTTTAGTACAATATCTTGGAAGCTAAGGAAAAGAAAAGTTCTAAAGAAAAAAGAAGTAAGAAAAAATAAGTGAGGCTGAGTGTGGATGCACACCTGTAATTGGAGGAGCTCAGAAGACTGAGGCAGGAGGATCCAGAGTTCAAAGCTAGCCTCAGCAAAAGTGAGGCACTAAACAACTCAGTGAGACCCTGTCTCTAAATAAAATACAAAATAGGGCTGGAGATGTGGCTCAGAGGTTGAGTGCCCCCAAGTTCAATCCTAGTACCCAAAGGGTGGGGAATAGAGAATAACTGATAAAGCAAAATCCTGAAGGAGACAGGAGGGCAAGATCAAAAATATAAAAAAAGGGATACTTCCTCCTCTGAAATAAAATAAGATAAAGAGTTACTGGCAGGGAGTTCAGGTAACTTCATGTGGTGCTTTTTGGTTAGTAAGATAGATGACATCTGCAGAGAAAGAGTGGGGAGGGTTGAGCTTCAGGGAACAGGAAAGGTTTAAAACTGTTGATTTGGAATCTTAATTGTTTTAGAGAGCCATCTAAATGCTAAGCAGTACTGAACACCTTGCCAAGGATGGATAGCATGACTCAATTCTAGATCCAGGTGGGAAGCTGAAAAGCAGGAAAAGGGGATGGAGGGCTAGCAAATCTGAGGATTAATTATTTAAAAAAAAAAAAAAAACCTAGAAGAGGAAAGGGCTAGAACAAGAGAATCACAAATATTTGTGAGAACATTATTTTGTAATCTTGACACTTAAGTTGGATAGCAAAGCATGTGGTATCAGAAGACCAGTGGGACCATGCAAAGAAAGAAGGAATGGTTGGGCCAATAAACTACCTAAAAGCAGAGTCAGCAGACAGTATTGTAATAGGTGAAAAATTAGAGATGTGGTCAGAAATTAATTTAAAATGAGAGATCTTTGATATGGGAAAGTTAAACTTGATGAGCAGCCTACAGCATGATCTTTCCAGGCACTGAAGTAGATCACACAGTTGAGGAACTCTGAGATCAAGGTATTAGAAGGGGCTGGTGTTAACTTTGATTTATTGAGGATGGCCTGGAGACCTTTGGAAAACAAGGACTTTTTCTCCAAACTCTAAGTAAGAGATAAGTACTATCTGAGGAAGATGGGAAGTCTTGCAGGAAACAAGTCACATCTTCAAATGACAATACTTCTAGAGTATGTTTAACACATTGGGTACCTTATGGAAGGGACAGAATAGCTACAAGGTAAAGGTGAAGAGTTTTTCACTCTGTATCCATTTGTGTCTTCTGAGTGTTAAACTCTGTTGGTATCAAAATTAGAAAATAATAAAACTTAAGATAGATATTCCAGATTTAGATAGTAACCAATTTGTTTAACTTTAAGCAATTTATCCCTTGTTTTTTCACATCCTGAAACAAATGAGTTGTGTGGCTGTAGCTAATAGAAAGAATCTGAGAGTCTATTGTCCATCTTATAGTATTTTGCTATACTTATTTTAAGCATTGGTCTCTTGATTTAAGTCATTTGGCACATAGCTTGCAATCTCTGGGGAATATTTTGGAATTTCTTTCACTGGAATCATAGCTTCTCATCATTCTAAGTCTGGTTTAACCAATAACAAAGCCCATTTAAATAGGTCTCTGTCTGCTCACTTTCTCATTTCAAACTCAGAAGTAATGTCATTTAACCTAGGAAAGAATGGGAAGCAATTAGCAGTTAATAGCCAGGCTGACAAGGTAAATTTCCAGAATATCCACACATTCAGCTAAGATTCAGTACAAGAGTCAAAAGTCAAATATCCTTAGGTTTCCCTATTATTCTTCCATATGTTAAATAATTTTTTTCACAATGAATTCCACTTTTATTAATAATAATAGAAGGGAGATCGTTAGAGTAGAGCAAATGGATGGGCAGAAGGAGGAAAAGAAGTAAAAGAAAGGTACAGGGGAAAGAGATTGATCAAGTGCATGTATAAATATGACAAATTTCACTTGAAATTCAGTGCCAGGAATTTAAACATTTACCTCTACAGACAATATCATACATTTGTGTTGTTTTTTGGTTAAATAATTTTGAGGTAATAGCAATTATATTTTAAAAATTAGGCAGTTTTTATTGCAGTAATTTACATGTTTTCCCTTTTAAATCTTCAACCAGGTGTAAAAATTACATCAACACTACAGGTGTTGAAGCTTATCAAGCAGGCTGGTGACCGAGTCTTGGTGTACTACGAAAGGCCTGTTGGCCAGAGCAATCAAGGTACTGTTCTGCAAGATAATTTTGGCCAGTTGGAAGAAAACTTTTTGTCAAGCTCATGCCAACCAAGTTATGAAGAGGAAGCTGCAGGACTTGCAGTGGATGGTGAAAATAGAGACCTTGATTCTGAATTTGAAGATTTGGCAAGTGATGTCAGAGTACAAAACGAATTCAAAGATGAGGCACAGTCATTAAGTCATAGTCCCAAACGTACTCCAACAACACTTTCTATTAAACCTCTTGGCGCTATATCCCCAGTTTTAAACCGTAAATTAGTTGCAGGAAGTCACCCACCACCACCAAAAATTCCAGCCAAAGAAGGAAATAAACCGCCAGCCCTAAAAACTTCTGAGGTACTAGACCCATCACAAGTGTCAAAACCCACCCAAGGATCCACTTTCAAACCACCTGTGCCACCACGACCACAATTAAAAGTTCCTTTGCCTTCTGCTGACGCCCCAAATCAGACCGAACCAGACATTCTTGTTGAAAAGCCAGAGAAGGTGCTTCTTCCTCCTCCTCCTGCAGATAAATCTGAGAAGCAAGCAAAAAATGTGGATCACATAGAAGATGTGACTACATCTAAGCAGTTTATAGCAAAGCAAGAAATGACTAAAGATTTTGCTTCAGAAGGCTCTTGCCCTACTAAAGACAGTTCGGATGACCGTCAAATGTGGGAGTCATCAGAAATTCTTTATCGGAATAAGCTAGGAAAGTGGACAAAAACCAGAGCATCCTGTTTGTTTGATATAGAAGCCTGCCACAGATACCTGAATGTTGCACTGTGGTGCAGGGATCCTTTCAAGTTGGGAGGTCTCATCTGTTTGGGGCACATTAGTTTAAAACTTGAAGAGGTGGCTTTAGGATGCTTAGCTACATCAAACATGGAATACCTTTCAAAATTCAGACTGGAAGCCCCTGCACCTAAGGCCATGGTCACTAGAACTGCTTTAAGGAATCTGAGTATGCAAAAGGGCTTCAATGACAAATTTTGCTATGGTGACATTACTATTCACTTCAAATATTTGAAGGAAGGAGAACCAGACCACCATGTAGTTACTAATTTAGAGAAAGAAAAAGAACTCCATTTGGTTGAAGAAGTTTCTGTCCTGCCTAAAGAGGAGCACTTTGTTGGACAGATGGGTTCATCAGAAAGTAAACATAGTTTCCAGGATACTCAGTTCCAAAACCCAACTTGGTGTGATTACTGTAAAAAAAAAGTTTGGACAAAAGCAGCTTCCCAGTGTATGTTCTGTGCTTATGTTTGCCATAAAAAATGTCAAGAAAAGTGTCTAGCTGAGACTCCTCTTTGTGGAGCAACTGAGAGACGAATAGACCGAACCCTGAAAAACCTTAGGCTAGAAGGACAGGAACCCCTCTTGGGCCTGGCTCCTCGTGTTGATGCCGAAGCTAACAAGTCAGTTAATAAAACGACAGGTTTGACAAGGCACATTATTAATACAAGCTCTCGTTTGCTAAATTTACGTCAAGTCTCTAAAACTCGCCTTTCTGAACCAGGAACTGATCTTGTAGAACCTTCACCAAAACACACACCCAACACATCAGACAACGAAGGCAGTGACACAGAGGTCTGTGGTCCAAACAGTCCTTCCAAACGAGGAAGCAGCACAGGAATAAAGTTAGTGAGAAAAGAAGGTGGGCTGGATGACAGTGTTTTTATTGCAGTTAAAGAAATCGGCCGTGATCTGTACAGGGGCTTGCCTACAGAAGAGAGAATCCAGAAGCTGGAGTTCATGCTGGATAAACTACAGAATGAGATTGATCAGGAGTTGGAACACAATAATTCCCTTGTTAGAGAAGAAAAAGAGACAACTGATACAAGGAAAAAATCACTTCTTTCAGCTGCTTTGACTAAATCGGGTGAAAGACTACAAGCTCTCACACTTCTTATGATCCACTATAGGGCAGGCATTGAAGATATTGAAACTTTAGAAAGTCTATCATTAGACCAGCACTCCAAAAAAATAAGCAAGTACACAGAAGATACAGAAGAAGACCTTGATAGTGAAATAAGCCAACTGATAGACTCGCAGCCATTCAGCAGTATCTCAGATGACCTATTTGGTCCATCCGAGTCTGTGTAACCAACAGGCTGTGTCAGCTTTCAAATGATTGGGGAAAAGATGCATCTAAAGTACCATGGATACAACCATGTTTCAGTCCTCTTGTAATGCACCTCAGCCTGCTGCTCCAGTTATTGTATAAGAAAGAACAGGAATGAGTTTGTTTTCCAGTAAAAATATGACCAGCTCATTAATTGATTGTTTTGGGCTGCATTTATAGCTATGCTTTTTTGGGGTTTATACTGGGAATTTATTTTTACTAATTTATTTTTAACTTTTTCTAATTATGTAAGCTAATTTGTCACATTTATGTGTGTGTGGTGTCTCACTGTGTTATTTTTCCTTCAACTTAGTTTTTGAATTAGTGTTAAATAGAATATTGTCCAGACTCTTAGTATTTTCATTTCCATCACGGTTATAACAACAGTTTTGCTGCATGCCCAAATTGACAACAGCAATCTTTGAGGAAACAGGTTTTGAATCTTTTTGTTTTGTTTTTTGTTTTGAAGTTTGTCATCTCTACTTGCTTGAGATTTTTGTTACTTTGGGGCTTTGGGGGGCTTTTTCTTTTGTTTTTGCCAAATATAACATGGAAGCAGATGCTAGAGTTTTAGTCTGTTATGCTGATTTAGTAAAATTATTTTTTACATATATTGCTTGCTATCTGCTTCTGAGATTTTTGTCTAAAGCTTATGTACAGCTGAAGTATAGTAGATACATAGTGATGAATCTGAAGGGCTTGCATTGATAAACAAAATAGGGAATAAACATAGAATACAGTTGGTCAAGAATTTTGTAGAAGATAACAAGATTACTGAAAATTAGTAGCCAGTAGGGTTTTGAAATATTTTTCAAAATGTCAGTTCTTTCCTTTTAAATGGAAGTCCTAAGCATTCATGATGTTTTTTTTATCTTCAGTTCTCCTATAGGAAATAAAGCATGTACAAGGATATTTAAAGTTTCAGAGGACTGTTGTTAAATGACTATTGATAATTGGTTTTGTTTTAAAAACATTCTCATGTGAGTATATATTGTGAAGGAGAGGAGTTATGCAAAGTTTATTTATTGCTTCATCTATTTTACAGGCTTAAAGGAATGGTGATCATTCTGAATATTTCTGTAGTGTAGACTGTCATTCTTTTTTTTTTTAGAAAGAAAAAAAATAGACCATATGCATAGGAATTGGAACCAGTTCTCTGAAAATGAAGATCTTCTCTGATACTGGTCCACTTATTGATGCCAGTAACACATCTGAGGGAAAATGTGTAAACTTGACCTCTGTTTGTATACTTAATAGTTTGGGCCTATTATATGCCTACAAAATAAATATATATATTTTTCCCCTTTTTCTGATAAGTTGGTACATAATCAACACGAATTTAAAACAAGATGAAACAGCTTTCATGGTGGGCAAAGAAAGGCACAGTAAGGATTGTGACCCAGGACTCTATACAAGAGTTTAAGTTCAAGGTCTTCCCTTAATGAGCTGTCAGCCATAAGCAAGTCACAGAAGGGCTCAGTGCAGCCATTTCCCATCTGTAAAGCTAGGATAATACTACTTAACTCTAATTAAACTACCTCACAGGGTTGTTGTGAGGAAAATAGTAGCATAACTACAAAAGCACTTTGAACAGCAAAAAGCTATACAGATAGAAGATATTATTTATATGAGAAAAACATTTTTGAGGGTAGAAAAGTCATTCCACTTTTAAAATCAGTAGACTACTAAGGAAAATATTAAGACACTAAATATCTTTCTTGACCAGGTTTATAACAAGAATGTATGTGAACCCCCTTTCTCATTGTTTACGCATGCTCGAATTTTAAAAGAACACTGCTACAGCAGACTTTCCACACCAAACCCCCTGAAAGCTAAAATGTCCCACAACATATGCGTGAACTTGTCTGCCCAATGTATAACCATGTTTCCTATTGTAAAATAACTTACCATTGCTAACCAGGAAGGTGGAGTATCTAAGTGGTTGGTGTTTATAGATTAAACCATGGGAGTTTTAGTGACATCTAAATATGCCCCTGAAGCTGTTGCATTTGAAAGAGCAATGGAGATAATGCAAAACTTTGATTTCATAAGAATCTACTCATGTTTTAAAGTATTTAACTCTTTGAAACCACAATTATGGAAAGCTCAGTAATGCTGCTAATGACATTTGTAAAATATACCTTGAATGTAGTGCAATATTTTTCTATCTGCTGGAAGAAGCAGTAGAGGCATCTCAGTTGTACTTTAGTGCAAGGGGGGAACACTCCAGACAGCCTAGAGTATAGTAAGGTATAAGGCTTCAGTGAAAAAGTTGTATTATATTACATTACTGATGTAATCTTGCTGCCATGCTATGTTATCAATAGCTAAAAATAATAAATAAATAAATAAAGACTACCACAGAAAAAAAGAATATCTTCATTTGATGCCATCAAAAAAAAAAAAAGTGATTGCTGCATCTATGTGGAATTCTTGCCTGGTATAATTTGGCCATGCAGATAAGCTACTGAAGTCCACTTTTACAAAATGAAATTGCAAAAACAATTTTTTAATTGTTGTTTTCTTAACTTGTGAAATGTCATATTTATGGATTTGCTTCTACTATATAGTAATAATTAGACTACTAGAGTGTATTTTCCATATTGGTATTTACATGAATGGGTTAGAGAAAATGGGCAACATTTTGGCATTATTTTGCAATTATAAAATATATGCTACATTTCTTAATATCAGGAAACATTCTTCAATATCAGAACTAGTTGAAATATTTTTATGTGGATATTTTGTGATTCTGAGGGAAGAAAGCAGTATAAAAACTTTGAGGGTACTATCAAGTTCTAAATTTAAATGTATCTAGATTTTTAAAAGGCAATTTGAAAACATTTGGCTCTAGTAGTAGGATAATGAAGAATAAGATTCTCGCGTCCTCAAAGTGAATAAATTTAAAATCACTTTAAATTTTTTAAAAAATATTGTCTTTGTTTCTAAATTGAGATAATAGTGTGCCCCAAAAGAGTGGGAGATTCCCCTCATCCTTTTTGAGTCCCAGATACCCTTTAAGGTCTGGTTAAAACTGTGGACCCTCAGCCCTGGAAGCTGGATCATGTTCACCCCATTCAGAATGCCCCTGATTTCAAGGGGTTTACAAAACTTCCAGGACCCAGGGGCCTGGGTACATTATGCCAAATGGCTGGATATTATAGTTCTTTTTATCAGGTACAGTTAACTTGTTCACAGCAATCAGAATAGTAATGCAAGAGTAGAGGTTTGGGGATAACTATTTTCCACATTGACATAATGTGCCTAGTTACATATTTTTATTTAAAACAAATGTGGGAAGCCAAAAAGTACACACTAACCTGGAGTGACTTTTAATTAAGCCTGCAAGCATAGAAGAGTTTTTAATTAAACGTCCATAATCAAAATGATACCTAATATATTTTATTCCAACAATATTTGGTTTATGAAAGAGTACAAACAGGCACAGTATAGTGTGATCAGGTTTATTAAATAGGCTAGCTAAAACATGATTAGGACAGATACACAATAGCAGTCAAAAGAAAGATGAATATTCATTACTACCTCATTAACGTTTTTGTGTCTGTATTACCAAGTACAAACATAAAAGCCATTTCTTCAAAAAAATAAATGTTCAGAGAGCTCTATGTTCTTTGTTCTGATATACATGATACAACATCACCCGTTTTCAGTCTTGTTAATCCAGAATATTAGTCATATAAAATACCTTATCATTTTTCTCCTTAAATACATATATTTCTTTTGCTCCCCAAACAGTTCTCAAAAATCCATCTGTTTTATCTTTTTCATAGGGATCAATAGCAAGCATGCCTTTGCCAGTTATTCTTAACAGAAGCTGAATCCTTAGAGGCAAAAATAAAATAGGAATAAATTCTAGAGTATTCGGGCAGGGAGAACCACAAGCCCCTCTAAGAAGCAATTTGCAGCACACTGGTTCTTTTTTGTTTGTTTTGGTTTTGCAATGCTGGGGATTGAACCCAGGGCCTCAAGTGTCAGGCAGGCTCGCTACCGCTGAACCACATCCCCAGCTCCTAGTATGTTTTTTTAAAGGCTATTTTGTACAAGTAAAAACAATCCTGCCTTTTTGTTTTGGCCATCTAAGAATTCCTCCAGAGCTATCTTCCAAAGTAGCTGACTTGTGTAATAGTCCACACTACTGAGTACAAAGATTGTTTTCCTCGAACACTGCCCTTGGAAACCAATCATCAAATCATCTAATCCCCACGGAAGAGCTTCAGAAAGCAAAAGAAGAACTAGCCACTTTCCTAGAGAATATGTAGTAGTCAATAGGTTGAGAAGTCTTTGTTCTAAAGATCTTTGCTCCTTGATGTCCAAGTTAACACAAACACAGTTTATTGAACCAAACTGACATGAAGTAATTTATGGTTACAGAATTGTAGAATTAGTATTATTTGGGATATATTCCACACTATCTTCACATTCCAGTCACACCTCATATGAAACAATGTAAACGACAATATTCACTAACAGTATTTGCTGGTACACTAAAAAGACATATCAATGTTATCATGCTTAGAAAATGTTTATTACCCAGCACACAGATGATATGGTAACACACACATTTTTATGTTTGGTTTTTCTTTTCTGCCTGGGAAAGGAGATGTGTCCTGACCACCCTATGAATTTTATCTGATTTTCTAATGTGGGATTAAATACATAAACAATTTCATTCCATTTTTGTTTAAAATTTGTTTCCACATTATGTGAACAATTTTTGGGAGTCAAAAAATAATAGTTTTGGACAACCAAAAATTAATCCCTAAAAAAAAAAAAAAAAAAACACTTGGATGACCTACAGACAGGCTGAAGATATTACAGTCTGAGTTTTCAATTTATAGCAGCAATTAGCCTTGTTTTATTTTTTCCAAAAATTTTGAACTAGATGTTGACAAACCTTACCTTGCTTACACAACCTTAACAGTGTAAGGTGCCTGTACTCCCCATTCTCACCCAATAAGAATCAACTACACATCTTATAAGGAAAGCTTTGCTTCATAACGACCATTTTGGTGCTTTTCTCCGCTTTCAGAACATTTACTATTTTCCCATGTTGGCTTTAATGTTTGCTGCCAACCACAGGACATGTAAACATAATTTACAACCATCCCTTTCCAAGTAGGTGATTACGTAGAAAACTAATGCCGGCAAAAGATTAACAGATAAATCCAAAAGATACTGACTTGAGTTCCTGTCCTCTGCACTTGAGAAAACTAGCTTTTAACTCACAAATATACTGATAGTAATTACAAGTTAAATAATACTTGCAGTGTCGCTACATAACATGCCGTCTTTTGTGATTGTTTTCAGACTTCCTTCTAATTTCTCATTGTTGGAAGAGTCAATGTGTGCTTTAAACACTCATTACCAATATTCAGAAAAAATATAAGATATTTTTGTCCAAGTGTTCATGAATGTAAGTTAAAAAATTATATTTGATTTGGATTCAAATATTTATAGATTTACAATATACCTATTTCGTCAAAATATATTGTATAATATTTAATAAAATCAAATACATAAAATAAAGTTTTCAACACTATTTATACAAACCCCTAGAAAAGCTTCTTTTTCTTTATAAGGCTGTTGGCAGTCAATCATAACCACAGAAAAGAAATAATAACCTTTGGTTGTTTTACTCTTTCGCCAGGGATGGATGGTATGACTAAGACAGCTCCGGATGAGTCATTTCACTGGAAACACTTGTATACAATTAAACACCGATGATTTTTGAGGGTCTCAGTCACTTTCTGATTCTTCATCATCACCTATCGGATATGACTGAATATTATTCTGAGTGTACATTTTTGTTTTAATGGGGCAGTTGTGATCCATGAGAATAGCCTAAAAAAAAGCACAGTGCAGGTACATTAACTTCCTGTTAGGTAAAGATCAGATGGGATTACTGTTTAGGGGTTAGTTTGAAAGTGCTGTACTATCTGCTATTACCCAGTCATTTTGGCACAATTGCCAGGTACCTGGCCTAAAAGACTTGGAATTCTCCGCTGTGTGGAAATTCCCAGTGGTAGGAGATAGCAGAAATGGTCGTTGCCAAGTTTTCATTTACCTTTTCAGGGAAAAGTCATTTCTGGGAATTTAGATGCTGTGCAACAAAAGGTTAGGTTTAAGGAGAGTTATACCTAGGTTCTGGGAAATGAAAGTGGGGACTCTGGGGATCACCCAGTCCAACTATTGTGATAGCACATTTTGTAATGCTTCTTGAGGGGAGCTCACACTTCTTAGAAACCTCTGGAAGTCTGGACTACAACCCACTCCATTATTTCCATTCATAGATGTGGTTTTGATATCAGCCATATATATACACTGTCCTGAGATTAATGAGATGTCCAGACCACTTCTTCCTCAGATCCTTGCTGTCCTCATCCATTTGGTATGATTATTTTTAATGTGTTTCTCCTCTGATGAACATAAAAATCTCATGCCTTCTTATTATTACTAAAAACTTTTTAAATAGTGTGACTGAAAAAAAACAAGTGATGCCTTGTTTTCAAAGCATACTCAACCACTAAGCACAGACAGCCGTTCTTCCTCCTGAAATGTGTGGAACCAAGCATGCAGGCTGGTGACAGCTGATGTTTACCAGGCTGGGACTATACTAAGCATTTTACATGCAATTCCTGAACTCCAGAATAACCCTGTGTGGTAGGCTGAGGAAGCAGGCACAGAGTGGTTATTGGACCAAGGGATACACAGCTGTCCCTTGAATTCTCAGGGGATTGTTCTAGGACACCCCCCACACACACACATACAACACACACCAGGACACCAAATCTGTGAATGCTCAAATCCCCTATATAAAGTGGTGTAATTGTTTGCACATAACCTACACATACTGTATACTCAAAAATCACTTTTAGTTTACTTATAATACCTAACACACTGAAGATGCTGTGTATAGACTTGTTATGCTGTATTGTTTAGGGAATAATGAAAAAGGTTTGTATATATTAGTACAGATGCAGTTTTTTCAAATATTTCAAACCAGTTGATTGAAGCCACACACACAGAACCCACAGATGTGAAGGCCAACAGTATAGCAGAAGGTGGCAGGTTGAGGGAGCCTCCACAGCCTCAGGACAAAGGTGTGCGACACACCCAGGCAGCTGGAAACGCTGAGGCCATTGGTGGGACGCCACATGCAACTACAGTGGATTTTCTCTCTCTCCCCAGGTATGTCTCCTACAGTTTTCTTCCCTTTGCATGAACCGTTTCTCAATCCTTTTTGTGTAGTTTGAAAATCTAAATGGATTAGAATGTTCCTGATGCTGGCCTGTTGCAACCTATCTCAGTGTCTGTTAGCTATTACCCCAGCTCTTGTCCTGCAGATGTGATAAGAGTCCAGTCAATGCTTAACCCATTTATCATTTCCCAAGAAATTCTCAAATGATTTTGCCTGTGTGACACATAAAGATAAGACTTCCTTGACCTCAGAGTCAAGCTGCCAGCTCACACTGTCAGCTTTGGACTTAACTGTTTCTGATTATACTGCTTGCCGAGTGAATTGATGCTTGTATTTTTAAAAAGAGTTCAATTTCTAAAAATAACTGAGGCAACAGACATCATACGCCAGGACCATTCTCCCTATGTTACACAAAGGTTTAATTTAACCCCCTAGTAGCTAACTGTCTCATCTGCCCAGATTAGTGATTCTCAAAGAAATGTGTCCAAGGATCACTTGGGGGTGGGAGGGGTGGCGCATGGATAATGGGTATGGAGCGGGTTAAAAATGAAATTCCAGATCCCTACTTTCATGTGATGGTGCTATTGATGGCTTTGAGAAACACTCCCCTAGTTATAAGGCATTTTCTAAGCTGGTTGACTAAGCAGTCATCCAGCCATCAAGAACTTCCAAGATACCTTCTAGAGTGTCAGCAACTAAATTACCTTCCTGCACAAATAAGGCCAGGTCCTCCAGGGTCACAGGTCAAGTGCTTGCTGTGGGTCAAGTGCCAGAGAAGGTTATATGGAAGAAAGGGAGTTGAGAAAATCCTTGAAAGATGAAAAGATTTGGACAGCAGGGGAGGAGGCCATGACCAAAGCATGCATTATTCAGCAACAGGGCAGCAGGAAGCCGCCTGGCCATCAAAGATCTGGGGAGGAAGCAATGTGAGAAGTCAGTCGGAAGTCAGAGCCAGGAATGCCAAGTGGGCCTTGAGCCACACTTGCCCAAAGGCAGCAAGACCTCCTTCGGAAAAATGGCCATCACTACCTTATGATTGCCTTCCACTCTCTGGCTCACTCACCATTACACCTGAATGTGTAATCTTAAGGATCCCCTGAACCTAGGACCTGGCACAAAATATGAACTTACTAAAAAATTACATTCCTGAGGGGAAAGAAGGGTAAGGTACTAGAGAACAAGATTAATAAAATTATGTGCATTTATGAATATGGCATAATGAATCCCACCATATGTACAACTAAAGTGCACAAAAAAAACCTCTATAAAACTGCATTGCTGGGCTGGGGATGTAGCTCAATGGTAGAGCACTTGCCTAGTATGCTGGAGGCCCTGAATTCCATCCCCAGCACTGCAAAAAACATTTTTTTAAGATGCACTGCAGGGGGAAAGTTCTATCAGGCTGATTATTTGGCATTATACAGAAGTAAATGACCAGTATTTATCAATACAGCCAATGGTAATTGGCTACACAGTCCAGTAAAGAAGTTTCTTCCATGAAATACTGTTTCATAGCTTCTAAAACCTAGCTCACTGGCTTTTGAACCTGTCTTGAAAGAGTAATTATGCAATTGTACTTTTTTTTTCCAAAAAAGTAACATATGATTAAATAAGGCAGATGGCATGTAATATTGCAAAAGCACCATGAAAAGCAAGCACAAGCTGGGAGTGGTGGCACATTCCTGTCGTCTCAGCAACCCAGGAGGCTGAGGCAGGAGGACCACAAGTTCAAGGCCAGCTTGGGAACTTAACTGTCAGAAAGAAACAAAAAAGAAGGAGGGGCTGGAGATGTAGCTCTGTGGTGGATCACCTGAGGTTTGATAGAAAGGGAGAGAAGGAGAAGGGAGGGAAGAAGGAAGAGGGAAGGAAAGAAAAGCAAGGCACAAATAGTGTAAGTGGGTCTAAGTCAAGTTCATGATGAGTAGCAGGTCTGTGGAGCAAGCAGGCAATTTGTGTGTGTGTGGTGGGGGAGGTCATTGGGGCTAAAACCCACGGTCTCATGCATGCTCGGCAAGTACTCTATCACTGAGCTACACCCCAGCCCACACGGGCCCACAATTTAAACCAGCACTCCAGCACTCTGTATGTTGCTTTGGGGAGAAAAGTGTGTCAACTCACAAATGAAGATAGAGCAAAGCCCAAGTGGTAAGAGCCAAGGGTAGCCCCTGCAACACCTAAGCTCATGTCAGATACAGAGCAAAACCCAGATCTTAAGGTAGTAAAACCATGTCAGACCAAATGAAATGAGATTCTGGGCTAAGAAAACAACAGTTAAAGCATTAGAAGGAAAAAGTCCTAGTCTTGGGGACTTTGAAAGGTACCAGATCTAGTAAAAAAATGTTTTCCTTTTTTCTCTCTTTTTAACGTACCTAGAAAAAAAAAAAAAGTGGTTTTGTACCCACTGTGTAAGTTCCTTGCAAAGGAACAGGTTTCCACAAATGGATTGTAATGTGTGGAGTATATCTGGTCTTTAGCCTCTGGCCACCCTTCCCTGCCCAGCCCATGGCATCCAGGAGACAGCGTTGTTGTTGGAGGACCTAGGGCACCACTATCAGAGCCATCCAGTAAAAGCAATTGGCAGTTCTCCCACTACAGATTCTTCTGCCCTGGCAACAATTAGGAACTTCAAGAGCAAAACTAAGAACCCTGCCCTGCCTTTAAAAATTATTATTATTCAACCTGGAAGAGAAAAATCCATACCAAAATTCAGCTGGGTATTTTGAGAGTTAAGGGCTGCCCTGAATTGCCTTGTCCCTGGGACAGTTTTCCTAATGGCAATATGGAAATTCCTTATATTTACAGAGGGACTCGAGTATCCATGAGGGTTTTGTTTTGTTTTGTTGTCCTCTGCCTATATTGTTAACGCTGATTATAAGAAACAGAAATCCAATAAACCAAATAGAAGGAAGACTCAGTGCTTACAAGCTAATTCATGATTCTGTGAGTTGTGATCTATGAAAGTAGCATCAGGTCTTTCAATATAAAAGAGGTCAAAAAAAAAAAAAAGAGGTCAAGTCTGAACACCCTGTTATCAGGACACTGTCTCATGAGAGAACTCTGCTAAGGGTGCAAGCCGCCTCTGGCTCTCGCATCCCGCTGCCTTTGGTTACTGCTGATCCTGAATGCCAGCACTTGTCTCTGCTGAGTTTTCTCAAGTGCACGGTAATTGATTCTTTCTCCTTCGTGGCACACAGTGTCCCACCCGCACATCCCCTTGTCATTAGGTGCTATATCAGCTTCCACCCACTTTCTTCCTGCTCTGCTTGCACAATGAGCAGGCAGCAGCTGCTAGCCAACACCCTCAAATGTCACCACCATGCCAGTCAAATGGTGTCCTTCATTATGGGCATCAATTATAGGCAGTGAGATGCACATTTTTCTCAAGATTTTAATGGTTTATCTAGCTAGGCACTTATTGAGGATTGTGACATTTTACAGTGAGAGTGGAGTGGCTTTCTGGAAACCTGTAATTCTTATTGCTTTCTCTTTCAGGATAGTCTCTTCCACTTCCTCCATCATTTTTTAATGAACTAAAGCTCTGGTTTATATGGAGAAAGAAAAGGGGTCCTGAGGCGTGCCTTCTGCCCTCATTTTGCAGGACACAACGACAACTGGCTGAGGAAGCACATCCCCCACTTGTCCTCTGACCTCATTCATTTCCTTCACTCCCTCAGATAAGCCATCATACTGTGGACCACAGACAGATAACACCACAGCTGCGGCCCACCACCCTGGTGAGAGGCATCTACCCAGCAGTTCTGGGATCTGTATAGCAAAAGGAAGGAAGCTGTCATGATGCAGAGGGGGGCAGGGAGGATATTCGGGTGCCACTGGGTGGACAGAGTAAGTGGAGAGGTACACAAAGCAAGAAGGATAAGAGGGTGATACTGGAGATGACAGGAACACATTCACTGAGCCACACAGCCAAGCATTCTGCTGGGACACTTTCGTTTACTCTTCACACAACCGTGTGAGGCAGAAGCTCTCATTTCCCCACTCGACACAGAATCACACAGGCCTATCGGCGGGGGCAGTTCAGCTGCTGCCAGGCCCAGGCTAGCCTCTGACATCTAAAGAGTTTCAAATAGTCTCCTGAGTGACACAAGTATTTGCAGGTAATTTATATATATATATATATATATATATATAAATTGTGCTAAGAATGTTCTGGCCTGTTTTGCACACGATACTGCACTCTGGTCAGCCAGATGAAGATGGAGCAGGAATATACACAACCAGGCTGGAAAGCTGCAAGGCCCATACGAGAGGGGAACTGGAGACACATGCTCATAGGAGGAAAGAAAGGAGAAGGGACTCGAGGGCCATGGCACCTTCCCTCTCCTTTTTTGAGAGTCCAGTGGGTCGTGAGCAACTTAGTTATCTAGTTAAATACTTGACATATTTTTAAGACTTGATGAACAAAGTAATGAATTTTTAAAATGCCCCAAACATCGAGTTCACATAACCTAACTTTAGGATCTGTCTTTAAGTCCACTTTTGGAGAAAACCATCACCAGAGGGCAGTTTACAAAATGCCAAAGCACTAAGACCAATTCAGTTCAACTCTCGGAAAGAACTTCCGACATACTTCTAAGAAAACATTATAAACTAGCCTCATAAAAACAGCAACAAAAAAATCGGTCTGGGGTTGTGGCTCAGTGGTAGAGTGCTCGCCTAGCACATGTGAGCCACAGGGTTCCATCCTCAGTACCACATAAAAATAAAAAATAAAGGTATGGTTTCCACCTACAACTAAATATTTTTAAAAAATCACCTTCTCATGCTCAATTCATTTACTCTTTTCCAAGACCCTCTCCTTAGCTACATGAATATCAGCATTTGATATTGAAAAAAAATCAGCAACATCACTACCAAGTATGAATAATTATCAGAAACACTGAGCTTCTCTCTGCTGGGTAAGGTAAACACCACCCAAAGGGCAAAATGACCTGTACACTTCAAAATTCAAATTTAGAACCAATAAGTTGGAATCTGTTTAAAAAAGACAATTTATTCTCTGTATCTTGCCTGTGACTACGATTCTGATGATTACGTATTAAACACTTCTACATGTTCACATGTGGGCCTCAGGGTGCATATACAATGGTTTTCAATAAGAAAAAAATACCTAAAATCATCTCTATTCCTATATATAGTAAGGAACAAGACACCAACTGTCACTGAATGCTGAAAGAGTTAGGAGAAAGCAAACAGTGCCACAAATGGCCCTGGGAAATTATGTCCAAGATTTGCAAGATCCACAGAAAATCAAATTGAATGCTGTCAGGCTTATACTTGGTTGAAAAGAGTACTGACGCTAATCTATGTACAAAATAATTTCATTCTTTAAGTTTAAAAACATACTACTTGAAAGAAATAACTATAAAGGTAGTAAAAATAAAACAAGTAACTACCTTTGGGGTGGAAACTAAACAGGAACTCTGTGTTTGGAGACTTCTGCCCAAAAGGATCAGAAATATATTTTCCAATTGAACCATGAGGAAATAACCCAGATGGCTTCATTGAATCCCCAATTTTTCTTACCATTTTTTCTTCCTTGGCAGGTGGACTTCGAAGGAAAAAGCAGAGAGGAGCAAAAAGAATATCAATGATCCCAATAATTGTCATGAGCCATGGAAAGCCAATTGCCTTTGCAATAGCACCACCAGCAGAAGGACCTTTCAGGAAACAGAGAATTAGATAAAGCTCTCCCCAAATGCCTTGTCCACAGAGAATGCAAAGACTTCAATATTTTTAGGAGGCATTATCCATCCTGCACAGAGGTAAAAGGCTTTTTTTGAGAGCCATGTTCTTACCTATAGCATATCCCATACAAAATGCCACGTCTGCAATGGCATACACACTCCCATAGACGGACACGTGCCGCAGGTCCACGAGGTAGGCCATGATAGGCATCATTGATGAATCCACCATCCCTGTGGACAGTCAGGGAGCACAGTGTATAGAAAACAGATGAAAAGCAAAAATGAGCTGAGTGACAGTGTCCTAAACTCACTACAGGGTCAGCTCTTCCCCTTTGTCATCGCCACCTGCAATGGTGGACCCTTGACAGCAAACCTTTCACTGAGGACAGTCAGTGGAAGGTAACTGAGGTTGAGGGTGGAATCCAGCACCACAGTCTGTGTCCTTTATTAAGCCTCCACTTGCCTGCCTCCTGCCTTAACCTCACCTTGTCTCCCTCTGCCAGAATGGCCCATCTTTGGGTGACAGCGTCTAGTCCTCTGGTGACCTACCGTGCCGTTCTTCAGATCCAGTGGACTTGCAGGTTACTAGCTATGTGGATCCCTAGGAGCCTACTTCCTGCTGGTGCTTCCCTGATTCGCCATTTTCCTCATTCTCTTGTCCCTTGCCACTTGGCACACCTACAGGTCTCACTTAGCCTCTTCCCCATCCACACCAGCCCTTACACTCAAACCATCAGAGTCACCATGGTGGAAAACGCTACAGAGAAATCAGAAGATACCAGTATACAAAGGAGCCTGAGAGATCATCTGGCTCTACTCGGGAAAGTAAAACCCAAAGAGGGAGTCTCGTGTAGTTGGCTAAAACCAACAACAAAGACCAGTATTTGAGTCTCTGATCTCTTAAACAGCCAGATACAGGGAGCATAAAGGGCACAAGTGTTCAGAGTGCTGGATTCAAATGCCTGGCTGAGTGAGCATGGTCAGACCTAACCTCTCTGAACACTGTTTCTCCATCTACAAAATGGAGGTGCTGATGACTGGCTGCGGAGAGCCAGTGTCCATGAACACACCAGGGGAGGACTCAAACATTAGAAATGTTAGTTCCCTCCCCTCCACAGGCAACAGCCCGCACAGAGAGAAATGTCTTTCATTCAGTATTTGCTGATCTCCTGATATGGGCAAGATGCTGGGGAGCAAGGGATGAACCAAACATAAGAGCTGGAAGCCAGGCAAAGAGTCGAATGGTGACTGGGACTGAGGCTGTGAACGTGCCATGGGACATGCAGAAACCAGGAGGACCTAACTCCTCAGGGGTCAGGAAGGGCTCCATTTATTCTTTCTGCTGTACCAATCAAAGATTAAATTCCTGCCTCAATGGAGTGACAGATTTGGCATTTGCCTTTATCATGATCAATTATTATTCAATTAATGAGAAACAAAAACATACTGTTCATCCAAAATATTAACAAGCTCTTTCCTGAAATTATTTTTCCTATGTTACAAAGACCCATTGCCTCTATCTGTGAAAATTTGGGCACAGCAGTCAGCACTCCCTTACTAAGCCCTATAAAAAACAGACTTTGTCCCCCAGCCTTGTCTGGTTTGTTTTCAGATAGGAGTCCTGGGAGATGTGCTATAGGTGAGGGGGGTCCCCTGTTTGCCCAAGCATAGCAGTGGCACAGCAGTCTGCTTCTAAGCATCAGGCATTTAGAAATACTGGTTTCCAGGACATAAATGAAAGTGTTTGTGGAGATGGTCTACAGGATATCACTGGGCTAAGCTGCCAGCAGCCTCTGCTCGAACCTCTAGAAATTTAGGCTGAGAACTACAGTCTACTTACTCTACCAGAGTAAATCTCTCCTAGAGGTTAAATAAGTGTTCAATTTAGGCATAAGCCGCATGCAACTTACCAATTGCAAAACCAACTCCAAAGTTGGGAGCTATGAGACCATAAATGTTTTTTGCAAAAGGAATCTGTAAGAGGAAATAAATGTCATGATAAAATAATGGAATACCCAACTCCAAGTAATCTTGAAAACTTATTAAAAACATGTTTTCTCTGGGCCTGATATGGCTACTCCCTATACAAGGAAAAGGAAGGATGGGACTTGTCGTCCCAATCATTAAAACAGTATTCTGACGACCATGAAAAATTAATC
This sequence comes from Ictidomys tridecemlineatus, assembly GCF_052094955.1. Taxonomy (NCBI): domain Eukaryota; kingdom Metazoa; phylum Chordata; class Mammalia; order Rodentia; family Sciuridae; genus Ictidomys; species Ictidomys tridecemlineatus. Next base: position 12,545,092 of record NC_135477.1, read on the forward strand.
AGCTGCTATCTGTGAGAGATCAGCCTAGTCCACACTCAATGTCTGACAAGGACAAGGAGGTCTCATTTGGGATATTTATTGGCCACTGGTAGGAGATGTCCTATTCTAGGAAGACATCCTGCTATTGTTTCAGGCTAGTTGCTCTACAGTATTTAAGATATGGCAAGATTTAAATAATGGAGGGGGTAAAAGGCAAACTAGGTAATAAAATATCTAAATTTCTAACATAAATGCATTAGAGAGTATTTTCCAAAAAAATAAAATAAAATAAAATGGAAAACAACAAAACTAAACATCACCAAATTCGAATTGCTATAATGTTGCTTGGTGAGTCTTGCCCAAAACCAAAGTCTCAGTCTCAGACTGTTCCCACTTGTCAAATGCCATCTTTTACTCACACATAAAATGCTGATTCCAACAATTATCATTCCTAGAAGTGAACAAAGCCACCTGTCAAAAGAAAAAGCACATCAATAAATGAACATTTAATGTTTTTCCCCAGTACAAATATTCAATGGAAATCAAAACAATTGTAACATCTAAGGTAGAAACACTTAGAATTTTTTTAAAAGAATCACTTCATTATCAGTATAACAGAAAGAAGCCTGTTTTCATTTAATCTTACCTCCCCATTTTGTGTGCAAGTATCCCAAAAATATTGGTTCCAATGAGATAAGAAATACTCGCTGGCAAGAAAGCAACGCCTGTAAATTTATGAAAAGGACACCTTATCAGTACTGAGAGCAGTCACATGTTAGAAAAACTAATAATCACAGACACCCCAGTGTTGATTAGAGCAGATGAAATGAAGCCCCAGGGCCCGCGCCCGAGCAGCTCATATCCGGCAGCCCACGGCTCCAGTCTGGACCCCACACGGCTCATCTGTCCCACAGAGCTGCTGAGACACTCCAGAGATGAAAATCATTTCTCTATCCTTGGCTTCATCTGTCTGGAGCAGGCATGACACGTGCACTGATACGCACAGCTCCCAGCTGCTGCAGGAGGCCAGCAACAGGACCTGTGCGTACCAGGCGTCTACGCACGTGTCCTGCTCCTCTCTTCAATTTTGCATATCAGAAGTAAATTGCAATCGTTGAAAGTATTAGGGGAAATTGAGGTAAGTGAAAAGACAGGAGATAAAATTATCCAAACCCCATCACTCTTCTCCCTTTTAAGTGTATACGTACACATGTGGGCACAGGATGCTGTGCACTCCAACGGGGCTATGCTGTGCCTACTGCTCTACATCCTGCTTTTCTCAATTAGTTTCATGACCATTTTTACATGTCAAAAACAGAACTGAATCTACGTGGTCACCTTTTGCAGTGGAATCATATGTGAGTCACAATTTCATGTCTGTGGTCGAATTACTTGCATCTCCTGGGTTCTCATGAGCCAGGAGAGATTTCCTGCAGGTAGGACAGTGGCTGCCTTGAATATGCCCCTTCATTGAACAGGAAGATTAGTCAAGACAGACCAGGCTTGGCTGTCATGGACTGTGTCCACCTCAACTCACTGTCTATTATTAGGATGACAAGACAATCTCTTTAAGAGAGACTACTTATCAAACTCTAGCATTTTTTTGTCAGAAGACAGATAAATCATATTTGATTCCAAGCCTTATCCACAAATGGTAAAAGCTTCCCAGTTCTCAATCATAATGGCCTTAGGTCCCAGACTGTCTGTAAGTGCCTGCTGCATTCCAAATGCAGAGGCCCTGGAGCCTTCCTGGACAAGTATGATCTTGTCCCTTTAAGAATAGGCACTAATGAAAGCCATCAAACCCGGAGAAAGGTCAAGCCTCCAACACAGTAGGGACTTCAGAATGATGGGTTCCATGAGCAAAATCCAAAACCAAATCATTCCAGGCCTGGGGATTCTGGAAAATAATAATAAAGAGCAATCTCACTTCATGTTCCAGGGAATCATTTCCACCATACTTGGCAATATGCGGTGGCCAAATAGTTGCTCAGTGTAATCTGATTCAGCAAACATTTACTGACAGCCATGTGCCTAGCACAGCAATGGCCTGCAGCAGAGACAATGACAGTGTGGCTCTTGTCACCACAAAAAATGTCTTTGAAAGAAAAAGTCAGTTGATGTTTGAACAGAGACATTCCCTCATTAAGAATGGAACAAAAGCACAGGCACCGTGGTCCAGGAGCCCAGAGCCACAGCTGGCCAAGCTCCCCAAAGCAGACGGAATCTACACCTGACCTCCGAGGTAAGCGGCCAATTTCCCACACTCCACAGACTGTTAGTCTGTGCATAGAAATCCTGTCATCCTTGTGTCAGGATAAGTGGCTCTGGGGCCAGGGAGGAGTAAATGAAGAAAGCAATAAACTGTAAGAAAAACAACAGTGCAAGCCCCATGATAAAGAGCCACCGACGTACAGCCCCAGAGTCAGAGAAACAGACTGAACCCTGGAGTGGGGAGGAGGTCTGGTGACTCTCGGGGCCTAGACCCCATCAGAGGAGGCAGCTGCTACTCTCTCCAATCAGTCACTACCCTGGGAGACCACAGTTTCATTATTGGAAGATCTATTTTTTCTAGATAAGCTGGAATTCTGGATTCTTGCAGGAAAACTTATTTTAAATGTTGGAAATTCATCCTTTGAAAACAAACCCCAAGAAGTTAACACTATGCCAGTCACTCAAAAAAAAAAAAAGAAAAAGAAAGAAAGAAAGAAACCTGCTTAAGAGCTGAATTTGGGCCACAGACAGTCCATTGTAAGATCTGGTCAAATGAAGTAGTTCACAGGGAGCCCAGCGTGGCTCCAGGGCTCCTGGTCAGTACTCACTCCAGAAATAGGGCAAGGGATGCAGCACTGAAGCCAAAAACTTAAGGCAGGGGTACCTAGAGAAGCTCCAGGAGAAGCCACAGAGCAGCCACATCTTCCCAACCTGTTGAATGGGAAGAGCTCACACATAGGACCAAGGAGCCAAACGAGCAGGGCCGTACAGGCACAAACTCCATCTTATGAATCTCAAGCAAAAAGTACTAGATTAGCAGGCATGCAGCAAGGTTTTCACTTCAACTTGAACTTGCTACCTGAGGCCTGAAAAGGTCACTTCAACCTCTTAGAGCCCAAGAAACAGCCATAGCTCCCATTGCGCACACCTCACAGCATGGTTTTAAGGATCAAATGGCTAGGTGCATTTCATGGCCCTTGCATTTCAAACAGCCCTTCCAGTTTGATTTCAGTGCCCTGTCATTCCATGCAAACCCCAGAACCCCATTTTCCACCCCAGCCTGCTGGCCTTCTCCATGCTCAATAAGTTCCCAGTGAGCAGAAACCCCCCACCTGTCTTCGGTGGCTTAGTTCAACAGTGGCACACAGGAGGTATCCAGAGCATGGCCATGGAGAGGAAAGAGCCTGTTTGCACCTGTTCTGATGTTGCTCAGCATCCTTTTCTCACCAGGGCTCCACAACTTACAGAACCTCAGAGTCCTGGAACTCAAAGACACCTCAGTGTCTCAAGTGGCAGCCCATAAGGGGTAGAGAGCCCTCAGCCAGTGGTTGCCAGAGGTGGCCATCTACCTTTGCTCCAAGACCCAGGACCAGGGAACTTTTCCAGCCATTTCTAAGATAGCTCCAACAATTGGGCAGGCTTCTGACACCAAACCCTAAACGTTCCCTGGTCACACTCACTCTCTGGTCATGGTTTGTATCCAGAGCCAATGGAAGATGGCGTCAACCTTGTCCCAGAACAGCCACTAGCACAAGAAGAGTAAGACCTAGATGTCCAAATGAAACACACCAGGGCTTTGGATTGTTCTCCAATACAAGGCTCCCACCAGTTTCTCTGTGGACAAGTTCAAGTTCTTTCTCTACTTGGAAACATGATGCCTACAGCTGACCCCACCTCCATCTTCTTGCTGGCTACACAGATAAGCAATAAGCATATGTGAAAGAAAAGAAGAACCAAATGCATCCCATAGGCTTTGTTTCCCGAGCTCCTCGGTCGCTCTCCTCCTCCCTGTTTTGACCTCTCTGGAGCCCCTTCATCACCAGACCATGAGGGGCTTGTAGCACCAGGCCCCCCACCATGTCTTCACAGGAAAGGTCTTTCTATTGTAAGGCATCAAAGAAACTGCACCATGTTCCCTGCAGGCCTTTCCTGCCCGAGGAGACCTTTATCTGCAACCTGCTGGCCGATTCTTTTCAGAATTCAATGAGAAGTGTTGGCTGGGCCTGGTTGTACACATGGTGCCCATGGCCACTGGCATGAGCCCCTCCTCCTGCATGTCACTGCTATCCTGACAGGGATGCTGGTGGCTTCCTCACTCACCTCTGGTCACACCAGAAAGTTCAGCACAGGCAGCTCCTCCACCCACCCCGTGCTCTCTAGTCTGGCTCCACCTGCAGCCACTGCCAGCACACCAGGTAGGGCTCCGCCCCTTGAAGCTCAGGAGCTGGAGCTGGAGGCACAGTCCTAGCAGTGATGCAGGGAATGTGCCCTTGGGCTTCTTCCCAGCTCCAGATGACCTGCCCCTACGCACCCATCCCCCCAAGGCTCTGCTTGTAAATGAAATGAGACAATGGTCTCAGGTTGCCCTATCCTAGGGGAGGCCTCACATCAGGGAACCACAGGATGCTGGCCATCCTCTTGTCTTGGGACCCTGCGGGGCTGGCACAGGACATGACATAAGGTCATAGCTGGCTAGGAGCAGAGTGGCCCCACCCTGTCCTCCATCCCACACTGCATCACCACATCTTATTCAAGACAAATGGGCTGGAAGAACCAGAAGAAAGAGTTTGACTCCAGCCTTGCCTGGGCCTACACTCCCCCTTGGGGATTTATAGGCCTCACTCTGAATTCTGAGTTCCTAAGAACCAAGGTTCTGGGGGAGGTCATGTGACTGGAACTTCAGGTAAAAAGAAAACACCATGAAAGAATTCTCTCTCCACCAACCCAAACTCAGGACTTCCTGCCAAATGTCAGAGAGGAGTTTGGGTGGGGGTGAGGGGCAGGCCAAGGGAGTCTACTTCCCCTAAAAACATGGCCCAAGGAGAGTAATTGTGTGTTGTCCACATAGTTAGTAAGCTCTGACTTTTGTTCCTTCTCCAGAAATGACAAGGGACACACAGAGGTGGAAAGGCTCCTGTCCACACTGGGTTATAACAGATTGCAGAAGACTCCTGAGCTGAGAGAGACTGGGCAGGAGAGCTGTGCTGCTCCAGAGGACTGTCTGGCCTGCAGGCACTGGTCCTTCATAACATGTCTCCCACAGTATCCCCAGATTCTGGGGCCTGGGGGGATGCAGAAGCCATGGACCCCAAACTTCAGAAACCCACAAAAGGTGGCATGTTTCCCCCATGCTGGATCTGAGGAAAACAGAAGAGAAATTAGATTCTCTTGAAGAAAGATGAGTCTACCTCTGAGGCAGATGGGAGAGGAACCTCAGTGGTGGAAATGTGTGGTGCTGGTCAGGTGGACACTGAAAGCGCAGGTGATGAACCTGAAAAATGACCTCCCCCTGACATCCAGGCAGCCTGTACTCTGCTGTCTACCCACGTGGCCCAGGGCTCCTGGCTGACCTTAAAGACTTTACAAAGGAAGCCTCAGGCTTTGAAGAGGACAAGAGCAGAGCAGCTAGAGTGCCCTGCACATGGCCGGGCCACATTTAATTAGGATCACAGGCCAATTAAGTGGAACTCAGAAGGCCTGGGGAAAGCCTCACGGCCCACATTGTGCAGTCAAGTGCAGGGAGCTCTGCTGGGCTGTGCACGCCTACCTGGGAGATGGTGCTTCCTGAGGACACCTGAGACCCAGGTCCCAGAGGGAAGGCAAAGCTGGGAAACACCTCTACAAGAGCAGCAGCAAGACTGAGAATGTCCTCATCTTTTGCAAAACCTATCAGCACTGAGCATAAGAGGAAGTGCTCCTCCCGCAGAGCATGGTGCTTTCCCCAGGACCTTGAAGGTCCCTGGATTTCCTCTCCCATCTTGACTCCCAGGAAGTTCAGAGATATATTTTATGCCTAAGAAATAACCTTTGCTTAGCTCCAAGAATCCTCCCTCTTATAGGGAATAACTCTTGTTATTTGGGGCTCCTTTTGTGACACAATTCACTTCCTGTAAAATTCACCCTTGACAGTGTGCAGTTTGGTTGGTTTGGGTATGTTCACCAGGTTGTGCAATCACCACCAACAACGGAATCCACAAGACTATGATCACCCCAAAAAGAAACCTCACACCTAGTTTGGGCTGCTCAAGGATTGGTTGGTGAGAGAACACCAGCGAATCAATGCAGAACTTGAAGGGACTGGCGGGTTCTCAGGCTGGACCACGTGGTGGGAGCCAGGACACAGTCTAAATCAAGAGGTGGAAGCTTCCAAGAAGACACCCCTGTGAGGGCTGGATGTTCAAGGACAAATGCAGGTGGCCTGCAGAAAGGTTTGGGGGCATTAAAAACGCCAGCTTAACTCAAAACTGAGTCTCCCTGCGATCTCCCATGTGAGTTCAAAAAACTATGAAAGGAAAATAAATCTCTAAGATGGATATCAATCAATTCTTAAAGAAAAGGGGCAAATATCAATAAGAAAAGATGCTCAATTTCACTTATTAAATGAAATTAAAACAAGCTCCCCTTTCTTACACATTTTAGTCACTGGAAAAGACTGAAGACCAATAATAGCTGTGTTAAAACACTCACTTCCAGGCACTAAAACATTCATTTAACTTTTAGGATTTGTGCCTGACAAATATATCTCCAAACATGAAGAGGGATGCAGATGATGGGTATTCTCTGCAGTATGGTTTCTAATGGTACAAACTGGCAGTAACCCAAATGCCCAACAAAAGGCAATGGTTGCAAATTTATGGCATAATCTTTTTTTAAAAAATATCTTTATTTTATGTATTTATTTTTATGTGGTGCTGAGGATCGAACCCATGGCCTCACGCGTGCTAGGCGAGCGCTCTACCACTGAGCCACAGCCCCTGGCATAATCTTAAACAGAATATTCACCATTAAAATAATGATAGCCTTGTAGTTTAAAAAAAAAAGGCAGATTGAATTTCTAGGATTTACTCCACTTCCCATACCCCCAATGTCTATTCAAATATTCCTAAAAGAATAAATGAAAGTTCTAGGCACACATCCCACATGCTCCTCCCCAGGCCTAAGGACAAACAGAATGGGCCAGGAGAAGCAGTAACAAGAAAGAGAAGCAAACAGAGGGCAATAGTGGTGGACACACAGGGAACACTGGAACCTTCCACCTGCATGTGGAGCTGTCAACAAGAAGCAAGAGCCCTGTGCCTCATACTCCAGAAAGTTCAGGAGCTGAGGAATGAGGAGTTGAGAAGGTCAGCTGAGAGCGGGGACTGTGGACAGGGAAAAGGTGGGAAAGCTACTTTGAGAGAAGCTGGATCTCCAGCCCTCCAGCCCTCCAGCCCTCATCCCAGAAGGATGCAGGTTCTCTAGAGAAGCTAAACTGGAATGGTTAAGGTCCCAAGGAATGGGCAGCAAGGAGGCAAGGGACAATAGAAGCTGAATTGGAGATTGAAAGAAAGTCCCTACTGAAATGGCCACGGGGTGTCATTTCAACAAAGATCAACTCACACACACAATACAAAAGGGCTCTTCAAATTGAAGACAGGCAGCTGGGCGTGGCAGAGCACACCTGTAATCCCAGCTACTCAGGAGGCTGAGGCAGGGGGCTGCAAGTTCAAGATTAGCAATTCAGCAAGATCCTGTCTTTAAATAAAAATTAAGGGGCTGGGGCTGGGGCTCAGTGGTAGCACACTTGCCTGGCATGTACGAAGCACTGGGTTCGATTCTCAGAACCACATATAAATAAATAAAATAAAGGTCTATCAACAACTAAAAATATGTTTAAAAAAAAATAAAAGGATGGGGATGTAGCTCATTTGTACAGCAATACCATGGACAAGGCCCTGCATTCAATCTCCAGGACTGAAAAAAAAAAATGTAACAGCATCAACTTTAAAACTTTGATAGATAGCTTAAAAGATAAAAGATTAATAAATTAAGGGCAAAAAAGGAAAGGTGAGAAATAAAAAGAATGAAACATAGAGGTCCAACATCCAACCAAGTGGAGTAAAAGAAGAAAATGAGGAGGGAGGGGGTTAATGAGAGTAATCATAGAAAAAGGTTCCCCAGGTGAAAGGGCTAACCCAGCAAGCCACCAGTATTTGGGAAAAGAATAAAAATAAAAAACCACGGCCCATTGCCATCGCAGACACTCATAACCCAGAGAGGTAAAGGCTCCAACAGAGACTCAGGAATCAGAAGACCTGGCGCCTCCTGAGCAGTAGTGCGGGATGCTCGAATGCAATAGAATGGTGGCCCTGAAACTCGGAAAGAAAATGCTTTCCATCAGGAACTGTGAAGACAGACTAAGTCAGTCACGGGGCGGGTGAGACATCTGCAGGTATGCAGGGCCTCAGAACTTCCCACACCTTGCAGCACCCTCTTTCCCAAAGCTGCTGGACAATGCCCTTCCACATGATGAGGGGGTGACCTGAGAGAGGACAGAGGAGAGAAGAACCCAGGAAACAAGAGAAGCAAAGAGGATGCCCAGGGGATGGGGAGCAAGGCCTGGAGAACACTCCATCTAGACCCAGAGATGGAATAGAGTTCACAAATGAGCAAAGCCAGAAAGATTAGGCAGCCAATGAACATGAACGCCTTTAGGGGACCTTCATACCGGCCAGAGAGTCTAGGGGGTGATTCATAAATGCTACATAGAAAACTAAGAAAATGAAAAAAAAAAAAGGCAAAAACCTGTTCAGGAAAAACAAGTTTGTAGAAAGAAAAAAATTAATCACAGTACCCTACAATGCTCAACGTGAATCAATATTTACAGTCACAAAAATATCAATGCTAAATGCCTACAACAACAACAAAAAAATGTGATGCATTTACAGTGGTACCCCCCCTTCTCTGTGGAGGAAATGTTCCAAGACCCCTAGTGAATGCCTGAAACTACAGATAATACCAAATTCTGCATATATCATTTTCCCTAAACACTTATGCACCTATGCCAAAGTTTATAGAATAGTCGAGATTAACAATAATGAAATAAAAGAAGTATCAATTTCATAAAAGTTTGTGAATATTCTCTCTATATATCTCTACATCAATCTCAATCTCATATTATACTTTAACCTTTCCATTTGAAGCATTCATCAGGGATGATGTAAAACCCAGAGCTGAAACAGACCCCAAAAGTGCCCTAAAGCAGTCAAACAGAAGCAATCACTGAATCATCCTGGTTCAATTCAGTAGGGCTGCCCTGATGGGAACCACTCTGGGGATAAAAGTTCTAGAATCCAAAGAACCCACCCCAGTCCTTACCCAGCTGCCACTTTCGGGAACACATGGTCTCCATCATCCAGATGGGCAGGGCTGGCTCCAGCATGGCGATCCCCATGTTGGCGAAGCAGATGGAGCCTTTGAAGGAGGAAGAGGGTGAGTATGCTTAGACTTCAGGTCCTGAGTGTCCTCCACGGTCTCGCCAAACACAGTTGGACCCCAGCTCACATTATCTAGAACTTCTCCTCCTTCCATAAGGAAAAGGTAAAACAACAAGCCAAAGAGCTAACAAGGAGTTTTTTGTTATTATAATTTTAAATAAGTAGAATCCCAGAGTCATGAGGTTAGAACTAGAGGGCGCTGACTGGTCATTTGGTTAATCTATCCTATCTATTAATGAAGGAACCTGCCTGGGGCTGCCCAGCAGCCAGCAATTTCCAGGCCACACATGGTGATGGCAACCTGAGCTCTTGTGACTATGTTTTATTGTGCAATGAATGTGGACATTTCTAATGATTCCCTGAAATGCCAGAAAATCCAAGAAAGACCACAGTGCAGTTAGCACAGGTGTGCTATGGAGGGATTTTTTTTTTTAAATCAACTAAACATACAAGGTACCTATGCAAATATTATCACTCTGTTAACTAGACCCTTTGTAAATATAGAACAATCTGGAAAAAGACACACAGAACTGTCTCCATCAATCTGGGAGCCTCCTGTATTGTGTTCCACGGAACCTGTAATTTGCTAGAACAAATTCAAAACACTCTTACAATCGTGATGAAGCTGCACACGTAATGAGAGATCTTTTCATTCTCTGTGACATTTAAAGGCAGAACATAAAAATGATTGGGCTCTCCTCCCACCCACCTTGTTCCCAACTCCCCTGCCCCAGAACTGGGGATGGTCTGACGGTACTGAGTATATCTTTGTATTTCCTTTCATGAATGGGACCAGGCAGTAAGACTTCAAGAAATTCTAGGCAGGCAGACCAGGTATGCCCAAAGTTCATGGAGTCATATCTCTGAGACCTGGTCCCCAACCACACCCTGCTCATCCCCACACTTCAATGGCCAGGGCTCCAGGGACATCTGAGCTCTGGGATGCTGCCTGTGCTTTGCAGGACCTGCTGCAGGAAGAGATCTCAGCACCAGCTTCCCAATTCTACAAAAGCCAACAGCAGCAGGATTAAACAAAACTAGCCTTTAAATGGCCTCGGGGACAGCAGGGCCAGGGGCCCAGGCACCCCCAGCCCTCCTGGACAGCTGGAGCCCTGCTTAGAAAAATCTCACCATAGCTGTGTGTGATGCCTCACTGCAGGGCCACCCCAGAGAGCACTAGCCAGACATGACACCTGACACCAGGGCCCTGCTGACCTTGGCCTCAGGTCCAGGCAGCACCTACATGAACCTGGTCCCTTATCAAGCAGGGAGGTGGCCTACTGCTACCTAGACAGACTGGAGACAGCCTCTTGGATGAATACAGCCTTTCCCCTTTCCCAGAGTCACAGACTGGGGACAGCCTCTTGGATGAATGCAGCCTTTCCCCTTCCCCAGAGTCACAGAACCCTAAAGCTTTCTCTTAGCCCATCCACACCAAGAAACCAAATACGTAACCTTTCACTAAAGGGTGATTTCTGCGACCTGCCAGCTGCTCCATGGGGATGTGCTCCTGCAGGAAGAGAGGGTTCCCCTGGGCCCTCTGGGGCTCCACTGTCAGTAGCTAAGAGAAGCAGTATGCCCACTGAAGACCTCAGCAGTGCAAATCCTTCCAGAAAGTTCAAGGCCAAACAATGATGACTTTGACACAAAGGGAATGAGCAGGCTTAGCTTCAAACAAACTTCTGAGGCAGGGCTTCCCCGGGGCACAATGTGACTCTGGCAGCTCTGCAGAGCATGGTGCATACCATATAGATTTGCCCCAAGTGAAACACAAAAGAGACCTGTGTAAGAGTCAGAAATCAATGACAGAAGAAAACCATTTCCTGAGACTTTTAACCCCTCTTGCCTTTGGCTTCTTCCATTGCCCTACATTTCCAGCAGCAAGATAGAAACTGGTACCTGCCGCCCACCCCAGCCTCAAGGGTGTGGCCTCGACTGTGAAGAACCTGGGAGCCTCACCTGCGGCAATGAGGATGTATGGGTCTTTCAACAGAGTGGTCAGAGGTGTCCCCTTCTGACTCTGTCAAGCAAAAACAGGGGTTTAGAAGAGTCACTGTGGCTACCGCCAGCCCTCACTCCCCAGCTGCTCACCTCTGGCTGCACCCGCGATGGCTGGAGCACAAAGAGCTGAATAGCTGCAAGGGAAAAAACACAGAGGATCCCCTTTTCAGGAAGCAGGTGTGGCCCTGATCATGCACCCTCGTGCAGGCCATGGTCACAGCAACAGTGCCCACGCGGCCTCACTCACCTCCATCCAAGAGCACCAAGGCAGCCAGCACCAGGAACGGAGCCGTCTTCCCCACGAACTCATACAGCACACTCCCGAAGGGCGGGCCCACTGTGGGAGAGAGGAGCCATGCCAGCCTCATGGACGCCCTGCCCCAGACCAGAACCATTACTTGCTTCTTGCATTTCCCTCTCTACTCTGTTCCAAAGAAAGATCTGGGGGACACACCCTACATTCTATGTCGTCAATACTAAGTTGCCTCAACAGCTTCCTCCAGGTGGATTTTTCACCTGAGAAGTGGGAAGAGCATATAAGGCCACTGAAAAGGCAAGGGGGGACAGGAACCGGTTCAGGCACAGGACAGCACCACTTTCAGAGCCCAGGAAAGGGGCATCCGGGCTCCACTGCTCCAGACTGGCACAGATGGGAACCATGCCTCCAAATGAAGGCCAAATGTCAGAGAAAAAGGGAAAGGATCCAACTCTCCCTCAGGGGAGAGATCTGTCCCCTGGCCTATGAAGTCTGCGTGGGAGGGCATTCTGGGGAGGCAGACACAGGCGGTTGGAAAGTTCTCTGGATAACTCAGAATGTTTGAGGGTCTGCAGACCTTCCTGCTCAACCCTTTCTTTTTCATTAGGGCCAAAGGAGGTTTAGGAGACCAAAGATCGGGTCCTCCTAACTCAGGACTCTTCCCACTACCTTCCACAGTCTCCCTGAAAGTAGGAAATAGAAAGGCAGATTGGGGGGCAGCTGGGGAATCTGTCAGTGTAAATATAGACTTGTTCCCACTGTATCCAGGGCCACTGGGCAAGGACTGTCACTGCCCAAAGCCAGACAGGCCCCTTCTGCCTGCAAGCTCGCATGATGGCCTTACCCACCTAAGACCCCCATGGCCAGGCCTCCTAAGGCGATCCCCATAGCGTTGCCTCTCTCCTCATCATCTGTGTACACACTGGCAAGCATGCCCATCCCTAAACAGGAGAAGACGCACGCAGTCAACAGGCTGGAGGGCGCTCAGAGGCATCTGCGACTTACCCTCTCTCCCCAGCCAGACCAGGGATCTTCTGGAACCTGAGAGATTAACTGACACACAAAACCAAAGGACATCCAAGAAGGAGGAGGGCACCTTCTCTGAGAATCCCCACCACCACCCAGCCTTGAGTCCCCAAGTTCAACAAGCTGTGCAAGGGCTGCACAGGACAGGGCTGGGCCTCCCCCTCCAACAGCTGTTTCCACACCTACCAGCTACAGATGAGCAGGAGGAGCCAATGCCCTGCAGGGACCTGGCGATGAGCAGGAAGGCATAGCTGCTGGAGAAGGCAAACACTGCCAAGACAAGAGGCCAGTCCAGCCGGTTAGGGCCATGCCCCTGAGGACAGGATGGAACCATCCCAACAGGGGCTTTCTGAGGCCCACCCTTTTCCAAAGGAGCACTTCAATGTTCCTACACTGTGCTCTTGCTCCAGGATGTCCCCTCTGTCCGCTGCTTTCTGTAACTGTTACCCATACACACACCCCAGGTTGTATTCTGATTCTCAGCTCATGGATAACAGGATTCATTCTGAGACCCACACTCAGAAGGCAAACATGGGACACTTACTAATTGTTGAGATAAACATGATGCAGAATCCCGCAAACATAGGAATGGGATAGCCGATTCTGCAAAACACAAACATGAGGGAAATCTGGTGACTGCTGGGTATTTTTTTAAGGCTTTATATTGATTCTCTCCTGGTTATCCTTTGGGATCAGACAGATAAGCGCTTGGTTGGCTTTTCTAAAAATTCATATCCTCAGTGCTTCCTATGTGACCTTTCAGTGTTTGGACTGTCTTAGAACATGAATACATTTGTAGACTGCCACTCGGAACAGAAATTTCTCTGGAATAAATGTCAACACAATATGAGCAAGTAACCCAGAACATACCCAAAATACACGGCCCCCAGTTCCACCACCACCATCCCCTTTTTTCAAATCTCTTTAATTATAGTCTTTGCTAGAACGTCCCCAAGGGGACCGCCTGCAATCACCTGACTCTGGTAAAAGGCTATCAAGTGCTTCAGTTGGCAGCAGAGACAACCACACTGTCTAGGAGATGGTTTTAAAACCTGCCTTCCCGTTGACCCCAGTGAGGCCACCTCAAAAGATACACCTCGTTTTTCTGTACAAAAATTCAAAACCCAAATTTCTCTCTAAGGAAGGTCACCTCCCACACAGGGCTCCGGCACCAGGCTGGATGCCTGGCTGACACGTGACCCTGCCTAAAGCCACGTAGGTCGGCTCAGCCCAGGGAGAGGCTACCCTGCCTCCTAGGGCTGGAATGTAGAGATGTGGATGATAAACTGTCCACCGGTGCCTGGAGCACAGAAGGCGCTTCAGAAATTTCATTTCCTCCCTCTCCTTCCTCTGCTTTGCTGCGCTGTCAAGAGCTCCCTGTGTACAGCAGCCTGCAGCCCCAGGCAGCTGCCTGCCCCTCAGCCCTGAGCAGGGAGGGCCTCCATTGGATGAGCCACTGCCCTACCGTAGGCTTCTTCCAAACCACAACAGCCCAGGCCCCAGAAACCTGGAGAGGGACCAAGTGAACCCAGGAAGGCAGGAGGGCAAAACGTGATGAGCCCAGACATGCCTGGACGGGTTCTTGCATCTCAGGTTCTCATAAAAAGTCACAATCACAGCATCTTCATTTAAAGGTTGCACCCAACCCTACAAACACATAGACCAACCAGTTCAATAATTTCCTAAAAGCACACAATCACGCCCCCATTTTACAAATAAGGAAACCAAGGCTTAAAAGAATGACTTGTCCAATGTCATTGGACTAGTTTCAATCGGGCCACTAGCTTCCCTTCAGTCCAGAGCTTTTCCTTTGGTAGCTTTTCCCCAGGGACGTAAAGGGCAGAAGTGGCTTTAAATGGAATCTTTCCAAAAGTTCTCCTGACTATACTCATAGTTTTTAAAATGGCTTTGTGTGCATCCAGAAACCAAGTACCAAAAATATAAATAGCCTCTCAAAATTGTAACGGATTCTCAGTCATTCAGTCCCCCTCCCGGAAAAGATTCCCTGATGTGAACTGGGATGAGCTCATAATTCACAAAGGGGGCGCCATGCAATCAGGTGAAGAGGACACGGCCATCAAGGGCAGCTTCTCTCATCTCAGCCGCCCCAGCCGAGTGCTCTGTGCTCCTTATTCCTAAGGACCAAAGAAACCCCACTGGGGTCTTACAAGGCATTGATGGGCACTGAACAAGGCAAAGTTCAAGAGGCTCAGCAAGAGCTCACAGGCAGTTTATTTTCAGAAACTGTGACACATCTTGTGAAAGAATAGACAGCTCACAATGTTCGTGGCTCCCCTGGAATAAAAACAGGCCTCCCATCCCTTTCAACATACATTTGGGAAACCCAGTAGTTGAAGTGCCCGATATGTGTGTCAAAGCCACTGGAATTAGGGGTTTACCTCCCTTCACCAGGTCTTAGCTTTGGTTATTAATAAAGCCTTAATGTGGAGCCCTGTGGCCACAAAAGACATTTCTGGTCCCTTTGCAGACTGCACGCAAAAGTCCTGAATGGTTTCAGGTCAGAACTCAAGAAAATTCAACAACTCATCTGTGGCCCCAAACCACCAGTGATACCACAACCAGTCTACCATGGCCAGCAGCTGAGGTCCCATGACAGGACATAGCTGGGGTTGGCTGGAAGCCACGAAGCCATGTTCTTCCCAGGAGGCTAGGACACTCTGTGACTGCATTGTGAAGGCAGATGGCCTGGGGATCCTGCAGTTCCTTTGGCCTTCATGCCTGCTTTTCAGCAGCCAGCACTAGGGTTCCAGAAGGTAAGTAACCTGCCCCAAACTCAGGTGGCAGGTATACTGTGAGTATCTAATGTGTGCCAGGTCCTGCTGGCATACATGTGGGTACACTAGTCCCAGGGACGGACATTCCCAGTGATACTTGGGATGGAGGTGCACAATCTCATCAAAGTCCACAGGGCTGTGTGCTCACACGGGTCTTCTCACCAAGCCTCAGGCTGCATTTGCTTTATAAACACTGCAATACTGTCCATTTAAAATTTCTCTGGGTTTTAGCAAAGCATGTATGGAATAACTGAATGCAGAGCTGGGTGGAAACACCCGGGCTGGCCAAATCATAGCCTTTGTGGTCTTCAGTGAGATGG